>NC_135500.1:46090771-46453271 GCF_052857255.1 Amblyomma americanum
TGTGGCCAAGTACTACACCAGTACTTGGCACAGTACACGGGCCTCTAGAATTTCGTTTTCATCGAAATTCGATCGCCGTGCCTGGGATCGAACCCGCGTCTTTCGGGTCAGCAGCCGAGCTCCATAACCACTGAGCCACCGTGGCAGCGCAAGAAATGTTTAATGTTCCAGTGATAGAGCTTCATGTCTTAGCAAAGTTTTAGATGCTGTTGAGCTACAAAAAAAAAAAGACTTCATTATCGTCTAGCGTGCCAGTGGGCTAAACAGTTCTTTATTGTTTAGGATATTGTTGAGGACAATCTCTTTTGGATGGTGTCTAGATGGGCAGAAAAATGTCTTGTTATGTAAACAGAAAGCAAGCGAGCTAAGCTGTAGCAGAAACCAGTTGTACGAGCTCAGCAATGGCCATGTCAACGAGCACGGCAAAGAGTGATGCATCTCTGCGTGCGTAACTTTTTTTAACGTGACAGTCTTAGAGTGGACGTTCGGAGGGAAAACCGTGCATGTTGTCACACTAATTCAGTATTGGTTAAGAGGGATGTATGAAAATGAGCTGTTGAGCTCATGAATGAAAATGATTAAAATGATTAAAACTCATGTTAAATTGTGACTGTTAGGTCGTAACATGTCTGAAATGTCATTATGACATATAAGGATGTAAAGTAAATTAATTACGCTTAAAAAGAGTAATTCGTTTGAAATCGAACCCATGACCCTTGAGTTATGAGTCAGACACGTTGCCCTTAGGCCATTGAAGCACGTTCTTTCAACTTGGTTAAAGGTAGACCTCGTGTGTCTTGTGGTGTATCACATTGTGGTGTAATTAGAAAGAGGTACTAATTAATAAACAGAGTAGCAAACGACCAGTAACGCTGTCACATCATACCTTTAAGGCGGTGCTTGAGCGTCCCCCTAATTTTTAACGCTTTATCAGTCTACCATAAGGTTGCTTGTTTGGAATGTGCACCCAGGCATGCTTATTGGTGTTGACTCAGATCCTATTGCCTCTTTTGTGAAAAACAAGGCTGAAAGTGTTTAGCTGCTCTTGCGAGCCATTTTGCTTCATATCCATACTACTGGCTTCACTGCACTGCGCCATCCTGCTTTGCAGGATATCTTCTAGGGAAAAACAGCACTCTTTGCTGAGCTTGTTGAAGCAAATCTCAGCCGCATTATATAGGTGCACTCTTAAGTGAGGGCCAGGATATTGCCAACATCTCCACAATATTCTAATAGGGACAAAAAGATCAGCGAACCAGCTCCAGGCAGAACATGGAAGGTTCATGGTGAACAGCAGACGATGATCTAGGCTGAGCTTCGAGCTCTATGTCATTTGAACTGAAGTCCAATTATCCAATGTCATCCTCAGACTCACAGTTACTGTTTTACATTGCTTTACATTGTACGTAACACATTCTGTCCAGGGAATTTCACAAATTCGTATCACCCTGAAATTCATATCAACCATGGCCATATCATCTACATTCTACCACACTATGCTAAACTTTTGATAAGCTGAACAGTTATGAGGACCCATCATGTTCATATTGTCACGCGTGAATGAGGGAGATCACAGATCATAAGAAACAGCGGCAGGCTTCGACGAACGTCTTGACCACAGCTCCAGATCACTGTCACTTCCACTTCCTCTTTTTGAGGCGGCGTGTGCTTCATGTCAACGCTAAGCGAACATGCTGAATGCATTGTGTCAATATCAAACTAAGCCTACTGGTTTTGAAGTTGTTGAATGGACCTGTTTATTTCAAAGCATGGATCAAGTGCCATATCATCAACTAACTAATGTACAATGACTGCAGGTGCTGCTGGTGACGTCAGTGGGAGACATTGAGGTGGAACTGTGGTCCAAGGAGGCACCACGTGCCAGCCGCAACTTCGTGCAGCTCTGCATGGAGGGCTACTATGATGGCACTATCTTCCACCGCGTGGTCAAGGGCTTCATTGCCCAGGGAGGGGACCCTACAGGCACGGGCAGCGGTGGGGAGTCCATCTATGGAGCACCATTCAAGGTGAGAGCGCATTCCTTTGTGATCGATCAGTGTGTAGACAGCAGTTGTTTGCCGGTTCAGTTTTGGATGTGTGTGTGGTTTAACAGTGTTACTTGACGGGAGGCATACAACATTACCGTCAAGTGAA
Source organism: Amblyomma americanum (assembly GCF_052857255.1). Classification (NCBI taxonomy): domain Eukaryota; kingdom Metazoa; phylum Arthropoda; class Arachnida; order Ixodida; family Ixodidae; genus Amblyomma; species Amblyomma americanum. Next base: position 46,092,926 of record NC_135500.1, read on the forward strand.
ATGACTTGCCCAGAATTAGAAAGCACTCGTGTTTACTATATATTGTCACGGAGTTCTCACGGAGAGACGCTTCAACAGCTGGAGTCGGCAAGAGGAGACGGTAATGGCGGCCGATCCGCGAAAGCACGATCGCAACCTCATCGTCTTCGCGGACAGCCTGCGCCACCTGGCAACACTAGGTGGCAATATATTATACAACAGGAGATCGGAGTGCTTGAGGCAATCAGTCACAACAGTGCATAGTTCCTCAACCCAGACTACTTCGGATGACTGTATCTCTCAGTGCTGTACAGTTGCTTACTGGTCTTTTGGTTTGTGGTTGGGCATGTGAGCCGCAGATATTCATACATGAAAACCAACAGAAAAGGCAGTACATACAAAATTGTGCCGAACTTGCAACAAATTTAATCCAAGAAATGCAAACTCCTTGGCACGCATTCTCAGCTTCCAAGGGGTTTGCATATCTTTGAATAAATCAATTGCACGTCCAGCACCATCCGATCTTTGTTAGTTCTTTGCATACCATCTACACTGTTTTTTTTTTTATAATGCGAGAGTATTAGAGTTCATTTCAGAAGCGAAATCCGCCCTCCGATTTCACGAAATTCACTGCTTGGTCAAGAGAGGCCACATGACCATGTGACATCATCACAACCTGTTCACTGGATCGTGAGCAACCTGCTGACGTTGGCAGGTGACAGTTAAATTATTGATTGGTTGAGAGAGGTCACGTGACCTTGTGATATCGTCACAACCTGCCCATCGGGTTGTGAGCAACCTAGTAGCAACCTAGATAGCATTAGAGTCCACGTCAGGAGCGACAGGGGTCCATATTCCGAGTTTGTGTAATATTAAAAAGCGTCATAACCTGCTGTAGTGGCCACACCTGATTGGTTAAAATGTTGGAAGTGGATGGGGTGGTTCAGATGCATGAAAAGGGTCAAAGAAACTGGACGGTGACGTCAAACACATAGCTTGCGCTCCTCTAGCAGCAGATGGTCAAGAACAGCCAACATGGTGGCGCGCTCTAAAGCGGAGCCTCTCGCCTCGAAGTGAACTCGTCGGTGTTACGGCGTTTTTCGGCACGTGAATTGGCTATAAACTTGGTACGGGGCTTTCGCTTCACCTATAATAAATTGGATGGACGATATGGCCTGTTTTTTATTTCTGCGGTAGGAGCGTACATTGTGCAGCGAGTGAGTGCATGCCACAAATTTTTCTCTCCGTTCTCTTTTACCTTCAAGATAAATGTAAAACGTCGTGTTGTGCGAACAAGCTAGCTGCCTTTTATTTACCATCGGTGATCGACGGTTGTAGCAGCCGCCTTCTGTCATTTGCGTTCAATATTTTCTTCTTTAAATACACCTCCGGCCTTTATGGTGCAGGAAAAAGTGTTTCAACTATTGTTTCTATTTATTAAACTCCACTGTGTAAACAAGACAGCTTTTCATTACCCTTTTAAGTAGATCCGGTGCGCAGCTAAACTTGTGGCTGAATTTTTATTCTCTTCCGTTGGTCGCGTTTCATTTCTCGTCAAAGAGCAATAGTACCGCTGGACATTTCGCTGCAGCAACCGCCACGTAGTGACATCCTGCCACCGCTCACAGTTGCAAGCGAACCGACATCCATTTCTGGCGTTTCAACCAATCAGGTGTGGCCGCTGCAGCAGATTATGACGCTTTTTATTATGACACAAACTCGTAATATGGACTCTGGTCTTTGGAAGTGGTCTTTGATTTCTCCTCTTTGGAAGTGGAGCCTCTGATTGGTCAGAGAGCTCCACTACAAAGAAGTGTCATAGAAATGAGGTCCCTGCAGTTCATTTTTTGCAGGCATTTTGAATCTGGAAGGGTTTCTGGACTTTCATTTGTGGTTTTCTCAGCAACGCGGCCAGCTTTCCACATATAAAAAATGATGCTAGGGTTCCGGAGGAATAATCTATCCTTGCTTATTTTTGATATTTCCCCTTAGTGTCCTTAGGAGTGGTGGCACCAAATTTCCAGATGCATGGTTTTTGTTTGGAATGACGCGCAAGACAATAGTGCACATCAGTAATGATGTGGAATTCACCTATGCCAGCTAATTTATAGTTGAATTTTTTTTCTCATGCAGTTTCGGTTTTGGTTTTGATGTGCATTGAGGTACGGTTGGGTCGGTGCCCAAGCTCCGACAAGGAAGGGGCGTTCCAAGTCCTTCTTGACAGATGAAGAAAGAAATCTTTATTATGTACAAGAGAACGCAGAGACGCATCTTAACGTGAACAGAAACTCTCTACAATGCGAAATCACATGGGTGATTTCGCAAGTCCATGGCAAGTTCACCATGAATCCACCCTTCCGTCTCGCTCAGGCCTTGCAAAGCGATGGTACTCCCGAATGAACTTGGGAGTCCCTAGGATGAGGCTGGCTCGTGCATGTGCTCGTGGACATGTAGAAAGGGGGCGATCTTGTGGGTGAGGAGGGTGGCATCTTCTCCTTGCACCCATTTGCCGCCATGCCGTTGCCACATGCTCCGTACACCAGCAGTTCCTGCCGTGTTCCATATCCTGCTGTTGTTCCCTAAGCAATGCGATGCCACCATGCGTTCAGTGGTTGGCTGTGACGTCATATACAAATTGAAAATTACGTGAGTCATGCAAAACTGAATATAATCGCTGCTTGTTCATTTTTTTGTGATTCCATCTCTTGTGCAGGCTTGTTTGAGAGTTGTTGAAAATCAAAATGGACAAAGCAGTGACTATACTGTGGTTTTTCATGTGCCTCACATGACCTCAGATCATCTGTGACATCACGGTTGTCGTTTGGCCATTGTAACCGAAACTGAAATAGCATGGGAGAAAAATCTGAATTATAAATTATTTACTGCTTGTTTGTGCAATCCATGTGGCTGTTCATGTTTTTCTAATGAGCTGCGCATCGTTCCAAAGATAGAACACAGATCTAAAATTTGGTGTCTCCACTGCTTTAATAGTGTTTACTAGATGAATTAAGACTAATTATAATTAGTACATGGATTAAAAGCTAGTAAAAGGTAGATGGATTAGAAGTTACAACAAAAGCTGCGACAAATGTGAAATCTAATGCTATCGCATTCTGTTCTTAAGGTAATCTAAGCATACCCATAGTTTTTTTTTTCTGTATGAACAGGAGCAGAGAGGGCTGACATCAGAAAAATTATACATATTGAAAAAAAAAAAATATGAACTCAGCTGGAATAAAAGACCACTTTATTCTATGGTTACCTGCCTTACAGCTGAGGGAAAGGGTGGGAACTTTTGGCATCTTTTGACACTGGGCACGATCTCATCCCTCTGTGTCTTGGTGAATGTTTTCTGGTAACTTTGTCATATCATCACTGTGTCAAGAACTCAACTTTTAGTTTTCTCAATGCGCTGTCCATGCACGCATGACAAAGCCCTGATCTGAAAGAGAATGCGCCAATGTCACTGTACACCCAAAGACATCCATGGTTTTTTGCATCAGGGACCCATGCACTTTGGTAGTTGATACATATTGCTTGGATGTTATGTATCATGCATCCACTAGGCAGCTTCACAAAAGCAACCTAGAACTACAGCATACCTTGCTTGCAATTGAAATTACTTAAGAAAAACAGCTGCTAGGATGAGTATTGGGGCTATCAGCACAAGTACACAGGAGACCATGTCCTAACTCTAGAGCAGTGTAGTAAATGAAGAGGCAGTGTCAGCAGTATGTGACACTACTCCCCCATTCTTGTGCATGTGGCAGGATATGCAGTTCTACGCAGCTTTAAAGAAGCTGAACTGCATCAGGTGCTGGCCAGGCCTCATTGACGGTTTTGGCTATGCAACAAGTTTTATTGCAATCTTATGGAGGCTTTAGACCAATACGGTTCGTGATGTACAAAGCAGTGTGAAATTAGACTGCGGACATGAAAGCATGCAGACGAGCACTGTCTGCCCATCATCAAGTATTATTGCAATCTTATGGAGGCTTTAGACCAATACGGTTCATGATGTACAAAGCAGTGTGAAATTAGACTGCGGACATGAAAGCATGCAGACGAGCACTGTCTGTCCATCATCAAGTATTATTGCAATCTTATGGAGGCTTTAGACCACTACGGATCATGATGTACAAAGCAGTGTGAAATTATACTGCGGACATGAAAGCATGCAGACGAGCACTGTCTGCCCATCATCAAGTATTATTGCAATCTTATGGAGGCTTTAGACCAATACGGTTCATGATGTACAAAGCAGTGTGAAATTAGACTGCGGACATGAAAGCATGCAGACGAGCACTGTCTGCCCATCATCAAGTATTATTGCAATCTTATGGAGGCTTCAGACCAATACGGTTCGTGATGTACAAAGCAGTGTGAAATTAGACTGCGGACATGAAAGCATGCAGACGAGCACTGTCTGTCCATCATCAAGTATTATTGCAATCTTATGGAGGCTTTAGACCAATACGGTTCATGATGTACAAAGCAGTGTGAAATTAGACTGCGGACATAAAAGCATGCAGACGAGCACTGTCCGCCCATCATCAAGTATTATTGCAATCTTATGGAGGCTTTAGACCAATAAGGTTCATGATGTACAAAGCAGTGTGAAATTAGACTGCGGACATAAAAGCATGCAGACGAGCACTGTCTGCCCATCATCAAGTATTATTGCAATCTTATGGAGGCTTTAGACCAATACGGTTCATGATGTACAAAGCAGTGTGAAATTAGACTGCGGACATGAAAGCATGCAGACGAGCAGTCTGCCAATCATCAAGTATTATTGCAATCTTATGGAGGCTTTAGACCAATACGGTTCATGATGTACAAAGCAGTGTGAAATTAGACTGCGGACATAAAAGCATGCAGACGAGCACTGTCCGCCCATCATCAAGTATTATTGCAATCTTATGGAGGCTTTAGACCAATAAGGTTCATGATGTACAAAGCAGTGTGAAATTAGACTGCGGACATAAAAGCATGCAGACGAGCACTGTCCGCCCATCATCAAGTATTATTGCAATCTTATGGAGGCTTTAGACCAATAAGGTTCATGATGTACAAAGCAGTGTGAAATTAGACTGCGGACATGAAAGCATGCAGACGAGTACTGTCTGCCCATCATCAAGTATTATTGCAATCTTATGGAGGCTTTAGACCAATACGGTTCATGATGTACAAAGCTGTGTGAAATTAGACTGCGGACATGAAAGCATGCAGACGAGCACTGTCTGCCCATCATCTTGTTTCGCACCATTTTGTACTGACTTCCTAATAAAAACATAGGGTCACTGACCAAGTCAACCAAGCTGACTTCCCAGTCTTCCATCTCACTTCATTTAGGGGGGATGCAACTTCGAAGTCCCAAAAAATGGCCAAAAATTTGATTTTATGATAACTCTTGTATCCGCTTGTATGTGTCATTTTTTTATGCTGTCCTGATGTCTCATTGCTGAAATCGACCGGGAAGTACTCTAAAAAAAATTGCTTGTGAACCGCGGCAGCTGTGCATTGCAGGGGAACACTCATATGGTTTCCGTTTTTCATTGTTTCAGTTTTCTGACTAGATGCTGACCTTGTGAAGCAGATTTCTTCACGGTTACTTTATCTATTTTGACCCCATTTGTTTTGTTACATTCTTAAAGCCATACTGCATGTCAAGACAATCTTTGTTTTTCAAATTTATCAATTTTATACTTCTATGAAATTTTCTTCATGCTCTAGATATGTCAATGAACACTGCATCACAAAAATTTGTGCTTTAAAGAAAATTCTAAGAATGTGTTGACTTGTAATAGCTCAGTAGGAACGCAATGAATGTTCAGCCAGCCTTCTGCCGCAATTTGTTAACTCTGAAGCTATTTCACAAAATTGAGAGAAAAGTTATATACTATTAGAAAAGAATTTTCTGGAGATGTAACAGTGAAATTTAGTGAAAGCAGTCATAAAATTATTTCTAAAATGCTAAAAAAATGTCCTGTAAATTCATCAAGAAATAAAAAAAAATTCTGAACGCTACGTTCCCCCTTAAAGAATTTTCAATTTCAATTTATTTCCCATGTATACATGGTGAGGGTCGAGGGAAAAAAGCCAGAATTTGTGGCTTGACATGCCCCTCGGCCCCTACATTGCAGGGCAGCAGGCAACATACATACACAAAAATCATCAGAAAAGACAATGAGGAAATGAAGCGTACACAAAAAAATGATAAAATAAAGCAACAGAAAAATTTACTGCACAGAAAAATATGTCATTTATTATTCAAATCAGGTCAACACATTATGCAACGAAAGAGATAAGGAAGTAGTGAAAGCATGATGAAATCTAAAAAGTAGCACATACATCCTGTATATTTTTGTGGCATGCTCGTGATACATCAACTTTTGCGGCATGAAACTTATTTAAAAGACGGGGCAGCGTGTTTGCTAGGCTATATGTACCATATATTGTGCGGCATGTTGGAATATGCCATAGTTCGCTGTGTCTGCTAGGGTAAACTTGTACATTTAGCGAAAGGTGTGCCGTGTCACGCAAGTAATTCACATTTTGTCTTAGGTCCTTATATCTTTCAGCCAGCCTAACATTATACATTTCAGATACTTTTACGGCCTTGAACTGGCGGAAAAGTCGCATGTGTTTATATCTGAACCGACGTTGAGTATTGCACGTAGAGCCTTTTTCTGTAAAACGTAAATCTTATTTTTATTGGTAACTGTAGTTGTTCCCCAAACTAAGTGCACATAGTTTACTTGGGACATAAAAAGCGAATTATACAGGAGAAGTTTAAGTTTGCATGGAAGTAAGTAACGATGCCGGTTAATGATACCTCTGACACGAGAAAGCTTACTGATGACGGCGTTAACGTGATTATCCCAGCTTAACTGGCTGTTGAAATATACCCCTAATAATTTAATATTGTCTACAATTTCTATTGTTTCCAGACCTAGCTTAAGATCGCATGGTAGAATAATGTTTTTATTTTTTGGTTTGAATATAATAGCCTTAGTTTTAGTTACATTAATTTTCAACTGGTTATTAAGGAACCATTGATAGAGTGCACTTAGTGTCCTATTTGCCTCGTTTATCATATCTCCACATACGCTTGATGAGAAGAACAGTCAGACGTCTTCATACATAACACACTTCGCATGCAGGCATTGATTAACGATATCATTTATATATAGGTTAAAAAGAAGCGGTCCAAGGATACATCCCGGAGGTATGCCAGCAGTTACTTTTTTTACTGAGGATCGACAGCTATTAATACTTACAAACTGAAAGCGGTGTGCAAGATATGACTAAAGAAATGCATGAACACGACCCCTAAAGCCGTAGTCGAAAAGTTTTGCCAAAAGTATATTATAACTGATGTAGTCAAAAGCCCGCGAAAAATCTATGAAAACACTAAGGGCAAGTTTTCTTTCCTCGAAACACCGTAAGATATACTCTTTTTGGCTTAGTAATGCTGTCTCAGTAGATTTGTGTTTGATAAAACCAAACTGCAAATCTGTTATTATTTGGTGTTTGTCACACAGACATGATATTCACATGTGGATAATTTTTTCCAGTCCTTTAGAAAAGATTGGCAGCACGGAAACTGGCCTGTAATTTGAAACACAAAGCTTATCTCTTTTCTTATACAAAGCAGTCACTTTAGCAATTTGCATGCGCCGTGGAAACACTCCGCATTCAATACTTAAATTAAATATATGTATGTGCTAAAATTGGAGCTAGAATATCAAACACATGCTTCACAGGCCGTATCTGTTGATCATCCGCATCATGGTATCTGCTGTTCTTCATGTTAAAAAATGCAGTGAATACTTCAGAACATGTAGTTGGACTTAAATACATAGAATCGTTGCTTTGCCTGATGAGATCATCGTATGACATGTTTGACGAACTTTGGTATTCTCGGGTAACGAAATATTGATTGAACGCCTCTGCTAGTGCCTGTCCATTTACACTTCGTCCTTGAATAAGTACTTCTTGAGAAGAGCTAGGCTGCGGTGTACGTAAAACAAGGTTGTTAATCTGGTTCCATAACTTTCGGGAATCACCGTCGCATGATTCGAATTTTCCGTAGTAATACGAAGCCCTAGTACGCCTTAACTTTTTGTTTAGCTTATTTCTGAGGACTTTGTATCTTGCTAATAGTTCGGGATCACGTGTTTTAATGAAGTCTTGGTACATTTTTTCTTTAGATTGTACCTCTTTGAGCAATTGTGACGTCATCCACTCCTTGCACCCTTTTCGAGGTGCTACGTGCGCCTTGTATGGAAAATGTTCGGTGTAAAGCACTTTAAATTTATCAAGAAAGCTATCCTAAGCGGCGTCGACGTCTGCTATAGAGAGCACGTCAGACCAGGTTATATCTGAAGCAGCCTGTCTGAAAGAAGCAAGGTTTTTCTCAGTTATCACTTGATGAAAGCAAGCACGTGCTGGTTTTTTCTTCGTGCCTGATTTCACCCCTAGCAGTATTGGGAAATGGTCACTAATGCCATGATGAAAGACAGCGGACACGATGCTCTTTTCATCAAAATTAGTAATAAAAAGGTCAATAAGTGATTTTGTATGCATAGTAACTCTAGTAGGTGTATAAATTGTGTTAATGCAGCCATTTGCGGAAAGCAGCAGAATCAAATCTTTTGATGTGCTGCTATCGGAAAGCAGATTTACATTAAAATCGCCGCCTTGAATGACACTGAAGTTGCTAGAGTTCACAAAATTAAAAAATATGTCAACGAAAGAAAAGAATTCTGCAATTCGGCCATCAGGAGGGCGGTAACAAACTGCAATAATAGTGCGGTCAAAATTTAAGCAAACCATTTCGTAATCACAAGTGACACAACAAAATCTTGATACTAGGTCACATTTTATACACTTTTTTACTAAAGCACAAACACCGCCACCACGATTTAAGGATCTGTTCATGAAGAGCGAGTTGTACCCGGGCATATAAACCACTTCTTCATCACAGGAGTACCAGGTTTCCGTAATCATAAACACTTCAAATGTATCTAGTTTATTAAACAAGTACTCAAGATCAGCAGTTTTATTTACAGCAGACCGCGCATTCACATGGACACAACGAAAAAAAGTGTTTATTAATATTTCATTACATTTTACTTCATTCATGGTGATTTCATAAAACTGGTTGATAAGGCTGCGCACTTCTACCTTGATCAATGTTTGCGGCGCCCTGACCGAGTGGTCTGTGGTCCCACACTGTGCTCTACTTCGCTTTCTTCGCTTTTTTATCCTAGTTCAACGATGTCGTTGCTATCATTGTCCCAGGTGAAAAGACAACCATTTATTAGGACTTTATCATACGTCAGCCTCACTTTTTCTTTCCTGTCACGATTTTCTTTGGTTCGATTCCACAGTTTTTACCTTACCTCTCGGACACTGTGAAAAATCTTTGCTGATTGAATCGGTAGACCCTTTAAGTTTAGAACACTGCTTTAAAATTTCACTTTATCACGGTAGTCTAGTAACCTAAAGATCACAGGTCTATCTTTGCCTCCATTGTCTGCCTTTTGTCTACCGAGCCGATGTATTCTTTCAATACCTGAAATTGTCACGTTCAGCTTATCTTCAAGAATATCTTTTGTTACGATAGTCTGAAGTTGTTCGTCAGACTCTTCTTCTTGTTCCACTATGCCAAAAACAATCAGGTTTGATCGTCGGCTTCTATTTTCTAAATCATCAATTTCTTTTGTCTTTAAGGACAGCTGTTGCTCCAATTCAGTTAATTTTTTTTTTTCACATTCCATGACTTGTTTCTTAAGGCTTCCTATCTCTTCCAGTTTCTTTTCAATAACGATGAGCTTCTGGTTCGTTACATTTTTTCCTTTCTTTATTTCCTCTATGTCTGCTGCAATCAATTTCAATTGCTCCGGAATCAAATTGTCTGGTCCGGGGTTTGCCTCGATATCGCCCCCCAGGAGCAACAAGAATCGCAGTGAAACACTTAAACTACACATCTAGTCAAGCACGGGCCGTGGGCACGGCAGCAAAAGAAGGCAAACATTGTTGCTATGAAAGCATTTTTCATAGTGTTCGCTCACCTGAGTAAAGAAGACAAAGGGTTTGAAGCCCTCATCCTGGTATTGCCGCCGCACCCACTGCCGCATGCTTCGTGGCACCCCTCTTTTATACAGTCCGGTAATGCTGCTGCCGATGCTTCTGCTGCTTCCGTCGACGAAGCAGTGGTGCCGCTGGGAAGGCTGTGGTAGAAATCTTGGAATATTCCTCTTCTTGGAATCTTGAAATACTTGAAGTGATGACGGGATCGATGCAAGCAGCCGTACTGCCCGTTAACGATGCGCAGTATAACGTTGGTGGCTGCCCCTTCAGTAGAGAAAGCAATCCGAGAAAAACCTGGGTAAAGAAGACAAAAGGGTTTGAAGCCCTCATCCTGGTATTGCCGCCGCGCCGACTGCCGCGTGCTTCGTGGCACCCCTCTTTTATACAGTCCGGTGATGCTGCTGCCGATGCTTCTGCCGCTTCCGTCGACGAAGCAATGGCGCCGCTGGGAAGGCTGTGGTGGAAATCTTGGAATACAGCCTCTTCTTGGAATCTTGAAATACTTGAAGTGATGACGGGATCGATGCAAGCAGCCGTACTGCCAGATAACGATGTGCAGTGTAATGTCAGTGGCTGCCCCACCAGTAGAGGAAGCAATCCGAGAAAAACCTTGGTAACGAAGACAAAAGGGTTTGAAGCCCTCATCCTGATATTGCCGCCGTGCCCACTGCCGCGTGTTTCGTGGCACCCCTCTTTTATACAGTCCGAACTGAATCAGATGCGCGCCAGGCCGCATTGACAGCAGACAAAACAGGCATGGTTTTGAGCCATGCACAAGCATTGAGATCTTATGAGACATCAGACCTAGGCAGCTCTGTTTTTCTAGTGGTGCTTGCATGCAGTAAACACATTTACTCTCCAGTGCACTATCATTGAACATTTGTTGGAGCTGGTAGATGTCCTGACTTCTTGCTTACATCCTTACAGTCGGCCTTTGTTGCGAGCGCCATGAGTGCAATCTACTGCTCATGAATGGCTGATTCATAGTGTACAGAACTTTGGGGGGTGCTTAAGGGGGGAGACTGCTCTTAAAGCAAAACTTTTTGTTTCTGCACCAAATTAATCAAATTACACACCCTCGACTAGTTTTTCATGCTGATTCCAAACATGTCATTGGTTTCATGACAGGCTAATCTGATTAGTTCCTGAGATACACCTAGTTAACACCCTCTCATTAATACGAATAATTAAGAGAAAAAGCACATTATAAAAGTTCATAAATTGCACTTGGTTAGGTTCTAGAAACAGAAAGAGATGCAGTGCTCGAAACAGTTTTTAAATTTTACCATCATAAGTAGTTTTTAAATAGATTAAAACTCAAGGTACAAATAGTGCCTAACTTGCAATCAAAAACTAGAGCAAATTAAAAAATTTCTTAACTTTAATTACAAACTCTGCTCCAAACATTGCCTAGTCTACACATATGGCTAGTGCTAAAAAAAGAATTATGGTTCTGCCATAGACGCCGAGATATGCTAGTTTGGGATTTGCTATCAGTCCAGAATTTCCATTTTGACGAAAACAGCAAAAACAAACGAAGTGTTGTTTATGGCAAAGTACTTCAAATTTATTCACATACTGGTATTAGCAGACACCTAATAGCCTCCTGGGGTGTAGTCTGTCTGACCAGAGTGATTCAGAAGGCGCTTTTTCAGTGTGCGCTGCAGATTTTCTGCAGATTTGCACTTCTCCACCGATGCTGTTTTCCTTTGGAGATCTTTTTCCCACATGTGCTTGGTTGTCCGAGGGCTAGCTGTTAGGCTGAGCTCTTGCAGCATACATGCAGCAGTTCTTTTGCTCCCTGCATTGAACTTCATCACTGCTTCAGCCACAGCAGCCTGCACTGTGAAGAGAGGCATGTCTTTCCTTTCGAGCAAGGGACCATATCATTGAATGCAAGCTTCATTGTTGTTTTGGGTCTTGCCTCGTTGGCAGTGTTCTAGCAGTCTCCTGTCTGACAGCCTTTCATATATAGGCAGTATGGCATTGCAGACATGAAGAGGTAGATTGTACCGATGAGGTGGCATTGCCTCGCCTCTGGTCTGTGCCGCATTCTGCCGGCACTAAGAATCAGGACCTGTTGGACAGAGGCTGTGGTTTGAAGTGGAGTCGTTGCATGTCACATGATCGTAGGTGGCCATCACTGCTTTGTGCGTGGCCTCCATATCACCTGTGTGGGATTTGAGCGCCCACTAATAATAAGAGCTCAATTAAGTGATTAAATCTTGTGTGAGCTTGCCTCTCCCACCAAGCGATTCTCCACTAGCACCTTTCTGTTTGGTGACCATGTTGCGCAAAGCAGTGACCATGCGTTTGCATATGGTTCACACAATCCTCTTTCTGGATTTCAATGTATCCATACAGTTCAGCTTTTTTTTCCTTTTTATTTCCGTATCTGTGAGTCGTGCGGAACTTCGGTGCCGGCATTGACATCATCGCGAGACGCACCAGCGAACACACCTTGACAAGATGGCTACCGCTTGCGCTCAACGGACGCTTCCAGCACACGACACGAGGCCCACGAATAATAAGAGCTCAATTTAGTGATTAAATCTTGTGTGAGCTTGCCAATTGCCAAAATTGCCAATTAGATAGCAGCCTTCAGTCACGTGCACCGACTAGCGAATAGCATCGCGCATTGTGACTGCTTTTTGGCGGCATTTTCTCCCTCATCCAATAAGCATAAAAGAGCAGCAACTGCGCGAAATTCAAAACGAAAAGCAACTCTTCCAAATGAGACCAAGATGGCAGCGATCGCTGCAGTGAAACGATAATAGCATGTCACGGTAAAAGCCCTGTTATTGCGCGAAAATCTGCCGAGAGAGAGCTCAGATCCAAGTTTTCTACTCATTTTACAGCTCAAATATTGGCTCTGGAGATTAGAAAAAATTCACAGGCTGGTAGTGAAACAGCTGCAAATTTCGAAAATTTCATTTTTGAAAAATCGATCTTTTCGCGATATTTTCGCCTCCAAGAGCCGTCTCCCCTCTTAAAGGGGCTGCGAAACACCGCTTGAACGGATGCCAGTTACGCTTCAGATGGATTCTTTATGTCACACAGATGCTGACAAAAAGAATTACGAGAATTGATGCATAGGAACGGGAGTTATTTAATGAAGAAATTTCAGAATACAAGCAAACAAAATGCTGCCCTCAACTCGATTTTCGCGCTACTTCCCATTCCCATTTCACTCTCCCAATGACGACACTCAGGGCGACCAATCAAAACAGTCTATCTTAGCACGTGGCGGAAGTTTGCACTCCATGGTTGCCTGTTCTCTGTAACTCGTTCATGCCAAGGCTGGCAGCGCAGTTTGCATGGTTACAACACCCATGTGAACGCCCAGCTGACCCAGCGATGCTTCACCGTCACGTCGACGGCGCAGAAGGGAACACTGATCAGTGACGTTCCCTTACTTATGGATCCGAACTCGAGCGCGAGATACTGCGACGGTGTGACAGACTGCGCAAGATATCAGACACATTTAGTGTAGCGCGTACGGCTACTGCTTACCGCCAACCATCGTCCGTCGCTTCTAGTGCGCTGGTTGGCCACGGCGAGCAAGGAGCGCGCGCTGTTGACGGGAAAGTGGAGCCATTTGGCGCCACCGCTCGGTGATTCTCCACAAGCTGACGATGCGCACTGCCTGCTAAATGTGAAATGAACGCATCCTTCCTTGGGACCGAAACAAACGCTTATAGAGTGCAATGGCTCGATTGGATCGATTTTGCAAAGCCGCTCTCAGATACATAGAGAGTAGCCATAAGTGTTTAGTGCTAGGTCGTAGGATGTTTACAGAGGGGCGCAAAGTCCTTCGATGCACAAAAAATAGCTAGTGCCTCTGGTGGCGTGTTTTTGTTTTACTTGATTTACAGGGCTTTTATCTATGGCAAACAAGTTGGTTTTGGTAATGGAATATAAAACACAAAAACTTGACAAAACGTATCTCTAGTTATTAACCCAATTTGCAGTATATTTACTCTTTGTCCTATCATCAAGCTCGCACTAAGTGATGTCATATCCGCTGCTAAAAACCGCTACTGTATGGTGACACCGTCAGCGCCACAAATTTGTTTTTACGAGCTAATTAAAATATTAAAAACCACAGTATACGTGGTACGACCGATGCTAATAGCATCACTATAACTCATTCTATGCAACCAACAGGCAAAACAATGCACTGAAAATGTGTTTCGGGGCTCCTTTAAGCTTTGCCTTTAAGAGTAGAATGCGGTAGCATTATTGGTTCCCTTTCATATTGCCTACTCACCACTCGCACAGTGACTTAATTTCTGTTTAGCTTTGTCATAATTGCTCAAGTATGCAGTAGTACATGTCTCTAAGACACTTCACTAAGTCAAAGACCATAATGTATTCACTAGGTCCACCTTTATCCAGCTTGAACCAACGTGTTTTCGTGGGCTATGGGTAGCGTGCCTGTCTTGCAATCCGAAGTTTTTGCTTCGGTTCGTACCCAAACCCAAATTAACCTAATTTTCTTTTCAGCCCAGTTACTTTGGTTACAGGAACTTCACTGAGAAATTTAGCGTCAATCCGAACATTTTTTACCTGTTCTTGATTTTTATTAATTCTTTGCCTCTAATTGGGATTTTTTGCTCACAGCCAATGATGATGATTCCACCGGCTCTTTTGTGACACGGGGACCCTGAACGCTATCACGTTGAAACAGTTCGAAACAAGACAATGGACAAAGAAGCACACGGATGAGCGCTGTCTGTCCATCGGCTTGTTTCGCACCATTTTGTACTGACTTGCCCACTTTTCTGTCTCAATTCATTGAGCGGGCTGTGGCCAGCCAAGTGATGCAATATGCAAGGGAGCTGTGTTTGTATGTGCAGGACGAGTTCCATTCACGCCTGCGCTTTGTGCGGCGTGGCCTGGTGGCGATGGCCTCGGGTGGTGCTGACGACAACGCCAGCCAGTTCTTCTTCACCCTTGGCTCATGCCCCGACCTGCAGAACAAGCACACCATCTTTGGAAAGGTGCCCCACAACTTTCACCTCTTGTCCCACCTGTGTTTATAACAGCTTCTGTGTTTGTTTGGATGACGTACCTCAAGTGCTCATACAGTGAAGCCTCGTTAATTAACTTCAAGGAACTGGCTAAAAATTCCAATTATCTGAAGGTCCAAATTAACAAATACCCACCCCAAAATTGCCAGAAATTGTTTGCAAAATAGTAAATTTGTTTGGTGAAAAACCAGGGTAGTGGTAGTCTGCTTTTAAGATGTGCAGCAACGACGATTTTTCTGGAGAGCGTCAGATGCACACTGTGTGCATACTCTCGAGATTGTTAAAGCAGGACTGCTGCAGAATGGTAAAGACCTCTGTGGCCTCCTAGATGGTGCGTCACAGTTGCAGGGGAGCCTCCGTAAAAGCGGCGTCGTAGAAGAGGCACCACTGCACAAACTGCGAACAGCACGTCACCCGCACTAACAGAATGGAAGACTCACTAGGACAGAACCGAGGGAAGTGTGTTGGCACCAGAACGCCAAGATGCCTTCTGGTGAGGAAATGAAAACACCAGTGATGCACCAATGAGTGCCTGAAAATGTGCAAAACTGTACCCAGCTGGCTGGTCAGTGCGCAGTTGGGGTGCCATCACCGTGGTCTGGAGCGAAACTCGGAAAAGGGCAACCAAAACTATGCAGCCGCACAATTTTTCAGTGCCAGGGCTCTCCGAACGTCGTCACACCTGCTGTTGCATGACATGAATGGGCTGAGTGTTGCCGCTGCTTGGCATGAATTGGCGGGCACATCACCGACGTGACATTTAAAATGTCGCGGGATATTAGCATGAGGGAGCACGTCTGAATTAGCGAGCATCCGACACCATAGACTCACATGGGCATCGGTTGTGACCATGTCGGTAGTCCGAACTTTCTGGGTTTCTAAATTAACGGGTTTGGAATTAATGAGGCTTCACTATATTATGCACTGTGCCAGGCAAAGACAAGGCATGGGTGAGATGCTTGCCCGCAATCAAAGAATTCATTGTGGGAAGAGCAGTTGGTATAAAGAACCCACCTGTGTGCACATGAAAGCAGAATAAAGGTAAATGTAAGAAATTGTGCCATCAGTGTTTTTTTAACAAAGTAGTTGTTCTGCAGGTGTAGAAACATGCCGGAGGAGCAGGAGTGTGTATGAAAAGTTGCAGTGATCTCTCACACACCTTGACCACTGCGGCTGAAGATAACTTAGGTTTGTCTTCTGTTAGTGCATATCCTGTGTCCCTCTTTGTGTGGGACTTCTCATGCACTGTGGTCAATATGAATGCAACCCCCCCCCCCCCTAAAACCAGTTACCCAGCTCTCAACATTGTTACCACCAGTGCCAAGTGCAGCACACTAGTGACGTCATCACCCATCCTGGATGGGTGGAGTATCACCGCCACCGCCCAGGCAAGAGAGGGCAACGCTCCTCCTCGCACTGCGGAATGCGACTCTCTCCCTCCAAGAACAGCAAGTCAACTTCCGCGATGAATGGAAACAAGTTTGGTGGCGCCCCTCTTCCTCCCTGGGATGGCTATACAATACCCCCTCAGTCAGATAACAAAGCAGATCACGCTCAAGATTGGAGCCTCCGCCGCATGCAGTGGGCAAGAGGCCACCAACTGATCTGACTTGATGTGGTACATGTAAACAGCGGCATGTCGCCTTTGCGACATACGCTAGGAAATGCGATGGAGCACTGTCGCATTCATATAAATGCAGCTAGAGCATGCAGTGGGCAAGAGGCCACCAACTGATCTGACTTGATGTGGTACATGTAAACAGCGGCATGTCGCCTTTGCGACATACGCTAGGAAATGCGATGGAGCACTGTCGCATTCATATAAATGCAGCTAGAGAATACACAAGAAAGAAAGTGCCCGCCACCGCCATCAGTTGGCCTTCAGCTTTCGTAAAGTGAGATTGCATTGCTATGGGGTTTTCATTGTCCGAAGTTTTATTGCTTGTGTCTGCATCATCAGGCAATGCAGCAAAGCATGGCTGGAGGTGGCAATTCACTGCTGATGAGGTACGAGACCATCGCAATGCAGCAGGATGTGCTAAGCCATCTGCTGCAGCAGCGACAGCGTGCTCCCCTTAAGCCCCTGAAAACAACTCAGCGACACACTCAGCAACACACTCAGCGACAAGTTAAAAGGTGGCTGTGTTGCTGTGAAAATTGCGAATTGAGCCCCCAATTTCCTCTGTCATTCACATCTGCATGCAACATGCACAATAATGCATCGTTTTTATTACATGCATTCTCCCCAGCTCTCAGTGAAGCAGAAAAAAAAATGGAAATGAAACCACGTGACCTGCTGATCAGACAGGCTGTTCGTTACAGTATGTATGTATAGATGGTGCCCTCATACTGTTTACCACCTATTGCAGCCTTCTTTCAAGACACTGTCGCCGCAGCATCTAGGAAGGGTTCAAAGAAAGCTGTGCTTCGCTTGTGCTTACGGTGTTGCTGCACATGACATGTTCACACTAGGCAGCATGCGAAGAGACTGACAGTTTACGTTCTTATTACTCGGTGGCACTCTCCGCGTTGCTTTTCTTTTATCAAAATAACGTTGTTTGTGTGAAAGTGACAAACGAGTCATGGCTGGCAAAAAATTAACTTGGCAATGTGTAGTCACCAGAATCTGTCAGGAGCATCACTCGCTGCCTTCGGTCCCCTCGCAGGTGGTTGGGGAGACACTGTACAACATGCTGCGCCTGGAAGAAGGTCTGGTGGATACAGAAGACCGGCCACTCCACCCGCATCGCATCATCTCCACCCAGGTGGGCCACCCCCACCCCTCCACACACTGGCGCGGTGAAGGAAAACTGTGGCAGTAACATCTCGTGCACATGCATCATTGGTTGTGGGTACTGTCATATCACTGCAGAACATGGGTATAGAACAGCAGGATGAAATAGGAGGACGTTCTTATCTGTAGACAAGGCTTTAAAGGGACACTGAGAAGAAATTGAAGTTGGCTTGTATCAATAGAATACCAGCTCCTGATCACAAAAACGCCACTCTTACCGAAAACAAAGCTCTTGTAAGGTAGAAAATAGCAAGAACCAAAATACAGGTGTCGCTGCCACAGGCCAATCTCGCAAGTACAAGTGTGGTGACGTCATAGGACAAGAGACGCCACCTTGGAGGAATTTTCCTTCCTACATCGATTCTACGAATCTCTGTGACTGACAAAGGAAGGTTGCGCGGTTCATTATTGAAGTAAGTTTTGTTTTGAAACCGATAGTGCATTTTTGTCACACAAGCAAGACAGACAAAAGACAACCTGAATGTTGGAAGCAACGAAAACCGATGCTTGGCGGTGCTTCAAGTGCTAGTTACCCTTTGAAGGAGCCTGTTAAGGCTGGTCAGATGATCGCCATGGTCGATGAAGAACTATGATGGCACGATGGCCGGTGATCGTACAAGGCAGTTAGCAGTATAAAGAGCACTTGTGTCTTCGTACGCTCGCCTGGCGAAACGTTCCCGGCTGTGCCAGTCAACTTCAAACTACGTAACGGAAATCGTTTATTAGGGACGGGAGACAAGATACAAGGCAGTTAAGAAAAAGAGATTTGGAACCTGCAGTGACCGTGACTCCACTCTCCTCCAACTCGTTTGTATGCGGCTCCATTCAATAGCTTCGGCAGTTGGGCGGAGCTGTTCTATTCTAGCTCTCGGCTAATTTAATCCATTCACAGTACACATCTGAAGGTACATGCAAGTGGGCGAGAGAGCACGATCCAGTGGACCCCGTACCTCCGGAGACGCGCGGAACCCGTCGAAGCGTCGTGCGTCGGTTTTACTTTCAAGCAACCAACTTAAAGCGCGAGCGCCCTTGAGCACCCATCCGTTTTTCGTGGCAAAAAAAAATGAAATAACCTGGCCCTTCCAAATCGTGAGAAACGTCCTAGACGCCGCCTGCTGCACCATGCAGCAGCGCCGTTCAAGGAATCACAATCCATTGGCCCCAAAGCCCCAGCCAGCCTCCGATGGGCACGATGCACCGACCTTGTCCTCGCCCCTCGCGACTCCCCGCACTGGGTTTACGATATTTATTTATCAATGGCTGATCACGGCGGAAGAGTGCCTAACCTAGCCATGCTCCCTGAAAAGCATCGCATGCTCTGTGGGGCTGAGGTCGCTGAAATGCAGGCCGGAGTTTTTGCGAGAACTTCGTTGTCGGGTTCGGGAACGGGATCCATCGTAATGCGGGCAAGACGCCAGTGCAAACATAAATGAAGTGACAGTAGCGACCCCCGATAGATGCCTTCAATGTGCGGCGGCGGTGGCTTTCATTTCGTCTGCTGCTAGGCCGCACTGCTAGCTGCCAGAAATCACGGAGTCTGCGTTTACGTCACGCTTCACGTCACTCTGTTCTATGACATCATTAAAGGGCGCCGTGACGTCATAAGAATGCCAGAGTTTGAATCAGAGTGGCAGGAAAAACTTTTTGAACTTCAAATTCAAATTTCTTTGAAATAAATGCATCTTTCGCTCCAGGACAAGCGGCAACAAAGCCATGAAATGCTTAACTCTCAGATTTTGCTAACAAAAAAAATTTGATAGAGTTCTCCTCACTGTCCCTTTAAAGGGAGAATGTGGGGCTGAAGGGTCAGGTCTTGAACTGCTTCACCAATTTTGGTGAACTTTTCGGGGATGATGTATTGTTTTGCTTTTAGAACATAATCAAAGTTTCAATATTGTATATTGTATCTTAAGTATGGACAAGGTTGTCTACATCGCAATAAGTTTGCGAGTGTGTCAGTTTAGGGCAGGGGTTCTCAAACATTTTTGCCCCAAGGAACCCAACAGCCTTCAGCATGTGCCAAGGAACCCCCCCCACCGTCCCCAATGATCGGTTGTCAGAAGCATCACAATTGGTCAACGTTGCTTATGAATCGACCATATGTGCTTTTTTCTTGCTGTTTCATTCACTTTTGTGAGTACCGTGTTCACACCCATAATTCGTACTTTTTTCCTTTAAATTAGGGCTTCCAAAAAGAGAGGCATGCAAATTATGCGAAAATTTTCTCAGCACGTCCTAAAAAACTCTGCAGAGGTCATAACGTGCATTATATACTGTATACTGCCGCCTATACGTAAACCTTCCATCTCGCACCACTTGCTGGCCAACAAAAAAGTTGACTCAAATATAAAAGGCATACACCCTCCTGCCCCGCCCCATGTTTTGTAGTTCCCCGCGGGATGGCATGATGGTGCATACGCAGCTCAGAGCAATAAACACGCAACGATACAATCGCAGAGACAGCAGTCAGAGGCAAATGGAGATAACAGGCGATAAAACGGCACCCTCGCTTGCAGCCCGGCTGACTAGTGGCAAACCGAGCAGCAAACGGTTCGGTAGTTTCGGACTCTAGCACGTGCGCAACTGTTCTTCCGGGAAAGCGACCGCCAGCGCTAGCGGGCCGGGTAAACGGCGCACAATTCATCGCCTAGACACTCAAACCTTTCGCAGCTGCACACGCTGTGACTGCACCCCCCCCCCCCCCCATTTCGACAGATAGTGCTTTTGCAGCCTGGAAAAAACGCTCGATGAAACGCTCACGCTTTATTTTTTGTCTTGGCTGGGCATGGCTAACTGGGCAGTGTGGCCCACACTTCCAGTTGACATGCGCATAAATGCACATAATACTCACTGCCTTGTGTGCCATACCACTCCACGCCACCTTGCTGGCATTCTAAACGTACCGTCTTTGCCAAAAGTAACTGAGAAGCTGTGACAGCAGCGGGAGCGGGCTTTCAGCCGAGCGGCGGCACTGTGGTCCCCGGCGCTGACTGCTCCAGCCACCGGTGCAGCTGCTCGGTTACTTTTGGCAAAGATGGCATGTGCACTGGCGCAGCTTGGCAAAGCAGTGTCTTGGCATGTTGCCAGTTTCACCGGATGAGCCACCGATGCCGCCTCTCACAACAAAACAAACATGCAGCGCCGTTACTGGTGCTCAGCGTCTTGCCGTGCTGCCAAGGTCTGTGCTGCGGATGGCACATACGCTGATGGCGCAAATCTGAGGAAGAGCTTACGCTCAGAAATTAGTTTTAACAAACCAGGTACTGTGTGTGCTTTGCGCACGCCCACCAGAAGTGTACTGGAAAAAGGGGACAGGCCAGTTTGGGTGCTCGCAGAACCCGTAAAAACAGCCCGCGGAGCCCAGCTTGAGAACCCCTGGTTTAAGGTGTTTAGAGTCTAATTTAAAAATACTTCTAATGTGCTCACTTTTTTTGGCATAGGTGACCCCAGAAAAGCCCCAGGAACAGGAGAAGGGAAGCAATTGTTGTTTTACAGAAATAGCTGTTAAGCGCCCGTTCGTGGGTTTCACGTAGTAGCAGTAGTAGTAGTAGTAGTAGTAGTAGTAGTAGCAGTAGTAGTAGTAGTAGCAGCAGTAGTAGTAGTAGTAGTAGTAGTAGTAGTACTGGTAGTAGTGGTGGTAGTAGTAGCAGCAGCAGCAGCAGCAGCAGCAGCAGCAGCAGCAGCAGTAGTAGTAGTAGTAGTAGTAGTAGTAGTAGTAGTATGTCGTAGTCATTGGTATAACGGGTGAGCGCGTTGCCATGGTATCCACTCAGATGGCAGTTACGTGCAAGGAGGAAGGTATGACGTGACATGGTTACCCTGGAAGGAGGAGGGTATGGTGAAAGTGTAAGAAGGCTGTACTGGTCGATGGTTGCCATGGAAACTATCTGGAGGGTAGTTACCCTGGAAGGACTAGAAACATTACCATGGAGGGAGGCTTCATGGTGAGATCTTAGGAACGCGTGAAAAGAGGATGGTTACAAAGGTAATCATCTGGAAGGTGGATGGTGAGAATGTGAGAAGGTGCAACCGGTACATGGTTTCCATGAAAAAAAACTGGAGGGTAGTTACCCTAGAAGGAGGATGGTACGGTGTGAGTGTAGGAAGACGTGTCACGGTAATCATCCGGAATATGGTTGCCGTGGAAGGAGGAGGGAGGGTATGGCGAGAGTGAGGGAATGTACCACGGTCCATCTGTAGCAACTGCTGCAAAACGTGCGATCTGAGGAGAAGATGATCAGCAGCACTGCACTACTAGAGCGGCGAACTGGAGAGGAGACGTAGATGAAAATTGACTATGTGTGGAAAACTAAAAAGAGCGCCCTAGAACTATACAGATGCAAGGAAGCTGTGATATTTTCTACCACAACACATCATAAAGTGTAACTACCTTAACAGCTATCACTGAATCTTGCATTAACCGGTGGTAACTGTCTTGTCAGTATTTATTACTACTTTGTCTGAAAAATCACACAACTTAAAAAGTAACATTGGTGTTTTTTTGCTGTCATTGCTGTTTTGAAATTTGACCCTTTATTTTTTTGCAATAAGAACCTTACAATTGAGTATGATAAGTACCTTACCTTGTCCCTCGAAAGAATCGTGGTTCAGAAAGCACCTTCAATATGAATTGTGGCTCTGCAGTGCAAAAAGATTCCATAATTACTTGCGTAATGAACCTAGCCCCCTACTTTTGTTGTTGAGAATTTCCATTTTTTTTAAGAACGTCTTAGTGCGTTACACTAATTTTGCTCCGTCCGCAGTGCAGACCTCACATCAGAGCATGCAGATGAACATCAAGGCATGTTCATCTTTTGACAAGAGCTCCAGCGGGGGCTGTGTTGGGATTCAGGTAGCGTGACTGGGCTGGAGAAGAGACGAGGACGATTGAAAGAAGAAAACTTGGAAAACTTTATACAAGGACTATTTACATTATGTACAAGTACGGGCAACTGAGAGTGCTTCTCAGTAAAGAGAGCTTCTTAGGAGTCGGGAGTCTCTGATACCTCTCAAGAAGGGGGCAATCTCTAGGCATCAAACCAGCAGCTCCTTAAATACTCTTCGTATTCCCCAGATCCCAGCTGGGGAATACAGTTCGAAGAATGATGTCCAATCACACGATGGCACTGATGGTACCACCCACGGCAGGGCGGTCCTGATGTTCTCTCGCAGCTCGGTCGAGGAAAAGGGAACAGGACCCGGTCACGTTGTCGTCCCCGCGGCTTCCAGGTGGCCGCGCACGTGCGTCCGGAGGGCACCTGCATGACACAGGAATGCAGGCTGTCTCCCCGCAGGTGTCGAAAGAGCTTGTACTGGTGACCGGAACGCGGAAGCTCTGTCGAAGGTGCGGCACTCGGGCAATTGTTCAAATCCAGTGTGACTGAAGGGGACCACACTGATACCGCACTTCGTCGTGGCGAGGACCGGAACGAATACGCTTATGGTCGTCGCTGGCATTCCTGTTGAACACCTGGGGACGCTATTGTCGTCGCTGCTTCCAGCATTCCTGTTCGAACACGTGGGGATGCTATTGTCATCGTTCCCTCTGGCAGTCCTGCAGTCACGTCTCCCCCAGAGGGCTCAGCCACCCTCGCGGTGGTCTTCAGGGAATCCTCCCCATGCCCAACTTCGCCGAATTCCACAGCAGGAAGGAAGCACGGGCACAACAGCACCCCCGCCGCCAGATATTGCGCCCGGAAGAGGAACTGCTCGCACGTAGCTCGTCTGACTGGGCGTGCCAGGAACCAGATGCTCTTTGGGAGTCTTCTGATGACCTTCAGTGCCGAAGCTCGGCATCGCTTCCCCTCGTCAGATGGCCGTTTTGGGAAATTCTCTGCAATGCTAGCCAAAAAGGATCACAGACGCCAAACCGCACCTGACAAAAGCACGTGCCCTCAGAACCCACTCATCCCGCCAGACCAAAACTCAGTGCTAAAACTGCACTTAGCAAAAAAAAACTTCAACTAAAACTTGAAGAGATCAAATGTTTTGCCTGAATGAACACATGGTGTCTCCCGGCGAGTAGTATTGACAGGGCACCTGTCCAAGGCGTGTGCTCCCGCTCGAGGCGCATTTGGATAGGAAAAAAAATTCGCTAAATGAAATCAGGTTGGTGCTTAGAGGGCACGCGGTACGGGAATAGGTGACTTGATTTGGCCGACGTGGCGTTCCATTTTGCCCACCCCAATACCAAGAGTCAAGGAACGATACACCACTCGCTCTTACTTATCCTGGCCGAAATAGGAAAACGTACTCCTAGGTATGTTACCTGATTGGCTGCTCGCTGGACCGCTGAATATCGTGTTCGATGAGGGTTGTTTTTCCTGGCTTGTTTGAAAACGCCGCCTCAAAGTTGCGGACGACGTTTTTCATGTCTCCTCGTTGACTTTCCGTCAAATGTTTCTTTCTGTCGATTGAATTTAGCAGCTCATTCGCTGCTTGCTCGTCCTCATCTATGACATAAGGTATGTCTGAGATCTCTTCCTCTGGCATGTTCAGCGCCATGTTATCCATTGCCTGACGCTGTACATAAGGCTTCATCAAATTACTGTGGATTATCCGATTGTGTTTGTTCTTAATTTTGACCTTATAGTTGGTGTCTGAAAGCTTGGACACCACCTTAGCTGGCCCTTCCCATTGCACCTCAAGCTTGTTCCTTTTTGACGGACGCAGCAACATCACCTGGTCACCAGGTTGAAAGGTGCACTTGCGTGCCGATTTCACGTAGTACACTTTAGACAGTGACTGCGCTGCTCTGACATTTGCTTCCACGAGGTCTCTGGTTTTCGCAAGTCTTTCCAGTAGTTTCAGGACGTATTCCACTACACAGGGATCCTCTCCGCAACCCTCCCATGACTCCCTTAGCATGCGCAATGGGGTCCTCAAGTCACGTCCGTAGACTAGTTCAGCGGGGCTAAATCCTGTGCTTTCGTGGGGGATGGATCTCATTGCAAAGAGTGCTGTTGGAATGCAGCCTTCCCAATCTCCCTCATGCTCAAAACACAGAGACCTAAGTATCCGCTTTAGCACTGAGTGCATACGCTCAACTGGATTTGACTGAGGGTGGTGAATGGAACTGCGGATTATTTTAATCCCACACCGTTCAAAGAACGTAGTTGTCAAGCAGCTTGTGAACACGCTCCCGTTATTGCTTTGTATCTCTCCAGGGAACCCCACGCGAGAGAAGATTGACAAAAGGGCGTCTACAACACATGCGGAACTTAGCTCCTTCAAGGGAATGGCCTCGGAAAATTTGGTTGCCACGCACAGTGAGGTCAGAATGTAGCGACAGCCAGAGTTGGACACTGGCAGTGGGCCGACAGTATCTATTACAAGATGCCGAAAGGGCTCAGTAATAATGAGAACTAGTGTCATGGGTGCGTTCCATTTATCCGTCGACTTGCCGACCCGCTGGCAGGTGTCGCAAGATCTATCAAGCTGTTCCACATCTTTCCAGCAGCGAGGCCAGTAATATTCGAGGGCTAATCTAGCTTTTGTTTTCTTTATGCCCAGGTGGCCTGCCCATGCATTTTCGTGTGCGAGCTCTAGAAGCTGCCGCCGGTACTTCTCAGGCGCCAGGAGTTGCTCATATGCACGTCCCTTTGAGTCGCAGTATTTCCGGTACTGAAGGCCTGATTTCTCTTGAAAGCTGATGTTCTTTCTGGTGACTCCCTCGCTCACCTTATTGCTTAGAGCTCTTAACGATGGGTCGTTTTTCTGCTCTGCAATAAGTGCTTTCCTATCAACCTTAGTCAACTCCTCCCAACAAGTCGAAGCAGGTGTTCATGTCGAACCCTTCGCGTTGGTTCCTGTTGCCCCATTCTGTACGGAATCGGTAGTTCCTTGGATTTCATGAGCAACCGCTTGTTCGGGAACACCTTCATGGTCATGCTCATGCAGTTTAGACGGAACAGTTTTTCTGCAAGGATCCCCCGGCTGGTCGGGAGAGTGGTTCGGTGCCTGCTCATTTATCGGAGCGCAGTCGAGTTTCTTTGCGAGCTTTCGCACTCAAGAACGTGTTAGCGCCATGCAAGCCAAGCTCCAGGTGAAAGAGAGACCTTTCTCTTTCAGCAGCTGCTCGGATTTGTTCGAAAACAGGTAGGGCAAGTGGGTCGGCAAGTTTGCGCTAACTGCCACTTCTGTGTCTAACCAGCCAAAAGTCCCCTCTAGGGTCACCTTCACTATAGGCAAGCATGCACTCTGTTCTTTGGCGACCTGCTTAATCCAGGCGCATTCGCCGGTGTAGTCCGTGGAGGAAACACAGGACGGGTGAGCAACATCCATGGTAGCCGCTGAATCCCGCAGTGCCCTGAATTTCTTGCCATTTATAACCACGTCTCGCATGTATAGCTCCAGCAATTTAAGGTTTTCCTCCGACTCTCGCATGCACGCGAACGCCATCTTTTGCTGTTTGCAGTTCACTGAGATGTGACCCTCTTTGTTGCAATTATAGCAGACAATGGGCTTTCGTGCTTCAAACGCGTGAGCTCCAGGTGCCTGCTGTTTCGGCGAATCGGCAGATTTGGGTGACTCCATCTTGTTTTCGCTACCTCCTCCTTTTGATCCCGCTTCCTCTGTTCGGCGATCTCGGCGTGTTGGTGGCACCCTTCGGTCGGGGATTCTCTTTAAATAGATTTCTCCCTTTCCTAACCTGTTATCGTACCCTGCCTTGCTTTGGAGGTTTCAGCGAACGTAATACTCGTCTGCGAGCTATGCTGCTTTGTCTAGGTCTATATCTGTTAGCCTATCTTGCAGCCATATCCTCAGATCTTCTGGAATCGTGTTATAGTACTGCTCTAGTGCGATGCACTCCAGTACCTTGTCATGACTTCCGTGAGCACCTCAGCGGTCTTAAGCCACTCGTTTAAATTGACTTTAAGCCGGTACGCGAAGTCAGTATGCGACTCTCCGCCTTTCCTTGCCTGCTTGAATCGCTGCCTAAAGGCTTCAGCAGAAAGCCGGTACTTTCTAAGCAGTGCGCTCTTTACCTTCTTGTAGTCATCACACTCTTCCCATGAGAGGCGAGCCACCACTTCGGCCGCCTCGCACGGAAGGAGAGGAAGTAACTTCTTAGACCAAGCGCTCTTGTCGATGGGCACCTTCCCGCATGCGCGTTCGAAATTTACCAAAAAGAGTGCAATATCGCCTCCCACGCGGTTTGGTGAGATGAGACCCTGCAATCTCTGCCTCCCTTGCTCCTCTACCAAAGCTACAGGGCTAAGACGCGCCATGTTCCCTCCGTTCGACGCGATTTCGAGCTCCTTCATTTTTCGAGCATGTTCTCTCGCTTCTTCCTCTGCCTCGCGGACCTCCCGTCTTTCTTGAGCCAGCCGAAGCTCTTCTTTTTCTTTCTGCTCGCACAATTCCTGTCTTTCTTGAGCCAACCGAATCTCTTCTTTTTCTTTCTTGCGTCCAACAATCGTTTCCAAAACCTCGTCGACCTCCTCAGTAGTCACCTGCTCCTGCCGCATAACCTCGAGAATTTCTTTTTTTCTTTTCGCAGAACGTTGCGAAATCCCCAGCTCCTGGCAAATTTCGAGCAGGTCCTGCACTTTTAACTTCTCCATCGTGAGTTCCACCATGCGTTAGCAAGCCCACTAAAACAAAAGCCCTAGCTTGATGTGGACAAAGCAGTTTCCCTAAATCAATTTCCCAGACAACAGGAATCCGCACCTAGCATCTGCCTGTGCTAGTACGGTCTGGCGAAATGAACGGAAAACATTGGGCACTCACCCTGCCGAGGTATAGCTGACGCCCGTCAGTCCCGTAGCTGCCGAGATCCGTTAGAGCCGGTAACTTCACGTGGACGTCCCACAGCTGCCATCCGGTTGTTGCGATTCAGGTAGCGTGACTGGGCCGGAGAATAGACGAGGACGATAGGAGGAAGAAAACTTGGAAAACTTTATACAAGGGCTATTTACATTATGTACAAGTACGGGCAACTGAGAGTGCTTCTCACTAAAGAGAGCTCCTTAGGAGTCAAGAGTCTCTGATACCTCTCAAGAAGGGGGCTCTCTCTAGGCATCAAACCAGCAGCTCCTTAAATACTCTTCGTATTCCCCAGATCCCTAGCTGGGGAATACAGTTCGAAGAATGATGTCCAATCACACGATGGCACTGATGGTACCACCCACTGCAGGGTGGTCCTGATGTTTCTTCGCAGCTCAGTCGAGGGAAAGGGAACAGGACCCGGTCACGTTGTCGTCCCCGCGGCTTCCAGGTGGCCGCGCACGTGCGTCCGGAGGGCACCTGCATGACACAGGAATGCAGGCTGTCTCCCCGCAGGTGTCGAAAGAGCTTGTACTGGTGACCGGAACGCTTTAAGCTCTGTCGAAGGTGCGGCACTCGGGCAATTGTTCAAATCCAGTGTGACTGAAGGGGACCACACTGATACCGCACTTCGTCGTGGCGAGGACCAGAACGAATACGCTTATGGTTGTCGCTGGAATTCCTGTTGAACACCTCGGGACGCTATTGTCGTCGCTGCTTCCAGCATTCCTGTTCGAACACGTGGGGATGCTATTGTCATCGTTCCCTCTGGCAGTCCTACAGTCACGTCTCCCCCAGAGGGCTCAGCCACCCTCGCGGTGGTCTTCAGGGAATCCTCCCCATGCCCAACTTCGCCGAATTCCACAGCAGGAAGGAAGCGCGGGCACAACAGCGGCATGCTCAAAGAACTCGGCAAATAGCCAGGATGCTGTGTGCCCTTGACAGAAGCGCTGGCGACGGTGGCTTGCTCGTTGCGCTGCTGCGTGCCTGGATGTGCCAGTGCATGCTTAGAAATCCGACGAGCACTCGAGCATCGGAGAGGAGTTCAGCATTTTAAACCAGAAGACTGTAAAACGTCCTCTGCACTGGAATGCTATGGAGGAAGCAGGAACGTCAGACCCTCAAGCAATTTGGCGAGCTCTAGATTGGGAGTGAAAATGCCTAATCCCTCTCACATTGCAGCTAATGCTTAAACATTTGCTTGTAACTTTCCTACGATTTTTTTTACCTCACTTAAAAAATGCGCACCTGACCTTGAGGGCCAGTGTTGAGCATGTTCACTTTATCTCACTGTGATCTCGCTATCACAAAATTGATCACGCTGTTATATAGCAAGCGGTTTTCAAAGCGAATGATGATAAATACTGGGGACATAAACATGGCTGACTCTGTGCTTTTGTGGATGGATGGATGGGCGGACGGATGAACAAATGGGTGGGTGCGTGGGCGGACCTGTACCTAATATGAAATTTCGGCTCTTGCAAAAAAGTTTGTCAAACTTTTTTTCCCCACGTAGTGAACCCTTCTGCCATATTGGTATAAAGGTTTCTGGTGAAAAAGTACGTTTATTACACGAGTAAATATGGTAGTTCTCCTTAATGCGTAGTCTCGCCCAAAAATGCGAACTGAGAAAGAGAGGTTCAGATTTGGAGCGAGTTGAGTTTCCTGTGTCGACTGCGCCAGTTGCGATCCTGTCTCGACTGCGCCAGTTGAATTTCCGCCTTCAGGTGGCGATGAGAGGAAACTACTTGATGAAATCGGGGTTTCTTGATTACCCGGTGGTTCTACTCGCAAACATTCACATTACTCAAGGAAAGGAGAAGGTTAACTATTTATTTACAACATAGGTAAAAAAAACAAGAAGAAACAAAGCAAGGAGAAAACTATTTACATGACTAAATCGTGGATCAGACGAATTCAGCCCCCGCTCAACCCAGAGCGCTTGGTTTTAAACCCTCTGTCTCCGCCCTTAGCGGGGACAGCAACCAATAAGATAACAAACGACCCATCTCTCCAATCAGTGGTTAGGGAAAGGAAAACAAGGTCCGCCCACTGATCAGAGATTGGGGAAAAAGTACTGATTAAACATTTGGGAAAGGAGAGGTTGCAATCAAATCGACAAACAACACAAATGCGACTTCCGTTCCCCACGCCACCCACGGCACCACAGACGCTAGAAACATGTGCCGACGAGGCGATGACTCAGGTTGTTGACAGCAACAAAGAGAACACAGTCGTTAAGGGAAGTAGCCAGTCGTTACAGGAATAGTGGGTTTCCGGTCACTCGGCTAATACTCAGCCGTATCTCGTGCGCCCCCGAAACCTCGTCAGCCCCTTAACAACCACATGTCGACAGCTGTACATCGTTAGCGTTTTTCCCGGCGGGTCATCCCCGTGACGGCGCGGCGTAAACGAGGACGTCCGCTGCACAAAGGGGAGGCAGGGACGGGACGGGCCCCTTTGTTGGGGATTTCCGACCTCGCTGGAGCGGCCTTCCTTGCGAACACAAGATCAACGAGTTCGCGGAAAGGTCAGCGAACTCCACACCTCCCAACCAAGAATGTCACGCGGACACTTGCTGTCAGTGTGACATAAAAGTTCAGTCACAATTTGCCGGAACACAAAATTACACACACGCACGCACATGTATGCTCAGCTGTTCAATCAGACCACAAACACGCACACACGCACGCACATTGCGGTTAATTCAATCCGCACACACAAGGTTAGGACACCAATCTGCACATTCCAGAATCCACCATGTCAGATCGGTGCACCAAATTGGCAGAAATTATTTCTAGCCACCTACATCTCGAAAAAGAAGATGTTTCCTTTTAGTTTTGTCCACAAGATTGGACCAAAATTCCGATTTATCCGGAACGGCGCCGGTTGTAAAGGCTGCCGCCGCTATCGGCTCTCCCTTGTCGCTTTTCTCAAAATTAATAGAGCTTACAGACTCCCCATGGGCCACGAAGGCTGCTGTTGGTATTGCGTCTGCATTCGCCCTTACTTTGAGTTTTACCGTCGGGTTAGGCCTGTCATCGGCAACTTGGCCTGCAGTTTGACATCGTGTTTCAGACAGTGTTAGCTGTTTACAGCATTGGCGGCCGGTATTCGCCTCAGAGAAGAGCCTGCCCTCACACATTATCGTTTTACGATCACCTTCGCCGCCGAGCTTGCACACTTCTGCTAATGGGGCAGGTTGCTCCATGTGGAAACCTACAGAAATGGAGGCATTGCCTACATCCACCAGTGTCCTATCCGCTGCGAAATTCTTTGCAGCTGTCCCTGTTAGCTCCCAATCTGATGCAGAAACATTTGCAGCTTCGGGACCTGCCTGACGCTCCACTGAAGCCTCGAGTCTGTCTCGAACAGATTCGTGCGAGATTCTGAAATGCTCATCGAAATCTGAGCTCTGATGTTCTTCATCTGACTGGTTCCTTTCTGGCTGCTCTAGTACCGAGTGTGTTTCCGATGTTACTAGCTGCCCTACACCTTCAGCTAGATCTGTCAGCGCGCACAGTGTCAGCACCGACTGGCAAGACAACTCATCTTTGGCAGCTGGATTACTATCTACAGCGAAGAGCGTTCTCACTATCAGATCCGCCTTCTCCCCGTCCTCGACCCTTGATGCTGCGTCACAGTTAACGCACACTGGCTGGGGCGCGATGCTGAACTCTTGTTCGCGAGCAATACACTGAAGTGTCTCCTGGGTCTGGTCTATATTGGGTTGATCTGACAGCATGTTCGTCACAGGTGGGACTAACGCCCCTATGCCTGCAGTACACTCTTTTGGCTTAGCACACAACGTTATATCACCTTCCTGTTTTGTTATTTCGGCCCCTGAATCCACACAGGCTTCAGAACTCTTATCCTCGGTGTGCAAGTCGCCGCATGCCGGCGCCAGTATATCTACCTGAGCTACTAGCTCGCACACATCTCCCCTCACCGCGGGAACATCTTGTTCTTGCTCTTTTGGACACTCAATCATCGAATGCCCAAATTTTATACAGACAAAACATTGAACTGATGCGAATAAGACCTCGCTATCAACTTTCGTCCCTTGCCTTAATTTCAACTGCATCTGTGCAAGTTTTCTCTTTTCTAGCTCAATTTGGAGTTTCAAATTTTCAATTTCACTCAGCTGTTCAGCCTCCTGCTGCTCAACATGTCGCATCCTGCCCTCCTGATCATACCGTACGGCAGCCATCTCCGTTTTCCGTGCTATCGTTTCTAGCACTAAACACTACACCGACATGGTGAATTCGGAGAAAGCAGAAAGGTCTCCTACCTTACTGGTTGCTCTCTGCCCCGGTGATCTCGTCGTCCTCAATGATGACGACAGGCTCCTCGATGCTGACGACTTGAGCTCTGAATCTCTCAGCAGCTCGCTGACTTCTGCCTCGTTTGACTGGCTTGACTTGGTCGCCTGGTTACTTTTCAGCAGCTCGCTGACTCGAACCCGTTCGATGTGGACGCCTGGTTCTTTTCAGCAGCTCGCTGACTCGAACCCTCGATGGCTTGTTGTTGCCCGGCTCCTTCAGCTCCTAGCTGACTTGAGCCTCCGACGTCCTCTCGAACTTGACCCGTGATCCCGAAGCTTTCGACGTCAGTGTTGCGACGCAGCTTCACGTTTTCTCCTTTAGGACAAACAGCTTGTCCACCGACTTGTTCTTCTCACCTTCCGTCCAATGCCTTGAGTAGAAAGAATTTGCGATCCTGTGTCGACTGCGCCAGTTGAGATCCTGTGTCGACTGCGCCAGTTGAGTTTCCCCTTCCAGGTGGCGATGAGAGGAAACTACTTGATGATGAAATCGGGGTTTCTTGATGACCCGGTGGTTCTACTCGCAAACATTCACATTACTCAAGGAAAGGAGAAGGTTAACTATTTATTTACAACATAGGTAAAAAAACGAGAAGAAACAAAGCAAGGAGAAAACTATTTACATGACTAAATCGTGGATCAGACGAATTCAGCCCCCGCTCAACCCAGAGCGCTTGGTTTTAAACCCTCTGTCTCCGCCCTTAGCGGGGACAGCAACCAATAAGATAACAAACGACCCATCTCTCCAATCAGTGGTTAGGGAAAGGAAAACAAGGTCCACCCACTGATCAGAGATTGGGGAAAAAGTACTGATTAAACATTTGGGAAAGGAGAGGTTGCAATCAAATAGACAAACAACACAAATGCGACTTCCGTTCCCCACGCCACCCACGGCACCACAGACGCTAGAAACATGTGCCGACGAGGCGATGACTCAGGTTGTTGACAGCAACAAAGAGAACACAGTCGTTAAGGGAAGTAGCCAGTCGTTACAGGAATAGTGGGTTTCCGGTCACTCGGCTAATACTCAGCCGTATCTCGTGCGCCCCCGAAACCTCGTCAGCCCCTTAACAACCACATGTCGACAGCTGTACATCGTTAGCGTTTTTCCCGGCGGGTCATCCCCGTGACGGCGCGGCGTAAACGAGGACGTCCGCTGCACAAAGGGGAGGCAGGGACGGGACGGGCCCCTTTGTTGGGGATTTCCGACCTCGCTGGAGCGGCCTTCCTTGCGAACACAAGATCAACGAGTTCGCGGAAAGGTCAGCGAACTCCACAGAGCGTGTCTGATTTTATATCATGGGTTTTATACCCTTGATTGAACGCTTTTGCTGCATAGGTAGGAACTTCTTCAGTGCGATGCTACTGAGTGGCAATTACTTGCAGTTTTTGTTACTTATTTTCCTGCTTTTCAACTGCAGAGCGACTTTACACATGCTCGAGAACTTGAGGTAATAATATAAACAGTAAAGATAAGCAGCGGAGGCAGCGATTAACCGGAAGTCCAGTGGCAAATAAAGGCTGGAAATTTCTCCTCAAAAATTTGCATGGTACATTTCTGTAAATCACGGCCGTAGTTCTGTTTTGAGAGCCAATTACAACTCATAAGGCCAGAATCACATTGTTTTTCTTTGTGTTTGTAATGCATTTCTGATGCAAGTCTTGACGTAATGTCTGAGCAGGTGAGAATGGGCGCTTTGGAAACCGCCGGTGACACCTCACATGCCACCTTCACGAGAAAAGACTTGATTCTCTACATTTCTGCTGCAAATATTGTCACGAAGTGGTGACTGCAGTCCGGAGAGCAGAAAGGCTGTGAAAATGGAGTCTAAATAAAACTCTTTATTTGGGCTGACTTGCGCCCAGAATGGACTAAATCAAACGGCGCGGCATAGCAACAAGCGTGCTCGGCGGTCGTCGATCAGAATGCCTGCTGCTGTCGGCACTGCTCAATTTAAAGCTGATAGCGAACTCTCGAGATAAAGCATGCAAAGTTACTAGAACATTCTGGAACAACATAGAATCAGCTCTGCCTGGCTGCAATCAATCGAGATAAATCTAGTCGCATCTTGCGTCACAAACAAAGCGATAAAGCGGCATGGCGGCAGATTTGAAGAATGAACGAACACTGCAAAGATTCGCAGCATTACACCCTCTCAAAGAAGCATCGACCCGATGCATTAAAACAAATAAGGCGGCTAGCAACAAATAAAACAAATCGTGCTAAAATAAACGGAGTGTGGAAACACATTGTCCTTTAGCGCTCATAATAGGGCTTTAGATGGATGACATGGACAACTTCTGGTTGTATGCGGCGTCGCTGGGATGCAGTCATTGCGTCAGGGGTGATTTCATAATCCAGTTCACCTAGCCGACGAAGAACCTTGCCCGGGCCGAAATAGCGACACAAAAGCTTTTCACTCAATCTACAGCGGCGAATAGGCGTCCAAACCCATACTTGGTCTCCTGGCTTGTACATATTCCGCGTTGCGTCTTCGTAGGTTGTAGCGTCAGGCGTGCGAGAAAACCCAAGTTGTCCAGCTGTCAGCTCGTCGTGTGAAGCCTGTAGAACTTCTTCGTGGAGACAAGCAGTTACAACAAGAAGGTAGGCTGTTTTGTTCGCTGCGAAGTTCTTCACGAGCACATCATTCAGAAGGAAGACAGTTCTCACTTGAATGAGGGGTGGGGGTGAAGAAACCTTGCCTTCCAAGTACTCAGTGAGGTGTTTTAGGTCAGAGTCCGAGCGTTGCTGCTGAGCAAAAGAGTTGGGGCTGATAGGTCCCAGGAAGGTGTCCTCATCGTCATCCGGCGGTGGTGCATCTACAGGGGTTTGTGAGAGGCAATCGGCGTCAGAGTGTTTGCGTCCGGACTTGTAAACGACGGTGACGTCAAACTCCTGGAGGCGCAGGCTCCATCGCACGGGGCGGCCAGAGGGGTCCTTCAAATTGGCGAGCCAGCACAGCGCGTGGTGATCGCTGACCACCTTGAACGGTCGTCAGTAGAGGTAGGGGCGGAATTTCGATGTAGCCCATATGATGGCCAGGCACTCCTTCTCAGTTGTCGAATAGTTAGTCTCGGCCTTGGAAAGAGAACGGCTAGCGTATAAGATGACCTTCTCCAGTCCGTCCCTTTTTTGAACAAGGACGGCGCCTAGGCCTGCGCTGCTTGCGTCGGTATGAACTTCAGTATCGATGTTTTTGCCGAAATGCATGAGGATCGGTGGGGACTGTAAATGACGCTGAAGTTCTTTGAAGGCTTCTGCTTGCGGCGCTTCCCATTTAAATGGGACGTCTGCCTTCATCAGTTGGGTCAGGGGCTCGGCGATGCGCGAAAAGTTGCTCGCAAATCGTCGGTCATATGCGCACTGTCCAAGGAATCTGTGCACTGCTTTCTTATCGGCCAGCAGTGGAAACTGTTCAATAGCAGATGTTTTCTGCAGGTCTGGGGGTATTCCCTGCTTCCTAATGATGTGGCCTAAAAACAGCAGGTCTTTAAAGACAAAGTGGCACTTCTCTGCTTTCAAGGTTAGGCCAGACGACTTGATGGCGTCTAGTACTGTTCGAAGTCTTTTGAGGTGCTCTTCAAAGTTCCAGACGAAGACAACGACGTCGTCTAAATATACCAGACAAATTTGCCACTTCAGGCCTGCCAGCACTGTATCCATTACTCGCTGAAACGTCTCATTGGTGCGGAACTTGAACACAGACCAAATGGCATCACCTTGAACTCAAACAGCCCATCCGGAGTGATGAATGCTGTCTTCTCGCGATCTCTTTCATCGACCTCAATTTGCCAGTAGCCGCTCTTGAGGTCCATCGATGAGAAATATTTGGCGTTGCAGAGGCGGTCCAGTGTGTTGTCGATGCGGGGGAGGGGATAGACGTCCTTCTTTGTTATGTTGTTCAAGCAGCGGTAATCAACGCAGAATCTAAGTGTGCCATCTTTCTTTCTCACTAGAACAACCGGTGCCACCCATGGGCTGTTTGAAGGCTGGATGACATCTTCGCGAAGCATTTCTTCCACTTGGTTCCGGATGGCTTGTTGTTCTCGTGGTGACGCACGGTAGGGGCTTTGATGGAGAGCTCGGGCATGCTGGTCGGTTATAATGCGATGCTTGGCAATTGGCATTTGTTGGACCTTCGGCGATGACGAAAAACACTGTCTGTAGCTTCGAAGCAGATTGCGGTTCTGGTCTTATCTATTCTGTGGCAGGGCTGGGTTGATGTCGAAAGCGGGCGAGTTCTTTCGGTCAGGCGAATCTTCTGCAGATGGGTGGGAGAGGGTGAAGGAGTCTCGTACGTTGGATATTTTGCCGTAGAAAACAATCGTTGTTCCTCTGTTAATGTGCCGGTATTCTTCACTGAAGTTAGTCAGCAGTACTTCGGCCTGGCCATTGCGGAAATGTGCGATGCCTTTGTCTAGAAGAAACTGTATGTTCCCCTCGATGATGTCTTCAGCGTTAATGGCTTTTGTGGTGCCTACGGTCAGGATAACGCTTGATCGGGGTGGGACGCTCGCTTCTTCCTCCAGGACACTCAGGGCAACATGATTTTCCCGAGTTTTCATCGAAGCGATGGCTTTGTCCGTCGAAAGCGTGATCTGCTTGGAGCGGAGGTCGATGATCGCCTGATGCTCGTGAAGGAAATTCATGCCCATGATCACTTCTCGGGAACATTACCGTGGCACAACGAAGGTTGCAAGATATGTGTGCCCTTTAACTGTCACTCGTGCTATGCATCGTCCTGATGGCGTAATGAGGTGGCTCCCTGCAGTGCGAATTTGTGGGCTGCCCCTAGCGGTCATGACTTTCCTCAGCAGCGCAGCTTATGTTCCATTCATAACTGAACAATCAGCTCCTGTGTCGACTGGAGCATTAATTTTCTGGCCGTCGATAACTACTTCCAAGTCGGATGTCCTGGCTCTTTCGTTGCTCGTTGTCCTGGGCGTCGAGTCTCGGCTTCGTCGGGTATGGGAATCGTGGGTAGAACTTGTCGTCGAAGCTTTTCTCTGTAGCGGCATCATTTTGAAGGTGGTTCGCGTCGTGGTCGTGGTTGTCATTGTACGCGGCGTTGGCGTGTCGGGGGTAGCGTCTTCGTACGGTATGGTCGTTGGAGGATCTTCAATGTTTCGTTCGGGAGCAACCTCACCTCCAGAGGTTGCTGTCTTTAGTTTCCCCGACGGGGGCTGAGAGACCTTCCTCGTACCACCGCTGCGTAGCTGCGGCATGGCGACACAAATTGCGAGGTTGACGGCGATGGTGAGCGTGAAAGGCAGTTCGGCGTGTACTCCTCTCGACGCAGGTACTCGTCGATTTCCTGCGGATGTTGGCCGAAGCATGGTCGTGGTGCGTCAACGGCAAATCCTCGAAGACTGATACGAAGAATATGGCCGGCCTCACTGCAATGGAAGCACAACAGCTGGTTGTCGGAAGTCCTCCAGGCATCGCATTTCCTGGGGCTTGAGCGTCGCTCATAGGCTGGGCGGGCAGGGGCAGGGAGGCAGCGTTTGGGAACAAGTTTCTCATGTCAGAGAGGACATAGGGGTTGTCGTTGGGGCTAAGGAGTACGTACTGCAGTGGCGTAGGTCATGGCCTGGAGTTCGGTGGCCGATGGGGTGCCAAGTGCCTGTTGCACTTCTTCCTGTACCACATCCATTAGAGTCGCTGCTTGGGGCTGTGGGGAGGATGGCAGTAATCGGCGTAGTTCCTCGCGGACGATTTTGTGGATAACTTCCCGCAAGTTGTCGCTGGTGGTGTTCGTCGTGTCTGGACGGATTGCATAGACAGAAGCAGGATGGTTATACTGCCGAGCCCGGACGTCGAGGGTCTTCTCGATCATGCAGGCTTCTTGCATGAATTCATCGACTGTTTTTGGCGGCTGGCGGACGAGGCTGGCAAAGAGTTGTTCTTTTACGCCGCACATTAAAACTGAACTTTCTTTTTCTCGGTCATCTCTGGATTGGCACGGCGAAAGAGGTGCTTCATCTCTTCAATGTAACCGCTGACGACCTCGTTTGGAAGCTGGATTCCTGACTCGAGGAGTCGTTCAGCTCCTTCTTTCCTCATGACACTGGTGAATACTTTCAAAAGTTCCCTCTTGAATAGCTCCCATGTCGTTAGGGACGACTCGTGGTTTTCGTACCACGCACGTGCTGAGCTCTCCAGTGAGAAAAAGACTTGTCCAATTTTTGCCGTCTCATTCCACTTGTTTAACAATGCCACGTGCTCAGATTGGTCCAGCCATTCTTCGGGGTCTTCGCCTAGGGATCCACTGAAAGTTTACGGCACCCGCGGCTTCTGCAGTATGATCGAGGTCGACATCTTTGACGATATTGTGGCGCTCGTAGCAGCATCTTTTCATTGTCGGGTGCAGTCTGGCAGGGTCCTGAACTCGGGCTTCTCTCCCTGAAGACGTCTGCTGGCTCGGTTAACTGCTGGCTCGTCCTCCGATGCGATGCGCAGAGGGCTGGAATTGAGTTCCCCCTTCAGGTGGCGATGAGAGGAAACGCCTTGTTGATGATGAAATTGGGGTTTCTTGATGACCCGGTGGTTCTAACTCACAAACATCCTCGTTACTCGAGGAAAGGAGAAGGTTAACTATTTATTTACAACATAAATTAAACAAGAAGAAACAAAGCAAGGAGAAAACTATTTACATGACTAAATCGTTGATCAGACGAATTCAGCCCTCGTTCAACCCAGCGCGCTTGTTTTTAAACCCTCTGTCTCCGCCCTGAGCGGGGGAGCCACCAATAAGATTACAAGCGACACACCTCACCAATCAGTGGTCAGGGAAAGGAAAATAAGGTTTCTGCCAACTAATCACAGATTGGGGAAAGGACAGGTTGAAATCAAATACACAAACGGGACAAACGTGACCACCCTCTCCCACGGCACCCACGGCTCAGCCGTTACCACTTTCCTATCTCTTTCGCACACGCGACAAACATATGCCAACGAGACTATCCCTAAAGTTGTTTACAGAACACACCGCAAGAGAAGACAGTCGTTATGGGAATAGTTGGTTTCCGGTCACTCGGCTAATACTCAATCGTATCTCGTGCGTTCGCGAAACCTCGTCAACCCCTTGACAACGAACACATGTCAACAGATGTACATGGTTAGGCTTCTTAAAACGGGCTATGACAGCGTGGAGTAAACAAGGACGTCCGCCGCACGAAGGGGAGGCAGGGACGGGACAGGCCCCTTTGTTGGCGGATTCCGACCCCACTGCTGCGGCCTTCTTTGCGAACACGAGACCGACCAGTTCGCGGAAAGGTCAGTGAACTCCACAGCTGGTGTTACGACTTGAAGGGGGTGTCCGGTACATGGAAGGCTACCCCGCACCCCCACCAGATGTCACAAAGTGGTGACTGCAATCCGGAGAGCAGAAAGGCTATGAAAATGGTGTCCAAACAAAACTCTTTATTTGGGCTGACTTGCGCCCACAATGGACTGAATCACACGGCGGCGACGTAGCAACAAGCGTGCTCGGCGGTCATTGAACAGAATGCCCGCTGCTGTCAGCCGTGCTCAATCCGCCTTTTTCACGACGCGACTGCGCATGCGCCCATCCCCTGGCGGCGGTGTCGCGAAACACATTGGAAGGGTCGCTCGCTCCACTCGAGACCGGTCGTGGAAGTGTAAACAAACCGGCTTCCTACACGGGGTGCGTTGCTGCAGCCGTCGGGCGTTCAGCGCGACGCAATTGGCGATACCTACGAAATGTGTTGCATACGGCAGCAATGCCCAATATGTAAAGGGAAGTAAACACGGATTTTTTTCGCTTTCCGAGCGCTTCCCTGGACAGCCTTCGACGCGAAGCGTGGATAAAAGCAGTTCGCCGGCTCGACGATCGGGCCGCCCTTGGGCACCGTCAAGCGCGTCAAGACTGTGCGGGAATTATTTTGTGACAGGTACGGATGAGGCACTGCGTTTAAATGCGTGTGCAGTCTATCGCGAAGTGTTATATTCATGGGCAGGAAGGCCTCGAATGTCACCGCGGCGCCCAGACTTCGTTCCGACGCTTTTTGCTTTCTCAAGCAAGAAGGCCCAATGGGCAAGTGCTGTGAGCCGCTTTCAACGCGCGATGGAGCGGGCAAGGAAAAAGAAGCTACGAGAGCATTCACGCATGGTGCTAAAATTTTGTCATAATCTCCTATGGAAATTTCCTTGTTTATGCCACTACACCGTGGCCAATCCCCCCGTGTGGGCATGTGCCATGTATTAAGAGGCAGAAGAAGAAGAAGGTGCGTTATGCGTGTGTTTGAATCATATCCATGATGAAGTGCTCTGCGTGATATCGCCGGAATGGATTAATGTGCGCCTCTCGCGTTCGTCTTTATGGACGCGCATGCTTGTTTAACCTATGCAGCGGTGTGTTGTGGGAAAACACAGTGAAATGCTAGCAGAGCTGCTTTGTTGCGAGTACGCTTGTGCTTTTATAGCTCGTGTAGCTATTCTGCAGCGCTTGAGCACAACGATTGCTTGTGAAAACTGTTGTCCCCAGTCGTTTTCTGTACTACGGCGTGCACGATGTAGTATCCACCTTTCATGAATGGCAGGCATATACAGTGGAAAATGCCAACCTCACTGATCGGGGATATTTCATTGAACATTATGTTCCGAATGTAGCCTTCATCTCTGAAGCGGCGGCCCTTGCTCAGCTGGTGTTCGCATCGCATGCCGGATGATCGGAGATACTGAAGAATTTGCTTTTCAGTGGGCACTACAGCCTGCCTCGGACTTCGCACCAAGCCATCAGTCAACCCTAGAAATCCTCCAGGTACCAGGTGCTGCCCAGGACATGCCATCGTTGATAGATTCCAACAAAACGTGCTCCGCAGCGGCACTCATTCCGGCCGGGTTGGGCGAGCAGTACCCTACCAGTGAGCTTCCAGCGTTGTACGCGAGGTGGCAGCACAGGAAAATGAAAAAGGCGGATTTAAAGCTGATAGCGAAGTTTCGAGGGAAAGCGTGCAAAGTTAATACAACGTTCTGGAACAATGTAGAATCAGCTCTGCCTGGATGTGATCAATCGAAATAAATCTGGTCGCGTCTTGCATCGCAAACAAAGCAATAAAGCGGCGCGCCGGCAGCTTTGAAGAATGAACAAACTAACACTGCAAAGATTTGCGGCAATATCATGACCAAACTTGGAAGGTATTTTTATGCATGAAGGCCTTTTTTTTTATGGACAGGGGTGAGTTAGGCGTGTGATGTCAACTGTGGGTCGGTAGAGAGCCCAGAGGGAGAGAGACCTGCTGTCGTCCTTCTCTTCAACATGCGAATCCTACTTAAAGAGGCTCTGAGACACCTTCTGAAGAGAGTATGAAAACTAGCTCACTCAATGCACTGTGTTGTCATGAACACCTGAGCCAAATAATACACTTCTGCATGCAGCAGAGAACCCACAATCACACACGAAAGTTGGCGATCCCTTTCCGGCAACTTTTTCTTGCTCGTGCCCTCCTCCGTTTCATGCTTCTGCATATGTTGGTTAAGAGATGGGTATCAGTGGTGTTTTTTTATTGTGCAAATGTGGCCTTCGGCATGAGATATAGTTGTATGAACATATGCAGATTCGTGTT
The DNA here is from genome assembly GCF_052857255.1 of Amblyomma americanum. Lineage (NCBI taxonomy): Eukaryota > Metazoa > Arthropoda > Arachnida > Ixodida > Ixodidae > Amblyomma > Amblyomma americanum. Next base: position 46,134,513 of record NC_135500.1, read on the forward strand.
GGCTATTATAAATGCCAACAAGGCATGTTGTTGGGCACCTGGCAGTGGGGCCGGCGGAAGAGCGCTGATCTTTCACCGTGCAAAAAGTGACTAGAGGGGAGGGAAAAACACAAAGACACTGAAATTCAAATTTCGTCTATAGATAAATTCTAACAAATGCATTAATAAAAATTCACGCTGGAGGATATTTGTGAAGTGGTGTCCTTTAACAGACTGCATACTGCAACTTTATACTGCAACTGTACTGCAACTTTATTGAGAGGTCCTTTCAGAGCCCCTTTAAACTGTCATAACCTGGAAATGGTGATGCATTCTTTAAAAAAATGTTACGACCAGGGTATGGCAGAGGCAGCCTTGTGTCATGTCTCTAATAAATTCTATAACTGTTCATTTTGTGTGCAGTTTGGTTGACAACAGTTTTCCTGAGAATGGAGTGACATTACTTACGAGGAAGTTCGTGCAGGCTAGTTGGTGCATTACTGGAATTGGTTTTAAGCGAAGAAAGACAGCGTAGGGAAGAGCAAAGTTCACAGTCGTTCAAAGCGGCACCAACAGCATTTTATGGGATGTTTAAAGAGTGTCATATTGTCACGCACCACGCAGCAACCGCGGCAGAAGAGGATGAGGCTGAAGATGCGTGAAGAACGCTGGCTTGGCTGCCTGCTCCGTTTCCCCTAGTCTCCCCAGCATTTATCTGTAAATAAAGCCATTCCATTTGTAACAATATATTCCATTCTGCTGGCCTGTGGTAAGCAGCATATTGGCCAGACTGGGAGGTGTCTTAGTGAGAGGCTAAGGAAGCATGCAAAAGGCATTGAGAACAAATCAGGCAGCAAAATGATTGCGCTTATTCTGAAATGCTAATTGCACTCCCTCGCTTGGAAACAGTGCAGTGTTGCACAGGTGCAAGATGCAACCAGGAAGGAAAAAAATAATTGAAGTTGATGAGATGGAAAAAGTCTGGTATCTCAGGTGTCAGCAGTCCCCCAATTTTGCTCTCAAGAAAAGAAATCAAATACCTTACTCTGCAATAGAACGGGAATTATGCAGTTCACCTCATGGGATGATGGGAACTCAGTTGATTAGATATGTCCATGTGTGACTTTTCTTTCATTTTGTTGATAACAGTTGCTGTAAAAAAAACAGTGGTCTGTCATTAAAAATCTGAGTTAGTGCTCTCTCCTGTGAGCTTTGTTCATTCTTGTGCTGTCTTTCTGCGCTTAAAACCAGTTATAGGAATGACATTGCTTGCTTTCTTCTGCAGTATTCCTGCTGGAAGAAAGCAGCCTGCAGGGACATTCACAGTGAACGGAGGGTGCCAATGCAGCATCACCAGGAGCGGATTTGGTGCTTCAACTTGAACATGCCACAAATACAACTTTCTGGGACCTCGTTCTCAGACATGCTATCTTGGTTAATTATATTCGAGACTAACACATGAAAATTCGTTATATTTGAAGATAACACAGGAAAGTTCATAACATCCAAGGTGGCACACTAGGGTTCGTTACATCAAATGTAGTACACCAAGTTCGTCTAGGTGGTGCAATAAGTTCGTTCGTAGCCCTGTGAGCCGGTTTCCCCACTGGCTACTGATAGACAGTGGTCGCCATTTCCGTTTGCAAAGACCTTTGTAATGCTAATGCATTAATGAATTTACAAGTTCAGTTTCATTTGGTTCATCAAAGGTCGTGTCTTCCACTATTGCTGCTCAGGATGTTTGCATTTATTAGGTTGGCAGGCAGACATTCATGAGGCCCATTTGGACAGTGCAGGTCTTGGTCAACCCATTCGATGACGTCACACCCCGAAAGAGGGCCAAGGAAGCAGCTGAAGAGAAGCCAACTCGTGCCCCCTCTACAGCAGCTGCAACCAGGTAAGTGGTCAGACTCATGATTCAGTTGGTCACTTTAAGACAGCGTTGGATTTATTCAGAAAATGCACAAGAGAAAGAATGCTGAATGCACCCTGGCCAATGGCTTTCCTTTATTTTTTTTTTATTTTTATTTTAATGCCCAAGGTGCCACCAAACGGCATTACAGTGGGGAGCAATCATACGTCACCCAAATGAAAACAGGCGGCAAACTTTTATAGAGACAATGCAGCCATGACACTTCATGCGTTCAGCCCAAGAACAAAAGATTTGCAGAGATGAAGCAAATGAATCATTGGACGTAATCAACACTACCTCTTCAGTTAGCCTACTCCAATCTCTTATAGGCCTTGGGAAAAAAAGCATACTTAATATGTCAGATCTACAGCTAATTTTCTTTACATTTAATGGATGGTTAAGCCATAGCAAAATATAGTTAGGAGCATGAATATGCAAGTCACGGTCTATGACATCATGCCCCGAAAGATGCCCAAGGAAGCAGCTGAAGAGAAGCCAGTATGTGCCCCCTCCACAGCAGCAGTCGCAAGGAATATATACATTTTTCCAGCGTTTGCCATCCCAAAAAGCATATGCACATGAAACATGAAGTTCTGGCTATAATTATTAAAGGCATATTGCACACCCATACTTTGCACCCTCTCCAATTTATCTATATCTGTTTTATACCAAGGATGGCATGCTAAGCGAGCATATTCTATAACTGAGTGACCGTTAGTCTTGAAAAGCAGCTCTTTAGCCTCTGAAGGATACTGTTTACTGTTATACCTTGAAAAACCAGAACGTGTCAAGCTTTTCCACTTGCATAATCGACATGACGTCGCCAACTTAGATTAGAGGTCTTTATATATGCCGAGGTATTTGTTATTCTGATACTGGAGGAAGCTGCATTCTATAAATTTCATAAACATATTTATGAAGTTTTCTGTTTTTCGTGACATGTAGTAGTAATAAGTTGTTTATTGAAATAATAATAAAAAGGAAGGAAAAAGATTTTTGCTAGCCGGCATCTTCCATCGATGCTGAAGCACCTGAGCTGGGGCAACGGAAGTAAAGGATAGCAGGCAGAATGGAGAAATGAAATGAAAGAGGTGAGGGGACAGGAAGAGAGGATAGGGGGGAGAGGTAATATACACAAAAGCTGTTTCCACAACAATAAATATGATCATGCATATATACAGATTTTGCTGCAGACATTGCCCCAGCTGCTCCTTCGGCACCTATTTACTGTTTGTAGGATGGACAGTTGGTAATAGTTGGTAATAGTAATGAAATATTACCAACTAGCCCAGTTGTCCATCGTGCTACAGTATTTCAAGTGCACAGGGCTCATTTGTGTTTTTAACAGCAGCGCTCGTCTGTGTGTTTGTTCCTTTTTGTCTCTTCTGTTTGTGCTCTTCCACCCAGAATGAATTATTTGTGTTTGTTTTGTCATATTTGTAATTTTATAATTCACTTCTTTTTGTGCTCACTGTCGTTTGGCACACTTTATCTACCTTTGTATATTTTGAAGTGCTAGGATAGAGCAATCAGTAGTAAGTTGGTGCATTTCTCTGCCATTCTTCTTTGCCAACCACGGTTTCTTTTAGGCAGAAGGGGGAGGGGGGCCATTGTGTATTCCATTGCCATCAAAGGCCGCCTGTGTGTGAAAGCTGAGCCTAAATCAGATGAGTGTGTCACTGGAAGAGGTATTTATATTGCATCCTTGAGCGGCACAACATTCAGTGTGACACCCTTGCAGGCAAGCACATACGGATGCGTGAAGTTCAGCTAACTTTGTAATGCAGCTAGAACTTGCAGCTGCAATGCAACGCTAGCTTCAACAGCAATCTTGTAATGTGGCGTGAGTTGAGTTGTGTACAACTGCCTTGGTCTTAAGCAAAGGGTCTGGGTTGGGGGAGGTGGTCGGCTTCTAAGCTATGCAGTGCTCTCTAAACCTGAATGTGCCTGTAAAGGGAGTGCGCTAGGGTACAGCTTATTCCCTTTTATACTCCTTTCTGTTTACAGTTTGGGGCTCTTATGCATTCATGGAGGTCCCAAGTTTCTTAGGGGCAAGGATGGCAATTGCTATCAGTGTCGGGAGATTGAGAACAATGGCGGTATTGTCAGGTGGCGGCCTGCCGAAGAATGAGGTGCGGAACAATGGTAGAAATATGATTTTAATGGTCACAGACCTAGCGCGAGCGCTCTGTACCGCGCCACTGTCATCTTCGTAACACTACCCGGTGCCATGAGCGATCGTCTCGATCATTGATGAAGAGACGCACGAAATGGTGATGAGCTTCAGGGGATGGTTCAACAGTAAGGAGAAAGTGATGAGGTGCTGGCCACCACGATGAAGGAAATGGGTAAATGATTCCCGGTCCATGGAGCATCCGGGCCACGGGTTGCCAGGAGCGGACGGCCGAGGCCCTTGAAGGCACCAAACGGCATGGGCAGGGGCCAGTGTCCTCACGTGTGGGCAGCATCTTGGGTCGGTCGGGTCATAGGTTCGGGTCGCAGGAACGTCTTCATGTCGCCATGTCTTGTGGTCGGGGCGGGGGACAGGGCTGGAGTAAGTGGCGAGGTCGGTTCAGGTTCAGCGGGCTGTGGCACAGCCAGGTGGGGCAGGCCAGGTGCACATGGCCGATGGCAATGGCAGGCGGAGGATACCAAAGCTCTGGGACCAGGATGGCAATGATGACCCAGCACCTCGCACCAAATGTTACGTGGCAGCTAGCTGAAAAATGAGGGGTGATGAGCGATGGTAGAGATATGATCTTAATATCCGGCGGCCTAGCACGAGCGCTCTGTACCATGCCACTGCCAACTTTGCCGTCTTCATAACAATATACACTAGAATCTCGGCAATGCGAATCTCACGGGGTCGCGAAAAAATTCGTATCATCCAAAATTTCGTATCATCCAAGCGAACAAAATTAATTTGCAGAAGCATAGAAAATGCAAGCACGTAGATCTGTTTACGGCTGACGGGATTTATTCACAGCCGTGCGGCCACACTATTCGCGGTGCGTACCGCACAATTAGCGATCGCGATTTTGCCGATGTGAGGGCTGTGCACCGCCGTTCACTAGCGATGCGATAGCGACATCAGCAATGTACGGGCAAAGCTTAGTGCTGGAGGGTGCAATCGCGGCTCACACATTCGTATCGTCCGATGTGGCGCGGGAGAGAGTTAGGAACATCCAGAATTTCTCATGTTGCGCACAATCCACTCCGGGCGAGGAATTTTACGAATTCGTATCATCGCGAAATTCGTATCATTCGTGTTCATATCACCGATTCTACTGTATGTGCAGTTGAGCCGCATTACACGGCCCAGAAACAAACCCCCTTGGGCTCTTCACTCTTGGCAAGGGCTGTACATGTGACATGCATGCAGTTTAACAAGATTCTCAGAAGTTGCCACATAACATGACACTTACCAAGTTGTGACAAGTGGGACGAACCTTCATGTAGCGAATTCCTCAATATTACGAAGTTTCTCAATTCCCCAATGTCACCCTCATTGAACGCCTGCATTTTAGAACTTCGTGTAACGAAGGTGTTGCGGCAGTCAACCTTGACATAGCGAACTCACTGTGCTGACTGTCCGTTAAATTTGGCATAATTGTGCAAAACTTTCATGAAGATAAAAGATGTTGACACAACAGCAATGTCTACGATCGTAACGTGTGACTGCAGTTGAAACTATGAGCTGTGCTCCAGCGTCGTTGGGGCATTTACATGATAAGCGCAGCCGTCTCCACTGCTTTCGATCTTGGAATGTCGCACCACGTGGCACTACAACAGTTCATGCTCAAAAGCAGCAAAAAAATCATAGGACATAGCAGAAAAGACATAGGACGAGCAGAATGTGCCCATTGCTGCTGCGTGGTGGCTCACATGATTTAGGTGCTGATAGCTCTCACGCGTCGGGAGTGGGGATGGTGAGAGCACCGGTGATGTAATATGAAGAGTCCGTTTCCTGTGGCAAGAGTGGCGGGCAGACCGCGAGCGGAAACAAGCGCGAAGAAGCAGGTGCCGCCTCAACCAGTCTAGCGGCCGCGGCACGACCACATGCACTCTCCTCTAGCCCGTTTCCCCCACCTTCCCACTCCTAGGAGCGTTGTCCGAGCCATGGCGGAGGTGATGGCAGCTGCTATCGCATTCGCGCAATTGCGAAACGTTTCTCTGTGGTTATAACTTGGAATACTGGGGCTCTACTTACTGTAAATATTTTCTGGGAAACTTTATTTTTAGTTTTTTTCTGCCCATTCTACTCTTTTAAACATTTTCAAGGGTAATTAACTTCATTTATTCTTTATTTTGGTTTCCATTCTGCATTGTCCTTTTGTGTCTTGTCACTCAAGAAACCTGCATGTAAGAAAATCTAGATGTAACGAAAAATCATAGACTTTTTTCAATTACGTTATGTCCAGGTTTAACTGTAACCCCTTTTAGCCTGCCAATACATATGCGTCTTAGCATGTGGAAGGTGACGATGTCCGCATTCAGCACACATGAATGCGTACATATGTGGTATGCGTTTCTGTGGCCTTACCGACAAATCTCGAGGCTGTTTCTGTGGCCTTCCATGTCTAGAACAGAAAACGAAAATTGCAATCGCTGCATGCAGGAACTACAAGCTGCTCTCATTCGGGGAGGAGGCTGAGGAGGAGGAAGAAGAGCTCATGGCCGTTGTCTCCAAGGTGAGGCTGCGCAATGTATTTGCAGAACATTCTGTGGTTGCTGGGCAGCGTTATTGTTACGTGTCTTTGATGCAACTCGGGCCGCCAAACATATACTAGCCACAAAGAGCGACATGTCTTAGTTGTTTTGCAATGCCTCATGCTGTCGCAGAAGTACACATGAAGATTGACGTGTTCTCATGGCTCTCGTACTCCTGAAAGATCAGAAAATTGGACAATTAAGCTTTAACAGAATTTTTCATCAAGAGAGGTCAGTGTCGCAGTCTGGCACTTCTTTACGGCTCGTGTTGCCTCTCCTGGCTACTTAATTAGCCGCACATTATAGCTAATCAGCATTGTAGTGTTTGTTAAAGTAAACCATTTTACAGTAAAACCTCGATAATTCAAACTCAGATAATTCGAAATCCCAGATATTTTGAAGAATTTCTGCAGTCCCATAATTTTTAATGTAAATTTGACTGGATAATTTGAAGCGGCGGCATGCACCAGTCCATTTAATTTGAAGATTTGAGGTGCTGTGCGAGGACGTCCAATCCTGATTTTGCTGCAGACTAATGAAGCAAAGGTCCTCAGAGCCACGGAGCCACAAAGCAACGTGCAGAGCAATGCCAATTAGTAATGCCGATGCTCGATATGCAAAGCATCCCAGACCTGCTACTCTAAGTACAAAAAGCAATCTGATACGGCTTACGGACCACTGAGGTACGCGACTGGCGCAGGAGACGACATGCTTCACTGCTATGCAGGTTTGATACTAGTTTCAAAATAATGTGCACCTGCCGTCAAAAGTAAATGGAAGGCGACTATGCTGACAAAAATTAATTTCTTTAAATTGAAAGCTTAATGGTTGCTCTGTGTAATTTGCAAAATTACAGTTAGGCTGCATTAATCAATTTAAGGACATGCAAAATAAGGTCAGTGAAATTAAGTTTTTTGCTAATATTGCCTTAGTTTACTTTTGACGGCGCCTGCACTCTCAGCACTTGACTGTCAAGGTACGTCTGGAGTGGAGGCTATGGTGCGTGCGCTCGTCGTCGCTCCTCTCCAGCCTGGCCGTGGTCAAGGCAGCGTGTAGCAGAGCCGCTGGCACCAAAGCACCTCCCATTCCTAACAGCGTCAGTGCATGTCCTGCGATCTGACCATTCTTGCTGCATGCCCGCTACGAGTTGACTGTGCTCGGTGCCGGCCTATGTAGTTTCTTTGAGTAGTGCGCCGTTGTTAGAGAGCTGGGTTGACCTTTCTTCAAAAAGCGACCATCCTAAACTTTGGGGTCGGCCTATATGTGGAGCCAACCTTATTTGCGAGGTCTAAGGCAGTTTTGGATGAGCACCAGGCAGTACGTGCCCCATGCCGGTGCTCATTCCCGGCAGGACGCATGGGGCTTCTTGAGTTAAAAACAGGCATTAATTTGTATACAAATTGGCTCCGCTGAAGAACATTCGCATTGCACGCCGTTTATCCGGCTCATTCACGCTGGCAGTTGCTTCCTCGGACGAGCCATAGATAGTGTGAGAGCAAACTTAAGATTACCTTCAGGGCTTGCATCATGCCAGAATCTGAAACTGCAGGACTGTTTGCAGTTCAGTTTGCCACTAGTCAGTCGGGCCGCATGCAAGTGTGAAGGCAAGATGGAACGCTGCATTTTCACTTTTCATTTCCATTGGCTTCAGACTGCTGTCCTCATGATTGCATCATTACGCATTTGCTGTTTTGAGTTCACGTGCCGCGATGCCATCCAAAAAGAAACTACAAAACAAACTGCGGCGGCGGGACGAAACACAGAGGGCGGGGGTATGTGTAAACTTAGGTATATTTGGAGTTAACATTCTCTTTGGTCAGCAAGGGCTAAGACTTGGACATCGACTTCTACGCTGCAATATACGGTAATAGCAAAGTTCGTCCACTAAAGGTAGTGTGTTCTCAGAACGAAATTTTTTCCCAGCGTCTATTTTTTTTACTGGGGTCGGTTAATTAAAAAAATCTGGTTAATTCGAATATTTTTTGCAGTCCTAGTGACTGAATTAACGAGGCTTTACTGTATATTATATTACATGCCGCTTTCCTCACTGCTTGTTCAGCAGTACGTTTTAGTTATTATGCACACTTGCGCTAGTAGAACTGCACAGTTTTTTTGTGTTACGTCTCGCTTATTCTTGCTGCTTGTTGAGAAGTGCACTGTTGTTGCCCAAAATGCAAATGGGTGTTTGTAAAATGAATAAATGTGTACCCCTGAGTGTGTAATGTACTTCATTGCCTCTTTATCGTCATGCTTGCCTAGCCATTGCAAGATCTGCAAGCATGACGATAAAGACTGCACTCCACTTTTCGGCAGCACTAAGATTAACGGACGCGCGAGGGATAAGAAAGAACGTGAAGTTATCGAAGCCTTGGAAATCGAGAGATTAGGGCCTGTCAAATGTGTTAGCGAGGCTTCCATACACCTGTACCGCAAGGAGTTGGAGTTTCTTGGTTTGGCGTGATGATTATGGCTTTTGTCTTTGCTGTTGGTGCGCTTTGTTGTCGAAGGAAGGAGGCGTTGGTGCAATAAACCAGTTGTTAGTCTGCGCTTGTCTCGTGTGTTTCTGTGTTTCTTCTCTCTTGTCCCGTCCTTTTTGCGTAGTTATTCATTGTTTCGATAATGTCGCACCAACTAGCCCCTTACCGCACTCTTCTAGATTTCTGTCCGTAGTAATGGGATTTGTGTGTGAAGTATGTATAGTGCACCATTCTATGGTGCCATACATCTCCACTGGGGCAAAGATTAGAGATCAGGAGATAGGGCCAGACTAACAGCTCAGACTCGGGTACCATGAGTGGCATGCTGCCAGCTTTGCTTGCACACAGCCATCTAAATACACAATGCTAACTTTGCACATTGTTTACTGCAGTATGTGAGCATGTGAACGATAAGAACATATGTTTGTAGTGGAGTGTGTTATCACCTGTCAAAATGAAAAAAAATGTAGCAATGAAGGCATGATGAATGCCTGTCATTGCGCAGATTGGTTGGTGTGAGACCATCTTTGCTTTGACAGGCCTGAAAAAGCAACTTTGGTCGGTATTGTGGTGAATAGAGATAGGATATCATGACTTTCCCAGGGCCCCAAAGGGCGCAGCAAGAGCAGCCACGACCTGACGGACGACGCCAGCCTGAGCTCTGTGCCAGCGGTGGTGACGGATAAGGAGAAGGAAGAAGAGGAAGGAGGGTTCAGGCGACCCACAGAGCCAGGGGCAGCCGAGCGTGTTCGGCAGCGGATGCGCGAGGCAGTCACTGCCCCACCTGCCTCAGCAGCCCCCCAGGAGCGCAACTACTTTGAGCAAGAGCGCCAGAAGGCCTCGGCACAGCGCATGTAAGCAGCTGGCCTCAGTGTTGCCTGTTTTAATGCCCCGTGCTTGGCTCCTTAGGCACGGGGCAAAAGCAGGTGTATTTTAAATAAGACTTAACAGGTGGAAAACTTCATGTTACCTGTTCTGTGTGAAACACACTGTTTCTGTTGCTCCATGCACACAGTTTCATCGCGAGTAACATTTGGATTGCCAGTTTGAACGTGCATACATTGGACATTTGGCCATTGGTCACCGCACACAGTAGCCGCACATCACTACACCATAAACAACGCCTCTCACGAGTGTCAGTTGCACTATTTATCGGTGCTTGAGCCGATCGAGAAACAGGCGCAAAGACTAAAATTATCCACCAGTTTAGGTTCCTCTCGATTTCAGAACTGAAGCTTGGAGAGTGGTCGGTGACAGCGATTTTTCCGTCAAATTGGGGGCTGCATGGTTGCAGCGCATTGACAGAGGATAGATTGGTGACTCGGCCTCCCGATACGATGTCTGTGGTGCCCACTGCCTAACTGGGCTGCATGTCTGTGCAGAACCCTTAATCTCTTCTCAACTGCATGTAGTATCGTACACATAGTTGCTTCAGAATCTAAATTTAGAGCGACCTGCTTTTTGAAGGACACAGCGATGGCGTAGAGGTAGAGCATCTGCCCCACGTGCGAATCTCGGGACCGCGCAATTCTCCACCGGGCTTGAAAAAAAAAAAAAAAACTCCGCATGTCGATGGAATTGCATATCCAGTTCTGGGGTGCGGCCTGATCTCGGTGACCAGAATTGACAACGCACTTCCTCACCAGAGCAGGATTTGGTCACTCTGGTGTAGTACTTGGCCACAACCTTCTATGAACAAACCAATTAACCTTCGGCCCTCAGTCCCCAGCGGCTGCGGAGCAACTGACCAAGGCTGTGGTCAGACCTGTGACACAGCGGAGGGTGCTAAGAATCACTGGCCCCGAACAGACCGTCATTGAAATCTGGACCTGACAACATTTAAGGCTAGACCCTTACCCAGTGAGGCTAGCCTAGCAGTGCTTGTTCGAGGAATAAGCAGGCATTAAATAGGATGACATAGGGCTTAGTGAAGTTAGGAGTACAGGTGAGGCGTAGTCAGGCTGATGATGATGATGATGTATTACTGCGAACATCCAGACATAACGAACAAACAGCGCATATTGGTCATGTTTATTGCATGTAGACTTGACTAAGTGTGTGTATATATCCCAAAATCTGTACTCACTCGCCTGACAGCTCCTGATTGTGGGTATTAACAGCACACAGAAAATTTTTTTTCACAGATGTTCATGCAATGCAGCAAATGGCAAAGTGCGTCAGCCAGCACCTTGCCACTGTAAAGCATGAAACCACACACACACAAAAAAAGAGGCCATTATCGCGGCGTTTGCACTTTTACACTGCCTTTCACTGGTGTTGTGTGCTCCAAATACGAGGGGCGGAACAACTGGCAGAGGCACTCGGGATTTTCTCCTCATGGCTGTCCATATTAATGGGACAAAAATGCATGAGTTTCAATGGGCTTCGCCTCTGTACATTTGCACCCTGTCCATTGTCCAGCCGCGAGTTTTCATATTAATGCGGCGTAAATACATTGAAAAAGTTTGGTTTCCAGAAAACTGATGATTGTTCTAGTCATCCATATTAACAGGGGTTGTATTAACGGGGTACGACTGTAGTCATAAGATTGTCTCTAGTATGCTCAAAAAATTTCATTCAAACACACCAAAAGAAAATAAAATTTTTGTTGAAAGCCAAGTGCCCCCTTAAGGCTGGCTCACCCAGCATGGTATTTTAGCAACATACTCCTCTCGTCTGCTATCAAGCTTATGATGTGTGCTTCGTGGACAAGTCCACTGTAAATACTAGTATGTCCTCACCCGACAGTGTTTTTGTTGCTGTTGTTGTCAACATTCGTCGAGATAAGCTTGAAAAGTGGGCTGTCCCCATGGAATGCACAATAGATTTGACAGACTGGGGTTGCAGTTACACTGGAGCCTAGTGAGTGAAAATGGTAGGGGTGGGGGCAAAGGTTAATCTGGTGAGGTAATGTATTTGTAAAGAATGAAGGCTACTGTCCAAGGCCAGAGGTGACTGCTGTTCAGCATGGACAACAATCAGTCAGATGATGCCCAAAGTGCAATTCATTTGGTGCAAGTTTTTGTCAGTGCTGTTGATAGGATGAGGCTTTGCTTGTGTTGGGAAAAGTCTGTGTATTATGAAATGGCGCTCACTTACTGCCCCCTGTTGATGATTGGTTGCAGTACAGGTTTTTGTCAGAAATGATCTGCATTGTGAATAATCATTCTTTTGGTGTTGCTCCTAGTGGGGAGATACGCAAGGAGTTCCGAGAGCTGAAGCGCCAGATGCGAGCTGAAGACCAGGCCAAGTCAAAGGCAGACAAGCAGCCAGCAGGTCAGGTGTCATTGCCTGCTGTTTTGATCACTTTGCTTTAATGCGGTAGCTTGAGGAGGGCCATGAAGGCAAAAACTGTCCGTCAGCCCTCTCTCCACCTTCCATCTGTCCCATCTTCACTTGTAGGGGAAAGGAGGGAGACAAAGAATGACTCGGACAACAGCAGGCTTACGTGCACAGTAGACAGCCTCCCAAAGAACTATCTGTGCAAAAATCAGGCTTGCGTAAGCTATTCTTTCTTGCACTGTTCGGGAAGAGCAACTTCGGTCTCACAAGCCCTACCAGTGGCTGTGCTTGAAACAGCCTCCTGCCAATGCAGTGCCACATTGCTTAACCGCAGCCCCACTGCACCGGTAGTGATATGTGGACTCACCACAATCTAACAATTTGACACATTTTGTGTAGTTGCGGAGTCGGAATTGGAATAGAATCATATTTGAAATAGATTGACATGGGAAAGAAGAAGGCTGTCGCATTTCGTTCCCTTTAATCCAATTGATTGCCCTTAATTTTTTTGGCACAAGCTTCAATTCACAAGCCATTGCTGTTGTTGGAAAAAGCTCTGTGGTGGTAAACAAAACAGAAGAGGGCACCTGCACTGTGCACACAGACCATAGGTGAACAGAGGCTGTTTTACGGTTTGAACCGTTATATCATCAGCCACCTCATGCAAGCTGAAAAAAAAAAAAAGACTTCAACCTGTTGCATGCAGCAGAAACAGGAATAAGATTTGTCCGTTCCGTGCAGATGAAATTCAGCTTTCTATTCTCCCCAGTGTGCAGTGCTGCTCCTTCTGCTGAGTGAAATTGTGTTCAGTTGTACTTGAGACGTGAATAGCTGCTCTCAATACACACAGAGGAATGAGGTAGTGTGCAGTGCTCGAGCATAAGGTAAACTGCAGGTAAGGCCAACAAAAAAAGTGTCGCAGGTGCATGCCGAGGCATGAACTTCGTCCGAGGAGCACTTGGATTTGCTCTGTTGCTTCGCACTTATAAATCCAAGTGCATCAAATATGAAACCACGCAAGCACACATAGTTGGCATAGTTGCCAAGAGCTGAACCATTCCGAAACAAAACTGGCCGGCTGTGGAGCATCTAAGCCTAGGTTTTCTTTAGCTTCTAACATTTAGGTTCCTTTTTCAGTCTGTCTTGTGTGATAAAAATGCACTAGTAGCAGTTTTGAAACAAAACCTAATTCAGTATTCCGATGCTTTAACCTTCATGCACATTTGTCAGCCTCAGAAATTCGTGGTTTTTTGGTATCTTCATCATCACGCTTGTACTTGTGAGACCTTCCTGTGGCGGTGATACCTGTATTTTAGTTCTTGCTCTTTTCTACGTTACAAGAGCTTTGTTTTCAGTAACAGTGGTCATTTTATGACCAGGAGCTGGCATTCTATCGATACAAGCCAACTTTAGTTTCTCCTCGGTGTCCCTTTAATTATTTGCTCTTTTGTATACATATTTGTTACCACTGAGCACCCCTGCCTGCCTCTTCCACCCTGTCATGTGATGTCTATAATGGTATATTTAAAGGAACTATGTGGACAAATCAGAGTTGGCCTGCGTCAATAGATTACTGCCTTCTTATTGCAAAGGCACCACTCTCACTGAGAATGGACCTTGGCGAGCATACTTTGAGCAAATGATATCTGTGCTAGTAGTTGCCTTGCAGTTGAAAGTTAGTGTAGCTGTATGTGACGAATAAACGAAGTTACAGTGCGCGCTGTGGTTGAGGGCTTTAATGCCAGTGTATGGTAATCTTTTAAGCGCACTAGATATTGGTGCACAAGTGTTCTTGCATTTACCTCTGCTGACATGCAAGACCACACTTGAAGCAATGAATTTCACAACCAGAAATTTAACTCGCGAGCTGAGCAGCATAGCATTATTGCCACTGAGCCACTGGAGTGGATGTTGCGATGTGATAGACTGGAACCCACACGATACCTGTTTATTTGTGTATTTGCTTCTTTTTATTTATTTAAGCACACTGCAAGTCTTTTACTGCATGCAAATAATAGCAGGACACAAGTGAAGTTCAGTGGGTCAGATAATATCCCCTTGTTTCATTCACATAACGACTTCCTTTTTTTCACACCTTGAGGCAACAAAGAGTGCTAAAAAAAATAGCACAAGTCAACAACAAGCGAATGGGGTGCCAACTACAAACTCAGAAATTGCAGCACAAGCTGTAGTCCTGGTGCTTTGATGTTTTACCCCTGGTGTGCTTACCTTCTCTGGATTGCTGCGCAGAGGGTGAGGAGGAGGAGGAGGAGGAGGACTACGGGGGCAACCAGCTGATGCGTGCCTATCGTCAGGAGCAGCGTGCATACTCTGAGAAGCAGCAGCAGCTGCTACCCAAGGGGGCCTCCCGGGAACAGAAGGTGCGCTGTTCACTTTCTCGGGCTGCAAAGGAAACAGTGACCAAGTGTTGCGCACTGGAATCGCGAGTTTGACTAGCTGATCAACATACTACTCTTGAACAGCAAAACATGTATAAAGATCGACAAAGGTTACAGGACACGTGTTTATTATTAATGCATTAGCATTACAACACTTATGCAAATGAAAACCCGATGGTGGCCAGTGACCAGCCTCTGAGAAGGCAGAAAAAGAGTGCGCCATACTTTGAGTGGGATTCGAACTCGCGGCAGCATGAACAGGTCAGCTCGCTGGCAACTGCTTTCAACCACTTGGCCATCAGTGCAGCCTTGTGTGCAGTGTGTTTGTTCTCTTCAAGTTTCATCTGTGCCTCTCACTGCTTACTCTGGATGCTGTCGTCTTCATCAACATTCACCTGCTTCTAAGTAAAACCAAGGCAACATGGATCAAGTTATACAGAGCAGTGGGAGATTTGAGCCACCGGCACCATCCAACAAGTTTGGAGCAATGTCATTGAATGGCATAAGATTTGAACCACTGCAACAGGGCAACGAAGAACATAAGATTTCATTGGTGAGAATGAATTCAGTTCATCAACATAAAGCGCTCGCGAAATTTGAGCCAACATACTAGCACATTCCGTATGCATCAATCACATTGGTCACCCATGAATTTTTGTTAGAACAAATACCAGGCCCTGTAATCTAGAAGTTGGCGTAGTACACTCTCAGCTTGGGCTAGTTGATCAGGGTTCATGTAATGATAGTTTTTTTGTGTGACTGGTCAAGAACACAGGGCTCTTGCTAGTAGTGGAGGACATTTTTTCCAATTAAATATGAGCCTTCAGGTGTGCACAGGAAGCCTGTTGGTTGACTCTTTATGGCGTAAAAGTGCTAGTACCAGCATCGCTGTTTTCAACAGCTTAGACTCTATGTGCATTTTTTACCAGCTGCAAAAGGAACTAAATGCAGCCGAAGTTTGCTGCTGTTGTGTGTTGTCTTCTGAGCCCTCTAAATTTTGAATCCAAGCACGTCCGAAAAATGACGGGAGGAAGACGAAAGACCATGCACACGTCTTGTTGCCTTTCAGGGTTTTCCTTTGTCTTTGGTACTTTCAGATTGTGACTCTAGAAGACAAGAATTGAGTATCTTGGCGTGGTACACTCCAGGAAAGCACAGCCAAATGTTTGTACACACACTCACCCAAGCAGGCAGGAAAGAAACTGGAACAGGCAAACACCTGGAGCTGGTTTTGTTAATCTAAAAACATTCCTGTTCATGTCCCCAGCAGAACGCATACAGAGTGGTATGAGAACAGCATGCAGTCAGCTCTCTTCAATTCAAACTTGAAGGGGACCAATATACAGGGTGTTTTGCCCAAGATTTTACACGGTTATTAAAAATAGGCTTTTTGGTTTTTTGAGTTACAAGAGCGGTTTTTTTGGCGTAGCATTGTCGGGGCTTTATACATCAGAATACAGCTAAGATGTGCTAACACTAGCAAGCTGGTTAACTAATATTGAATAGTTATTTTTTTAACTAGTACTGTTAGGCTCCTTAATTACTCAGAGGCATGTAGCCCACTGTAAGTGATATCCATAACAGTTTCTGGAATTTCGAAAACACGGTTACCCTCGGCGCTGTGGCCCAACAAATTCTGGCTACATTGTGCCAAAATAAATGTGCTTTCGTGAAGCTTGCCGACAAAGCATTCTCTCCAGTGCACGTAACCTGTCAAAATAGCCAAAGTTTGTTGGACCGCAGTGCCAAGGGTAATCATGTTTTTGAAATTCTAAAATCAGATATTGGTGTTACTTACGGTGGGCTATGTGCCTCTCAGTAATTAAGGAGCCTGACAGTAATAGTTAAAAAGTAACTATTTAATATTAGTTAATCAGCCTGCTAGTTAGCATATCTTAGCTGTATTTCTAGGCACTACATTGCTGACAATGCTATGCCGAAAAAAGCGCTCTTCCAACTCAAAGAACCTATTTTCAAAAATTGTGTAAAGTCTTAGATGAAACATCCTGTACTGCTGGATTGAAAAGGCTCTCCTCAATTCGAGCTCCGTTTATACGGAGCTCGGATTGAGGAGAGCCTTTTCAATGCACTTGATGTTGAAAGGACCAAACCATTGGTTCATATAAACCGAGAAATCGAATTGACTGAGTTCGAAATAACGAAATTATATTTTAGTTTTCTTATTCTCTTCCTTGTGAAGAAAAATTCACATGAGGCAAAGTTTGTTAACTAGAAATTGAATGTGTGGGCAGACAAGACAGAGACGTTGTTTCTGTGTGATCCCGTTTGCTGCAGTGCAGCTGGTGTTTTGAGTGTTAGTGTTTCTGGTCTCTCTTGTTTGATCTCTGCAATGGAAGAAAAATTCACTGAACGGTTACGATACTCAGTAATGTGAAATTCAAGTGCATCTGTTGAAGTATTTGGAACACAGGTGGAACACAGGTAGCCGCCACGATGACGACATTGTGGCAGCGGTGCGCAGTCGCGATGAGCCTCTATCCGAGGATGAGCCCGACGATGTGAGTGAAAGTGCAGCAGAAATTTCATGCAAAGACGCGCTCGACTGTTGCAACAAACTGTGCCTCTACTGCGCTCAGCGAAACCTCAGCGAGCAAGTACTCAGGTGCCTCATTGTTTTTAAAGCTGAAGTCTTTAGCAATGCAGTTCAGTAGCAGCGCCAGGCTGAAACTACGACGCTTCGACAAAAAAGACAAATAAACTTCTTTGTTGCCTGTGATTGGAGTGTTGTGCGTCTGATGCATTGTCAAGTGCACTTTGAAAGGTAGGGTGGCCATTCTGAAAACGTGATCGCATGGAAAAACGACATTTTGGTTACTGTGCAGTACCGCTTATAATGCGGATTTTCTTGACTCCCGCGGTATGCGTTATAAGCGGTCTATTTCAAATATATTTGCACACCTCTGATACTTTTGCTACATTGAAATAAAAG
Source organism: Amblyomma americanum (assembly GCF_052857255.1). Taxonomy (NCBI): domain Eukaryota; kingdom Metazoa; phylum Arthropoda; class Arachnida; order Ixodida; family Ixodidae; genus Amblyomma; species Amblyomma americanum. Next base: position 46,152,222 of record NC_135500.1, read on the forward strand.
ATGGCGTGTGCCACACAAGTGGCAAAAGTGTTCTTGTCTATTCCTTTCAACATTCGTCCACTTGGTGGAGGCATTGTCTTTCACTTGGTCTCGCCTCAAAGCATTAATTTAGTTTAGTTTATGAGCTTTAATGTCCCAAAGCAACTCAGGCTATGAGGGATACCAAAGCATTAGCTACCTGTGCGCTAAGGATACGTTGGTAAAGACTCGTCATTTCAATAGCATTTGTTTTTAAAGTCCTTTTTTCTCTCTCTTTTTTACTTCGTGGATCGGTGGCCACACGTGAGCTGTGTGGGTGCTCCTCCCCGCAGAGGCAATGAAATGCACCCCTCTGCCATGTATACGCAGACGCTGGAGGCCCTGGCTCGATTCCAGGCCAAGATGGCCACGCTGGTGGATGACGATGCCAAGGACGATGCTCATGGCAGTAATGAAGACGATGAAGATGACAACTCAGACCGCTGGTAAGTGCTCGAACCCTTGTGCACTGGGTGACACTGCATGTAGGTGCACTAAGAAGAACGTGTACTGCAGGTCTGTGGTACTAATTGCATTTGACTGCGGTGTACAAGTGGGGTTTGGACTTCTTGGTTTTAACCAAAAGAAAACTATTAAAGTACACTGAATTCAGTTTTAAAAATTCGGATTGAGAAAGCTCAGAATTTATTTCATACAGAGCATAGCTAGCTGTTTGCTGAGTACGAGTTACACATAGCCAGAGTTGAAAATAACGAAATAGCAAGGCCAGGGGGGCATGATTTGACTAATAAGCAGCGTAATGCAGACCGGGGAGCACAACCTCCTCGCGGCCTGCTAGCTATAAGCACCGTTAGTTCACTATCATCACCTGCTTAGAGCAGTCAGTTGTATAGGTTTATCAACTGCGTGCAGGACACTTGACACCAAATCGTGCATGCGCATCATGAAAAAGTTTGATGTTCTGTCTACCATGAAGATTGAGCGGCAGTTTTTTGTCGCTGCCTTCAACATGCAGAACACGTTATGCCTTGCCCTCTTTCTCAACCCAGCGTGAGAACCCAGTGATAATAAGTGTACCCAGTTCTAAGACGTAAACTTCCACATTCTTTTTTTCTGCCGGTTGCCTCATTTTAACCTGCATTACTCTGCGTTGTGAGACAGACTCTAAGTGACTTTGAGCACAGAGGAATTGGCACATTAAATCACCGAAAAGTGTCAGTTATTCATCATCAGCCTGACTATGCCACTGCAGGGCAAAGGCCTTTCCCATATCTCTCCAATTAGCCCTGTCCTGAGCCAGCTGTGGCCACTCTATCCCAGCAAGCTTCTTAATCTCATCCGACCAACCAACTTTGTGCTGCCCCCTGCTACACTTGCCTTCTCTTGGAATCCAGTCCATTACACCCTCAGGACTTTATTGTTGAAATTACAGCTGAGCCCAGATATATGGAACCCAGATATTTCAAATTACTGGCTATATTGAACACATGACTGAATAAACCGTTACTGTGCACAACCAACACAGGGACGATACACGTAAGGAACAGAACAAACGCGGACCCATGCCAGTACCACCTATCTATCTGCTCTTTTTCTATATTGAACACACTTAATATCCCCTTCTAAATACCATGTAAAAGTATAGGATAGTTGCTCTGTATATCGAATAAAGATTCTCCGGTTGTTGAATGCATTGAACTGCTAGCCGTGGCCCTGCAAATGACGCTGCTCCTAACGGCGCTATTTGATCACTTTCCAGGCACAGAGAACGGTCATCTGCGCAATCTTTTGCACCGGGTGGCAGCGCTAGCACTTTGAAACACCATGACGACCTGAACGGTGGCTATGCTTGAGGATGGCCTTAGGTTTCTTGTGCTCAGCTTCCTACGCCACATCGCTGTTATGCATCGAAGCCAGCTAACTGAAGCCTAGTGGCGGCCCTCGCATGGCATGGTTCATTGCTGAAGGCGCTGCGGAGCCCAACTACCCTAATTTCGCTGTGCGATTATCTTATCTGTAGTGAAGTGGTAACAGTATTAGATATCTTATGACAGGCAGTGGCTAGTTCCAAAGCACTGTCCGCAGCAGCTTTGATGCGAAGCAGGTCAGACCTAGCAGCACCTTGCGAGCGGTGCTTTACCAGCACGCCAGCAGGCGGTACGTCGCTATAAGAAGTGCGTCACTAACGTGGGCGCATTGTATTCTTAGTTCTAGATTACGCGTAAGTTTATCTGCTGATATTTTTATTTATCGAACTATCGAGATAGTATCAAACTATTTCGCGATCTTCTTTGAGTTTGATGTATCTGGTTTCAGCTGTAATGTGTGCTGAAAAAACTAAATCTTTCATTCTGAAATAAACACCGAAAAAAGTCAGCTGAATTTTCAGAAAACAAAAACCGAAAAGTCCAACCCCGATGTATAAGTAGTAGTAAGTGGTTTTATTAGAATAATAATAAAAGTAAGGAAAAGATTTTTGCTAGCCCCGGCATATGCCATCGATACTGAAGCACCTGAGCTCGGGCAGAGGAAGTAAAGAATAGCAGGCAGAATGAAGAAATGAAATAAAAGAGGTAAGGGGACAGGAGAAGAGGATAGGGGGAGAGGTAATATACACGAGCTATTTATACAATAACAAATGTGTACAGGTAGTGCGCGTGATTAGTTCATGAAATCCTTGAATTTGCAGCCCTCCCTGCATCTCTACCTTGCCTCTGCAGAATGATGCATGCCTACAACATACTCATTGGTTTCTTTCTCTTCATAGCGTCATGCTTGCTCACCTTCCCTTTATCACCTCCTGCAAAGTCACATAGTGCGTTTTTTTTTGTGTGCTTTGGCAATGCCGTCATGACACCACGCTCACAGGCAGTGATATCTTTCAAAGCAACAGTAGTATAACAGCAAAATTACAGGGTCAACAGTCGCAGGCAGATGGAGATGAAAGGCAGTAGTACACAGCAGTTCCCACACTTGCATGTATCTCCTTTGGCTGCCCTCATGAACAACAAACTGAACTGCCAGTGGTCAGGTGGTTTCGGTTTCTGGCGTGACTAGCTCACGGTAAGACAAAATTGACTGCTTCCGCCACTTTAGACGAAAATGACTTTGGGGAACACTCTCGAGATTTGGTTGCACACAACCCCTTAAAGCAGAAGATTGGACAGCCACCGTTGCAGCTGAGTTGGTAGAGCACCTGACACAACATAGGGAGGTGGTGGGTTTGGATCACACCAATGGCGTGTACAGCAGCTGACTGATTTTTCGGGCTCCAATAATTCGGACTTGAAGGATATTTCGGACTTCGCTGAGGAACCATCGCGCACCTCATAGGAACGTGTCTCTCTATCGTCTTAAGCCATTCTTGGTAACATTGAAAAGAACCCTCATCCGCATGAAGCCATCAGAAAACTGCACAGCAGCATGAGAGTTCAGTGTGACTGAAGTGCGGTCTAACAGTGCGACAGGTTTTGCATAGTTGCATTGTTGAAATTGGAATAGAAACAGAATTGGAGTAGATTGTCGAGTGTAAGACAGTGTACTCAAAATCGGAATTGAATCATAATTGGAATATAATCAGAATTGAAATAGTTTGGTGAGTAAGATACGAATGCTGTCACATTTCCTCCATATCCATCCAATTGATCACACCTACATTTTCTCTTTTTTTTTTCTGTTTCTCGAGGTTGGTGGGCCGTTCTGCACAACACATCAATCGACACGATAAATAGCATTATGTGCTTTTGTCTCTGCATAACATTCGGTCATCTGGTCGGTCATTAGTTGAAGTAAATGTGTAGCTGTCACTAACCAAGTCATAGTAAAAAATGACGTTTCAGAGCCCGTATGGGTTCTTTTGTCACACTGAGGTTAAAAGGGCAAGCTGTTGAGACATAAATGTGCAGAATATGACGTAATGATTGATTGCATTTAGATACCGTATAAACGCGTGTAAGGGCCGCACCCGTGTAAGGGCCACACCCCGTATTCCCAAAGGAAATATTTGAAAAAAAAAAAAATCCGTGTAAGGGCCGCACCCAAACTTTCCAGGAAACACGCAAGAATAGCCTTCGAAATACATGTGCACAGGAGCTTCGAGGTGCCGCCCATGGATGGCGCCCGAGGCCGCGGGTCATCATCATCATCTTTTCTTCTGCCGCGAGCTTCTGCTACTGTACTTCCGCTATCCATATCGGCACCGTTATCGCCAGGTCTAACTTTGTTCTGTTCTGGCTGTCAAAGCATGCGTTTTTTGGTGGTTGTGTTAGCGTGGTCGCTTGGCATAGTTGTTGCTCTCGTGCGCTGTCGTTCTTCACTTTTTCATGAACTGCCTCCGAGCATTGTCACTGTTGCACGATGGGCAAGCACCTCAACAGCTACACGGCGGGCTTTAAACTGAAAGTAGTGGAGTTCGCTCTCGAACACGGCAAGCGTGCTGCGGGCAGAAAATTTGACGTGGACGAGAAGTGTGTCCGACGGTGGTGCGGACAAAGGGACGCGTTGAAGAATACCAGCTCCAAAAAGCGCGCTTTCCGAGGCAAGCCATGCAAATTTCCTGAGCTAGAAAAAGAGCTGCTATGCTATTCAATGGAAGTGCGGAACAACGGCTACGCGTTGACAACGGACATGCTGCATGTGAGGGCACAAGCCTTGGTGCGTGCTTAAAGCATACCGCACGAGGACTTCAAGGCTAGTGCCGGCTGGGTACAAAGATTTCTGAAGAGGAAGGGCCTATCATTTCAGCGAAGAACCACGCTGTGCCAGCGGCTGCCCCCCGACTACACCAACAAGGTGCTCAGCTTTCAGAAGTATGTCATCGGTCTGCGTCGTGAGCACAACTATATATTTTCGCAGATAGCGAACGCCGACCAGACCCCCGTGTGGTTCGACTGTCCCGAGAGCTGCACAGTTGAACTGAAAGGAAAGAAGAGTGTTTTCGTGCGGACAACCGGCGCGGAGCGCCAACGGTGTACCGTTATGCCGTGCATCACCGCAGACGGGCGGAAGCTGCCCCCCTATGTCATCCTGAAAAGAAAAACGATTCCTAAAGGCGTTTTCCCCAAGGGAATTGTAGTTAGCACCCAAGAAAAGGGCTGGATGGACGATGAGCTTGTGCTCGACTGGGTAAAAAGCGTTTGGGAGAAGCGCCCAGGCGCCATGCTAGCCCGACGATCGCTCCTCGTCTTGGACAGCTTCCGCAGTCGTTTGACGGGTAAAGTTAAGGAACGCCTGCGCGGTATCCGCACAGACATGGCCGTGATACCGGGCGGCCTCACCGGCATGCTGCAACCCCTGGAGGTAAGCGTCAATCGGCCTTTTAAGGTTGAATTTCGAAGGCAGTATTCGGAATAGATGGCCAATGGCAATCACGACGAGACGCCGACAGGGCAGCTTAAGAGGGCACCGCTCGCGACTGTGCTTGGATGGATTTTGTTCGCGTGGAATTCCGTGTCGACCGAAATTGTAACCCGGAGTTTCAAAGTGACCGGAATTTCAAACAGTTTAGACGGGACCGAAGACGACTGTGGGCTGAACGTTTACCTGAACACAGCACCAGCTCGGAGTCTGAAGACTCCGTGAGTGATGCCTGAACGGTAAATAAATGCCGCGCATTCCAGATTGGTTTGCTTTCACTTGAAAAAAAAAACATTTTTTTTCGAAAATCGCGTGTATGGGCCGCACCCCGAAATTTGCCCCCCGAATCTGGGAAAAAAAGTGCGGCCCTTACACGCGTTTATACGGTAGGTGGTATTGTATTTTTCGTACATTTTATGGTATCGGGAGTCATTTGGATGAATGGTGACTCAAGCAAAAAGTCTGTTGTCAAGTTCCGCTCTGGATAAAATTGTAGTGTTGTCCTAGTTGATATCATGTGCGTCCTCGTTCACTTGCTCGGCAATTGCATTTGAAGCCACTTTGTGGTTTTGGACATGCCCTTTGCTCTTTGATGCTCTGCCGTCGTGTGGCAGGCTGTGCACTTTTGAGCGCGAACAAGAACCGATGGGCAAGCGCAGATGGTCCTACACTGAAGGCTTCAAACTTCAAGTGGAAAATTGTGCTGTGGAACACTGTAAACGGGAGGCCAGTGCAAGTTTGACGTCGTCGAAAAGTGTGTTTGCTGCTGGTGTATGCAAATAGAAGACCTTGCCGAGACTGCCCGAACCCGGAAGGCTTTCCGTGGTTAACAGTGCAAGTTCCCAAAACTTGAAGAGGACTTTGTCGAGTACGTTAGCACTACTAGGAGCAGCGGCTTCGCAGTGTCTACAGAAATGGTCCACATGAAAGCAATCACTATCACTTAGCACATGAACATTCGACCTGCGGACTTCAAAGCCAGTTGAGGGTGGCTTCAATGTTTTATGAAACGGCACCAACTCTCCATCCGCTGTAGAACGACGTTGTGCCAGAAGCTGCCAGCTGAATACGAGGCCAAAATAATGAAGTATCACTTTATCAACTCACTTTGGAGGGAGCATGAGTATGACCTCTCACATATAGGCAATGCTGATCAGACCCCTGTCTGTTTCGATGCTCCTGAAAATTGCACGGTGGAAGCCAAAGGGGCAAAAAGTGTTTCTTTGCGCACTACGGGCAACGAACGGCAAAGGTGCTTCAATGATGTTTTGCATCACTGCTGATGGAAGGAAGCCTCCACTCTACGTTGGTTGTAGACTCTCGGCTGCAGCAAAGTTAGGAACATGAGAGGCAAAGCTGCCGCTGTTTGTCGTGAAAGGGCTGTGACTGACGCTGCTGGGAACAGACTGGATGAAGACATTGAAAATTACTACATTGAAACCAAACGAGCTGATCACAGTAAGCTTCATTGCAAGCCTTGTCGATGAATTCGCAGGCGGTTTCTCGGAAACACTTCGTACTGTGAAAGGTGTTCAGGCTAAGATTTCACTGAAGGAAGGGACAAAACCAGTTTTTTAGGCAAGACGGCTGCCATTTGCACAATGAAACAGAATAATGGAAGAACCACAATAGTACATGCGGTGGGAGCGAATCATGTACCTAATGCAAACATCGAAGTGCGCCGCACCTGTGGTACCTGTAGCTGAGCTGGGTGGCAGTGAATGGCTTGACAGGTTTAAATGGGGACGCGGCTGTAGTGAGGACTTCGTTCTCACTGCAGGATAAACAGAGACGTGCTGACAGCGTGGAGATTCTGAGCAGACTGATTTTATCCTTCACAAAACAGAAACAAATTCGAAAGCAGAGTGCGGAGGCAATGAGAGAGGGAGCAGAGCAACTAGACGGTTTGATGATGCCACGCCGCGCAGGTTTGAAGCATTTCAAGTTATTGACGAGCGGCGTAGGTGCGCAAGGCATCTCGTGTGTCCGGCCCACAGCGGCGCTGGCGCATTCTGTCGCCTTTTCTTCTCGTCCTCTACACGGCTTTGAAATCTAATAACAACTGCCAAAAAATGCTTTTTTGACAATTGTTCGCTTCTATGCCTAATTTTTATTTATGTTGTCCCTAAGTTTTATTGCTCAGATCGACTGGGAAGTAATAAAAAAAATTGTTTGGTGAACTATGGTGGCTGTACACTGTGAGGAAATGCTCGAACATTGGGCATTTTTCTTTGGTATGGATTTTTGCCTAAACAGTCACCTTGTGGAGCAGATTTCTTGATGGCTGTTTTATCTATTTTGATCCCATTTGTTTTGTTGCTCTGCTAGGGCCATAGTGCAAGTCAGGACATCCTTTGTTTTTCAAATTTTCGTGGGTGTATGAAATTTTCTTCTCAGTCCAGATATGTGCATGGACACTGCATCGCAAAAATTCAAAGCCATAATTTGTGCTTTCCTAAATAGAAATAGTTCTAAGAACGTCTTGACCTGTAGCACGCCAGTAGGAAGTGAATGTTAAAGCATTGTGTCACATTTTCTTAACTCTGCAGCCTTTTCACAAGATTCAAAATATATATGTAATTAAACAACAATTATTGTGAGAGATACGAGGGGTGTTCATTAAAAATTTTTCCTGACACACTTCTATTTATTGCAGGATGCTGAAATATGGTTTATTGGTTGGTTTATTGGGTTTAACTTCCCAAAGCGACTCAGGCTATGAGGGATGCCGTACTGAAGGGCTCTGGAAATTTCGACCACCTGGGGTTCTTTAACGTGCACGGTCCTCTAGAATTTCGCCTTCATTGAAATTCGACCACCGCGGCCGGGATCGAACCGACGTCTTTCGTGTCAGTAGCCGAGTGCCATGACCGCTGAGCCACCACGGCGGCTAGGATGCTGAAATAGTGGAGGTGTGGTGAAATACATCTGTATAGGTAACACTTCAATTTTCAGGTATTAAATAATAACTGTCTTTCCTTTAGAGGTGTTGAAGGGGAGCGAGGTGGAATAATGGACCGAGTGGAGTACAGAGAGCAGTGGTCAGGTTCTTTTACTTGAAAGGCTGCATTCCAAAGCAGGCATTCGACGATATGAGAGGTTTATGGGGAGGATTCCTTATCGTGTGATGTAGTCAAGAACTGGCATCCAGCTCAAATGTGGTCTGACTTCCATGGAAATTGTTCCAATGGCAGAGCGACCCCTCCCACTCCGCTATCAATGAACGCACCATCCAGCAAGTGGAGGCCGCTATTTTAGAAAATCGCCACAGAGCCATTCGAGACCTAGCCCAATGTGTCAAGATCAATGTGATCGCTGCGTGAAAAATCATTCAAGACCATATTCCTGTTTGTAAGGTATCAGCTTACTTGGTTCCTCGGCTGTGCACAGTAACGGACCGAATGTTCCAATCCAAGCCTCTTTTGACCATATGCCAATGAAAATAGGAGGATTTTTTGAGCAGACTGGTCACACAGGATAAAAGCGAGGTTCGTCACTATGATCTGGACACGAAAGCACAGTTGATGCAATGGATGCACCCAGACTTGCCACCTCCACAGAAGGGATGCTCAGAATCATCTGCTGCCAAGGTCATGCTCACAGTTTTTTGAGACCGGCACAGAGTAGTCTTGATGGATTTCTTAGCAAATGGTACCATGATTACCGGGGCATACCATGCTTCACTGCTGCAGAAATTGCAAGCGGCCATCAAAACTAAGAGACATTGCCCCAGTTCACAACTCACATGTTGCCTAAGTGGAAGCACCCTGCCCCCATCCGATCTTGCACCTTCGGACTTCCACCTTTCCAACGATGAGGTCTTTTTTGAACACCAGTAATTTTTCAGATTATGAGGCTGTAATTTCCGAAGCCACAACATGGCTTTTGGAGCAACCCGTCAACTTCTACAAGCGAGGTGTTTACTGTGGCATATATGGGAGAAGTGTGTGTCTATGGGTGGAACCTTTGTAATAAATATGCCAAGTTTCGTTGCTCTCCGTCCAAGCGAAGTAGGTCAGGGAAAATCTTTACTGAACACCCCTCACATAACAGTGAAATTTTATTAGAGAAGTCATAAAATTATTTCTAGTATGTTCGAAAAATTTCTTATGAATACATGAAGAAATAAAAATTATATTGAAAGCTGCGTCCTCCCTTAAGATCACAATCAACCCAACAATGGTCAGCGAAAGCTACCTGATTCCCAAAATTGAACAGCAGTTGGCGAAGCTGAGCAGCGAGCTGAGCTTGGCGTATTGTCAGCACCTGTGTTCTTTCAGTGTTAAATAGACAACTTGCTGGGTTACCCACCACGTTTCCATTCACTTCGATGAATTTTGGTACAGGTGCTAACAAGATAACAAAAATGATCACAGTATTCTTGGGCACCTGCAGGAGGCAGGACTCCACATGAAACTGATGAACTGTGAGTTCGTGAAGAAAAAAGATGAGTACTTGGGCCACATCATTACAAGAAGGGCCTGCAGCCGAGCCCTAAGAAAAATGAGGCAGTCCTTTGTGCTCCAAAGCTGTAGGGCATCAAAATGCTCTAAAGCTACCGTATTTACATGATTGTAAGTCGACTGGAAAGTAAGTCGACGCCCCAAATCACATTTCCGAGAAATAAAAAAAAACTTCCGAGATTGTTTAAGCTTAGCCTTGAATAGTTGAACGCAATAGCATTATCCAGCGGCCGCTGTTTATCGCCAGCCGCTATCGGCTGCCGTGTGTGGGAGTGCCCGTGGGCATTCCAAAACGAAAATGTATTAATCACTGGACTACTCATCCACACTTGCGCCATCATCCTCACTAGCGCTGCCGTCATGATTGCTGCTCAATCCCACAGCACGTCGTTCTAACGTCGTCATCCAGCAAAATCCCGCACTTCGCAAACAGCCACATCACGACATCGCATGGAACAGCTGAAAATTGTCCCGGCTGCAGCTGCCACACGTGTATTACCCGTTGCGGATGTCGAACTTGCGGCCTGGCGCGCGGCTGTTTGTTTCTTCGGTGTAAAAAATGGCAGCCATCTTGAATGTAGCTGTGAACGAGCGCCGGTGGCTTGCCAGACCTGGAGCACAAATGATGACTGACGAAGCACTACATTAAAAACTTGTGAAACGCGGCCGGTAGTAGTCAAATGCGTCAGAGCCAAAGAGAAACTACGTGTGAATGGCATCGGCTCTTCCATCGGCTACATACACTCCCCGGAACCGCTGCCGTTCCAAGTGGGGGTGCTGTTTCGACTGGAACAGCAGCCCTTCCATCAACTATCAACGGCCCCTTGAGTGCCAAGTGTGCATTAGAAAGTAAAAAAAATACTCGTTGGACACTTGAGCTTCCCGTAGAACGCGATTGCGTTATCGGGCCGCCGCCGCTTATCAGCAACCGCAGTCAGCAGCCACGTGTGGGGCGCCAGTTTGCTGCTTATCGATAGCCGCCATTGGCCGCCGCTCGCGCGCGTGGGGAGGGGATGCCAGTTTTGCGCGTTGACATAGCAGCTGCTCAAGGCCAGCACCAAGAGCGATGCGATGGAGCCACGCAGCAAAAATGCAACCACGCTGTAGCATGCCTGATATCTCGTTTGTCTCGCCTTTACTTATAGTGCGATGTTTTTGTTTCGATTGTAAATTGACCCCCCCACTTCAGATTTTCAAATTTTAAAAAGATAGGTCTTCTTACAATCGTGTAAATACGGTACATTCGGCCTCAGTAACTTCTGCAGGAAATTCCACGACTTTCAGTGGTGGTTCACCTGCTCCATCTTCTGAATCTAGGTGCACTATGGTCCAGCTCAAGAAGAAGCATTCTGCCGAAGTAAGGCATTGCTGGTGTTGGCAGTGACTTTAGCTCATTTCAGTCCGAGGAAAGGTACGATGTTGGTTAGGATAGGGCGCCATATGGCCTTAGGGCTGTTCCTGTCCAGCGGAAAGCTTTGGAGAAAAGGAGCCATAGCCTTTGTGTCACTGAGCCTGGTCACTGCTGAAAGGAACTACAATTATCTTGACAAAAAGGCACTGGCTGCTGTTTTCGGAGTAACATGCTTCAAGCGGTACCTCTGGGGTCACCAGTTCGAAGTTGTGACTGATCATAAGTCACTGTTGGATCTCTTGGCAGGAAACTAGCTCATACACGAGGCATGTTGAGATACAACTATGTCTTGGGGTGCAGGCCTGGAGAACAGTCTTTTCACGGATGGTCTCAGTCATTTACCCCTGCTAGCAAGCGAAACTAACACTGAGTGCCCTCGACAAGTTTTTATGCTCCGTGGTTATTTACCCAAGGGTGCTATCAGCATCACTTGTAGCAGCAGCTGCTAATAGAGATCTATATTTTTCACACTGTGAGAAGCTGTGTGGACGGGGAGAGGTCCCTTTTCGGGAGAGCCTTGGAAAGTGTTCGAAGCTTGATTCGCGGAGTTCAGCATCCAGAGCAACGGAATCTTATTAGGAAACAGAGTTGTGATCTCTACATCGTTACGAGCTGAAGTACTGCAACTTCTTCATGAAAGTCACCCTGGAGTCTCAAACGAGAAAATGGTTGCCCATGCAACGTTGCCCAGCACTAGATGAAAACCTTACAGCAGCAGTCAGGCACACTTGCATGGTTAACCAGGGAGTTCCAAGGCCAGTGCCCATTAAGCAGTCACCTTTCCTCGAGAGGCCGTTGCCTCGTTTGCATATAATATATTTTACAGGGCCGATGAAGTGTACCTCATTGTTCATGATGGATGCACTTTCTAAATGGCTAGAGGTCTATTCTGTGATGACCCCATCTGCAGCAATTACTATCCGCTGCCTGAGAAAGATCTTTGCAGGTCAAGGGTTGCCGGATGTTGTCATGTCGAACAGGCTGGCATTTATAGCAAAAAGTTCTAGGCCTTCTTGTGGAAGAATACCATTAAGCAGATACTGGTGCCACCATACCACCCAGCACCCACTGACACAGTGGAGTGGGCGGTGCAGACCATAAAACAGAAGCTGAAGAAGGCCAGATTAGGAGAATTCATGTGCAGCTTGCTAGAATCCTTCTGTTATACAGGTTAGTGCCGCATGAGGTAACTGGCTGCAGTCCTGTTGAGCTTCTGCAGGGTCGGAACTTGAAGACAGCCCTCGACTTACCTGGCCCAGACCTTAGAATGGTAGTCATGGCAAGTCAGCTTCAAGAAAATATTTGGAGGAACCAGATGTCAGTAAAAATGGCTAACCTGGATCCATGCAAACTGGTCTTCGCTCGAAATTTTCAACTTTGGCCAAGTTGGGTGCCAGCAACGGTGGAGTCGGACTGAGAGTTTGCAGCAGTGCTGCGACTTTTGTATGGCCATGTGTGGACGAGACATGCGGCTCTGGCTGGCAAACCTATGGCTGTGGAGGCGGGTCAATCGGCACTTGACACTATGGCTGCAGCTCTGCTGGAGACAGCGCTCTAGGTGTAACACTGAGGATAACAGAAACACACCTTCTGAGTCCTCTTGTGTCGCCGCTTACGCCTCTGTTCATATGGGAGCAATTCAACAGCAACAAACTCTTGTTCATCACAGCGGTCGAAACCGGTGGACGGGAGTGCGATATTACAATAGCAATGTAATTTTTTTGTTTTAGTTGCCGTATTCACAATTTTTATGTGCGCATCTCTTTCTTTATAAAGAGGGCAGGGATGTTATATTCATGAAAACCTGCCGACCCAGCAGAATTCAGCACCTGCATTTAACCTGGTGTATGCCGTTTCTGGTTGTGACACTTTCTCTAGCAAGCACACTGTGTGCCAACTTGGAAGATGCTGGGTTCTCTGTGGCCTAACCTAAAATACGTAAACTTGGCACGAATGGTTGCAGAATCAACATGGTGAAGTGGTGGTCTCGGGTTCGAATCCCGGACCAAAGCGAATTTTTTAACTATTCAGTTTCTGAGAAAGATCTATAGCTTCCCTTAGTAGCCGCATGGTCGCGCATGGGTGGCTACCAATGAGTAATTACTTCTTTATTACAAACCTACTCCACCTTGGGGGATTCCCCTAAACATTTGACCAACACTGTTCGCGCTTGGCGTTATTGATCAATTCGCTCTTGCCCTACCATAAGCTTGCCGTCCCGGTTAGCTCAGTTGGTAGAGCAACTGCTCCGGTGAAGCGGCAGTCCCAGGTTTCAACCTCAGACCAGGACAAATTTTTCTTTAACTACGAAGTTTCTAAGAGAGCTGTATAGCTTTTGTTTGTAGCCATATGGTTGCACTTGGATGGAAACTGCAGCCCACGGCGAAAAAAGCGCCACTAGGCCAGTAAAGTTTGAAAGGGGCTCTGAAACGCCTTCCGAGGAGTGCACGTTAACTCACTTAATCACTGCACTGTGTTGCCATGAAAACCAGAGCCAAATAATACTCTTTACACGCAGCAGACGACCCACAATCACGCGTCAAAGTTGGCGAGCCCTTCCTGGCGACTTTTTCATACTCGCACCCTCCTCCGTCCCCCGCATCTGCGTAGACAAGGTGAGAGGTGGCCATTGGTTAGATTCTTTCGGACGTCAGGCAGCTACCGTGGCCGCGGCGGGTCGGGAAGCTCCGCTCCCAGAGGGGGGTCGACGAAGGAGCGCCTACCTTCCAGCGTGCAAAAAGCAACGAGAGGAGAGGGAAAGGCGCGAAGACGCTGAAATTCAAATTTTAACTACAGATAACTCAGCTTCTACAAACCGCATTTAAAAAATCCTTGCTGGACACTATTTGTGAAGCGGTGTGCTTCAATATCCCATCCATGCCGCAACTTTACTAGAGCCCCCTTCACAGCCCTTTTAGTTTAAAAAAAGCAGGAAAAGGAGTTCAGAGGCTCAACAAGGGGGAAGTGCTTGGTGAGTGCTGCCCTTCATATGATCCAGAACAACCATTTTCTGATCTCATTTGGAACTGAGGTAATGACGGCGGAGTTAGGTTAATGAGCCATTAAACAGTTTTTCACATTTCTTTGGGCTATGCTTGTGCAGATAGTTGTTTCTTGGTTTGAAGTGAATTTGAAGCGATAGTATTTTTCAATAATTTCAAAGCGAATACCATATTTACTCGATTCTGATGCGCGCCTTTTTTCTGGAAAAATTTAAAAATGACATAAGCGTTAGAATAGCGTACCAAAATGAAACTGTGCCCGCCACACCTTGTTGTCATCGGTATCACAAAATGGCAGCTTGGTATTTCTTGTGCTTTGATATTATCGGCAGAGTCCTTCAAGGGACTCTGTTATTGGTATCGCCAGAGTCCTTCAATGGACAATGGTATCGCCTACCTACTTAACGCATTCGCTTATGTCAATAGGCTTTACAAGCGTCTGAAGTGTCCCGTCAGTAAGGTGTCGTAAATTATCAAAATCAGTGAATATTACCACAAACCTACTTTTGCCACCTTGTAAGTGTGTCATAACCGTTATCATAATCTTTGACACTTTTCTCGATCTGCCTGCCTTGAACGTTTTCATCAATGTGCATCTCTTCATGTCTACATTCTTTGCTCTGCAGCTTTTTACTGGTACCTGCTTGATTTGCACTCTTTCCTGCTTCATGTCTGTTCTATGCATGGAGGAAGGAAACCTCAGGAGAGGCCCTTGCTATCCAAGCTGCATGGAAAAAAGTGTGCTGGAAGTCGCGCGCTTTCGCAAGGACTACTGGGAGTGTTTGGCCAATGGCACAGCCAATAGTAATGTTGGGCACAGCGGCATCTGCTACATTGTCTGCTCCGCGTGCGCAAGGGCGGTGCGACGGTGGCCAAATGGGGGGAGGGAGCCTTCATGCCCAGGTTCAGAAAATGAGACACATAGCGGCCTATCCCCTTTTCCTTCTCTCCTCCATGGTTCTGTGCAATAGGAGACCTGCCTCTTGCTTAACTTAATTGACTTGACTAGTGTGCTCTCCTCTGCTTCAGTTTGATCTCCAATGAAAGGGGTGCTCTAAAAATGTGCAAATCATTGTACACCAAGTTATGAATTGAAGGAGTTATGGCTTGATCAACATGTGTTCCCAAACCTTTCAGGCTTGGCAAAGCTGCGTACAGCAAAGTCTCGATAATTCCAGCTTGAAGGGGCCAAAAATGTGTTGTAATTTTGGAGAGATTGAGTCGAGGGGAGCCTTTAAAACTACATTTCATGCTGATGGAATCAGAGTGAGCGTTCAAATAATGATAAGTTTAGATGAAGCATGTTCAAATCACTGGGTGTTCACCATATAGTAACTAGTCTGCAAACGTGCTATTCTATTATCCACCTTGTAAGCAGCTCACGGAAGTAGGTCACTAAATATGTCTGTGCAAGAATGCACTTGCATTTCTTGCATTTGGGCACTTGTGAGTAACTGAATCCTGCGTCTGATTGCAGGCTGGCTCATCGGCTCCGATTCAGTGAGCAAGGCCCTGTGCTGGCACGAGACGCGAATGTGGTGAATGCCGAGGAGGCCTACAGCATCGACGACCCGCGCAACGCCATGAACGAGAGGCGCCGCAAGCGACCTCACCACGGCCATGGTGATCGAAAGCACCATAAATAGTAGCTGGCGAGTGTGTGCTGTGAACCGGAGTGTTGTTCTGTGCCATGGACAGTGCCACCATGGACTCTGGCTACGGATGTGTGTCGTTGGGAGGAGCCTGCGCTACTGTGAAGCTGCACAGAATATGGCGACTAGGATGTTAAGAGTTGACTGTGACACATACGAGACGTTAATTACTATGCACGATTGTAAGTTGACCTATTTTTCAAAATTCGAAAATCCGAAGTTGGGGGGGGGGAACGATTTAAAAGCGAAACCGAAGCATTGCACCATAAATAAAGGCGAGACAAACGAGATATCAGGCATGCTACAGCGTGGTTGCATTTTTGCTGCGCGGCTCCGTTGCATCGCTCTTGGTGCTGGCCTTGAACAGCTGCTGTGTGACGCGCAGAACTAGCATCCACGTGTACCCTGCGCAAAGCGGCCAATGGTGGCTGTCGATAAGCAGCAAACCAGCACCAGCCCACTCCCCACACGTGGAAGCAGATTGCGTCTGCTGGTAAGCGGCAGCGGCCCGATAACGCATTCGCATTCTACTGTTAATAAGCGTCGTCCATGTTTTTTACAGCGAAGCTGTATACCTCTACCAACCAAGGAAAATTTCATGTCGTCGACGTCGTCGGCAAAAAACGACAGGCTAAAAATAGAATGCTACTCCGAGTGGAAAAGTGCCCAACAGCATAGAAATCGTGTATCATACTGATCATAAAGCAGTCGTAATGTAGAACAATTTTTTAAATATATATATATATATATATATATATATAAAGGAATAAAATTTAAAAATAATATCTACTGAAAAAAATAAGATTTAAAAAAATGGAGGACGCTTAAGCTTCGTCTTTAAGAGCGCGACGCGATAGCGTATTGTAGCGTTGCCAAGGGGCCCACGGAATGGAACGCCATCGTCCGTTTGGCAGGATGTCTTGCACGTTAGGCAATTTAAAGAAAGGACCCCACCCCCCCAATCTGAACGGCGCCGTAAGGCAAGGAAAATTAAATGAAAATTGGTCTTAAAGGAGCATAGACACCTAATTTTGGTGGCATGTTTTCCTCTTCACAATGATGCAGAAAACTCTACTATGCATGAATCACCATGTGATATTCACCTAAGATCGCTAAATAATTTATAATCTAATTTTTTTCTGTCATGCTGTTTCGGTTTCAACAGCCGAACGATAGCTTTGACGTCAAAGAGTACTTTTGTGTCACGTGAGGCATGAAAAAACGTTCATATAATCACCGCTTCTTCGTTATAATTTACTGCAGAGCTGAAGCCAGCCTTCCTCAAGAGCTGGAATGACAACAAATGTGGAAGCAGTGATTATATTGCAGTTTTTCATGCCTCACGTGACTTGTTAGTACACATTGACGTCACAGTCCTCATTCGGCTGTTTAAACCGAAACAGCACGAGAAAGAAATGGGATTATAAATTATTTAGTGGTCGTAGGGGAATACCAGGTGGTAATCCATGTATAATAATGCCTTAAGCATCTGAAAAAAAAAATGCGCACCCAAAAGTTAGGTGTCTGTACTCCTTTAAGGAAAGGAAATGATGCCTGTCTCACATATCTCGGTGGACACCCAAACTGCGCGTAAGGAAAGGAATATTTTAGGAATATTTCGGAAAGTTAACAACTCTAGGACTCAACTTATATGCTTTCACAGCCCAATGAAGAAGGTAGATTAAACCACCAGCTGTTCTTGCACGGATCTGATTGTTCCTAATGTCAGTGTGTACCCCTGAGTTATAAAACTACAGTGAAGTACCTAGGAGTATACTTCGACAGTGCTCTTTCATGGTATGATCACTTATCCCACGTCTGTAGAAAGCTCAGAACCGTCTCCTGTGTGCTTTACAACATTAGGTACTACATGCCGCTTTCAATACGCAAAGTTATTGTAAACGCTCTTGGTTATAGCGTACTGCGGTATGGCATAACGGTTTATGGTCACTGCGCGGTTCGCTGGAAGTGTAGGATCAATTCTCACCTACGATCTTTGTTAAAAAATATTGGCTATGACCTAGGCCTTCACTCTAATTTTGATGTCTTTAAGGTATTTTCGCTACCAGATTTCGATCGCCTTTGGATGGAAACGATTGTCCTGAAACATTTTTGGTGTAGTGACTATATGATTCCATAAGTTCCCACACGGTCTCTTCGACCGAAGGAACCTTTTTGTATTCCCCGACGGTCCACAAGATACGGAAAGCGAGTAAGAGATTATTACGTTCCCTTTTACTTTAACAGGTTACCTCTAAGCGTTCGCCGGGCAAAAACTAAATATAAACTAAAAAGGATGCTGCGATACACTAATTACATAGTGGTTTTCGACGTTGTACATATGCTTTACCACCTGTCAAGTAAATCATGATTTCACTTGTAACTGCTGTATTTTTTGCACGGATTTCAGGTATTTTTATGCCGCTTAGGTTTCCTGTCTATTTTACCTCTGTACTAATTTGATATTCTGTAATTTTTGAATGTGCGTTTATGCCTGTGGGTATGCTTGCGTGGTTCCGCTGCCTGTCGGGTTCTGCCACGCAAGCCCTATCAGGCTTTGGCAGGCCGGATTTTCTGTACTTTTTTTTTAAACATTTGGCGCAATAAAGTATTATTATTATTATTATGCCAGGTGCAGACAATTGCAAATATGTGTTCCTGTAAACATTAGGTTTGCAGCTGCCTTGAAAGGGGTTGACCTCATTCGAAGCCCTGGTGTGAAGTGCAAAACCGCGTAATGTATGCAACAGCGCCTGCAAACAATGCGAAGCACATGCCTTCTTCCTGCAGATGTTTGAAATGAAATGAAAATTGGTTTTTGGGGAAAGGAAATGGCACAGTATCTGTCTCACATCTCGGCAGACACCTGAAGGGCACTGTAAGGGGAGGGATAGGGTGTGAAAGAAGAACGGAAGAAAGAGGTGCTAGAGGGCTCCGGAATAATTTCGGCCATCTGGGGATCTTTAACATGCACTGACATTACATAGCACAGGGGCGCCTTTGCGTTTCGCCTCCACCGAAACGCTGTCGCCGCGGTCGGGTTCCCCGGTAAAGGTTATGGTTGCGTTTATGTGTCGTTGTCGTAAGCAAAAAAACGCCGGGCTAAAAACTGAGTGCAAGCAGCATATCTCCTTTGAAATCGGGAATAGAACATACAGCTCAAGTACATTTCACTTGTCTGTGGTTTCTTTGTTAATAAGCCACGTGTGTGAATTTTCAAGTGACGTCTCAATGGGTAATCGGGTGTCATTTTACAGCTTCGCTCTCCAACCACCTTCACAGCGTGGATTGGAGCCACAATTTTTTTGTTTACTTTCAACAGCGCGCTCGGCACTGAAGGGAGTGTCGATAGTTGATGGAAGGGCCGCTGTTCCAATTGCGGCGGCACCATTACTCGGAACGGTAGTGGCGCCGGGAAGTGTCGTTGCCGATAGAATAGCCGACGCCGCTCACGCATAGTTTCTCTTTGGCTCTGACGCATTTGACTACTGCCGGCCGCGTTTCACAAGTTTTTAATGTAGTGCTTCATCATTCGTCATTTGCGCTTCGGGTCCGGTAAGTGACCGGCGCTCATTCATGGTTATATTCAAGATGACTATCATTCTTTACGCCGAACAAACGAACTGCATACTGGGCAAAATTTCCAGCTGTTTAACGCGATGTTGTGATGTGGCTGTTAATGAAGTGCGGGACTTCGCTGTACGACGATGTTAGAACGACTAGCTGTGGGACCGCAGCAGCGATCACGACAGCAGTGCTAGTGAGGACGATGGCACAAGTGTGGGCGAGATACATTTTCGTTTTGGAATGTGCCCACGGATGCGCCCGCACGCGGCACCCGATACCGGCTGGTGATAAGCGGAGGCCACAGGAGAGTGTTATTGTGTTCTATTATTAAAGGCTAAGCGTAAACGACCTCCAAGTTTTCTTTTTTCAGAAATGTGATATGGGGGGTCGACTTACAATCGTGTAAATATGGTATGTTTAAGGTATTCAAAGCTTTATGGTGTACAGCAGAGGCCTCAAACATGGGGCTCATGGACTACGTGCAGGCTACAAAAAATTTGGCATCCCACTGGACACATTTATTTCAGCCTCTGACCTAAAAAAATGTGTACTTTCTGCTTTTTCACTCTCTCAAATGGCTTGATAGTAGGGAAATGACAATTCTTTGACACCTGGTCATGCCTGCGTTTATCAATAGTTATCTTTTCATGGAAGAGGACTAGAAATTTTGAATACGGCAGTAATATAGAAGTTTTTAGGAGTTATATTAAGTACTGGCCGGTATTCTTTTTCTTACACGTGTCTAATTAATTAACTATATTGCAATACGGCTTTCATCACTTAGATGTGACTTGGACAGTTGTTTGGTGGCATGACAACAGTCCAGCTTCGATGTTTACAATGGGGCAGCCTTAGCATAGCTTTTCTTTTTGAGCAAGAATGAAAACGCGTGCAGTTAAAAAATAATACCACGTGACCATGTGCCCTTTGCGCCCAAATGTGCTGCAATTACAGTGCTCTCATCCACAACCTGATAATGCCTTGTGCCTTCTGCGCTGCCCACAACAAGGTTTCACGTTGATGTTGGTTCCGAGGTAAGTACCAGTGGTTGCTGTACACAACTACACAATGCTACTGACGATACAAGAGACAGACATGTAGTCTCGTAGATTTGTCTGCACAAGAGCTGCACTTTCTGCACTAGTTAACAAAAGTGCTGTGCCCGTGCAGCACCAGTTCTTGCAGCACGAATGTAGCCTGGCACTAGTGTGCAGTGCAGCAGCCAGTTCGGGCACAGAAGTGCACAAACGTTCGTCTGCTGCGACCGTGTGTTGGCATTTGTAGCGTGGTTTGACATGTGCAAGTGATTGTGCTAGTTGTATTGAACGCTGTGCTTTTGTTCTGAGTGGTGTATCTCTTGACAGTGGCCGTGAAAATTCTGGCATTGATGCCTCTGCCCTTTTTTGTGCGTAGTGCAAAGTGGTGTGGGCTGAACATCACCTAATCAGTGGGTACTTTTGGAGAGGTAACAACGAAATACTTTGACTTTGAATAGCCTAGCTTTGAAATTTGACTGTTTGTGAGTGCGGTTCAGGCTGTCCCCGTTCTACGAAAATGTGTCTCCGGTTGTCGGCCAATTACAGGAGGACAGTTGCCAGATAACTTTAAACTTAGATTTATTTGAACAAGTCACGTTCACTGTCAGCATACGATGATGAGGGCGGAGTAACTCTCGGAGGCTAATTGGCAGGCAAAGATGTGGGCTGAGTAACAGGCAAAGGTGCAGACTGCCTTTCGACAAAACTTGTCACTAATGTAAGTGGAGGTGCGGCTGATGCTGCTGCATGCTGAATGCTTATGCACAGGCCTCCTATGCAAAAAGAAACAAGTCATAGTGAGTCATCACAAATGTTGCAGTCACCCACGTATTAAAAAAAAGCACCGTATCCTTCACAGATGTTCTGTCGTGCTGCATATGGCCACCATAGTGCTCTAGCACGTGAAATGTGGCCATTTCAATGCTGCTTACTTAAACAAGCATGTCTGCAGAGCCGTCTGCTACTGAGCATGCCAAGCACCTTGCACTACCTGCATAGAAAGAGAACTTGAGGGAAGGCTAGTGCAGAAGAACCCGTGCAGCACTCTGTCAAACCGAGTGCCAAAGTGCCGGTGACATTAGCTGCACTGACAAATCAAGTGTGAGAGTGCCGCACTGCCTGTACTGGTGCAGAAGGTGCAGCCAAATTGAGGAAACATATGCATAAATTCACAACTGTACAGTCAGTTAGTCAGGACTGTCTGTCTGCCAGCCAGCCAAGCCCACAGCCCAGCCCAGCCAAAACAGCTACCAGGCAGCAAAAAAGGTGGCCGGAGAAAACGTTGCTACACTACACTGCAGTGTGACTAGTCTCTAGTCACCCGGTCAGCAATGGAAACGAAAATACATTTAACAGTTATATAGCATTATGCCAAGCACACACAGCACGAGCATTGCACAGCTACTATAGTCCTCCATAAAGTCTGCAATAAAATTCCAACAAAGAAGGGTGTCAAGCAGGGAGGCACAATTTCGCCAATGCTATCCACGACCAGTTTACAGGAGGTTTTCCGAGGCCTGGATTGCCACCATTTGGGCATAAGAGTTAAATTCGCTGAGGACAGTGCCTTGCTAAGTCACTCAGGAGATAGCTGCAAAGCATGATCAATGGGTTAGACAGGCAGAGGAGAACGGTAAGTCTAGAAATTAACATGCAGAAAACCAAAGTAATGTTCAACAGTTTAGCAAGGGAACAGGAGTTCCCAATTGGCAGCGAGGTGCTGGAAGTGGTAAGGGAATACGTCTACTTAGGGCAGGTAGTGACCACTTATCCGGATCATGAGAGGGAAATAACTACAACAGTATGAATGAGGTGGAGCGCATATGGCAGGTTCTCTCATCACGTGGAGGCTTACGAAAAGGGTTCATCTTAAGTTGCGGACAACGCACCGAGTTATGAAAAGAAAAATGATAGGTGTAACGTTAAAAACTGGAAGCGGGCAGAGTGTGTGAGGGAACAAATGCGGGTTAAAGACAGCCTAGTCGAAATCAAGAGGAAGAAATGGGCTTGGGCAGGGCGTGTAATGCGAAGGAAAGATAACCGCTGGTCCTTAAGGGTAACGAAGTGGATTCCAAGAGAAAGTAAGCGTAGCAGGGGGCGGCAGAAAGGTGGGCAGATGAGGTTAAGAAGTTTGCAGGCGTACAGTAGCCGCAGCTCGCAAAAAACAGGGTTAATTAAAGAGACATGGGAGACACCTTTGCCCTGCAGTGGGCGTAGTCAGGATAATGATGATGCCAAGCATAATAGAACAGGAATATATTGGAAATAATAGGCATGCAAATTCTTGCGTTTTATTAGGGGTGTGTGAATATTGGAAATTTCGAACACGAATTGAATATGTTGGATATTCAGTTCACATTCTTATTCTAATAATAATTGGTTTTTGGGGAACTGAAATCGCGCAGTATCTGTCTCATATATCCTTGGACACCTGAACTGCGCCGTAAGGGAAGGATAAAGGAGGGAGTGGAAGAAGAAAGGAAGAAAGAAATGTCGTAGTGGAGGGCTCCGGAATAATTTCGACCACCTGGGGATCTTTAAGGTGCACTCACATTGCACAGCACACGAGCGCCTTAGCATTTCGCCTCCATAAAAACGCAGCCGTCGTGGTCGGGTTCGAACCCGGGAACTCCGGATCAGTAGCCGAGCGCTCTAACCACTGAGCCACCGTGGCGGGTACATTCTTATTCTAGAAATTGATATTCGAGACTTTTCGATACCGTGCCAAAACTGCAATATCTGTGCAAATTATCTTAAGATCGAGTTTAAAGTGCCAGGAAAACAATACGAGTACAACAAGAAAGCACGCTGGTTTTTCTTTGATCCCTCCATAATGTGTTCTATACTTAACGTCCATAACCATGGCATTCGTCCTGTCGCCTTCATAACACTCCTAGCATGAGCTCCGCCATCTCATTTCGGTCAGCTATATGTGGCCCACTTGCGGAGCTATCGTGTAAAAATTCAGCCTATTGCATGCTGCGTTGTAACCCGCGCACCTCTTGTATGCGCTTAACAGCAGGCGTAACGATGACAGGAAGGTCCCTGTCGCCAGGGCAAAAATAGCATGGCCACGTAGTTTCGGTTTCTGAGCTTCGCCACTAGCCCGCGGGGACGACAGCTGTCGGCCCACGCATTCGTCGGTCGTCCGAACCCAGTTCAGCGTTGCTTTCGGACGCCGACTGACGAGTAGCAGATCATTTCATTTTCTTTTTTTAAAGAAACCTTGCCATTATGACGCCAATGTGCATTTCTCTCGCCTACGTGTCTGCGTTGTTCTTCCAGCATGCTGAAACTGTGCGCGCTTGTCACGGGCTTTTAGAGCGCAGCTCTTATGCGCCTATTCGTAGGTAGAGCTGCGTCGCCGTCGGTGTAACCGAACGCGAGGGGAGCGCGAGTGAGAGATCGCGGTTGTGCCGAGCGAACAAAACTAGCGCTCTAGATGGCACTAGAGTGGCACGCGCCGTGCGCACCGTCGTCCATCACCACTGCATGTGCGGAGGTAGATGGCTAGGGGAAGAGAGGTTTGTCTGCAGCGGCACGCGCACCCACGGGCTGCCTCTGCTGCCTCCTCGCAGTTGCGCCACGCTCCGCTCCATTGGCGGGCAGTACTGTGAAATGTGCTGCATGCGATAGATCGTCCGTGTCGGCCACGCCACTCACAACGTTGTCTTCCTAGTATAAACCATCTGCTTATGAGCCATGCATTGGTGCAGGAGACTGTACATATCTCCAGCCACTTCGAGATTTCCGACCACAAAGCCACCTTCATGACAATCAAAGACTGGGAGGGGAGTGTTACTTGAAGAAAGAGTGGCCATGAAAAGTAAAGAGCGCTTTGTACGTACATACACATATCTCTCAAATTCTTTACCTCATTATATCGCAAAACCAAGACAACTACAGAGCTGCGCTCAAAATTCGCATTAGTGAGTGTTCTAATCGTCCTTAGAATTTGTTTGTGCACTAGGGCCTCCCCAGTTTCACCACATTTTTGGCATATATTTTTTTTCTGTCACACCGGCCATTTTATAAACCGACCATCAGATAGCCCGGGCATTTTTTCTGGTTTCTTGAAATCCAAATCTATAAGGTTTTACTATCCATCATGTTATTTTTATTTGCCATTCATGGGTCATTTCACGGATTTCATATTTCATGACCACAGTACAGGTTGCATATTGTTATGCTGTCTAATCAAGTAGTATATACATTTCTGTGCACGTCATTTTTTTTTTTTTTGTGCGGTGCCAAATTAGCCTTGTTTTTATTTCACTTGCAAAAACCAAAAGTTATTTAGAAAAAAAAAATAAATGCAACAGCATTTGCCTGTTTATCTTTTTCGGAAATGTATGTTTTTTTTAATTGAACAAATATTCGATATTCGAAGCCATTTCTTTGTATTAATTTGCATTTGAAAATTTCAATATTTGCACACTCCTATTTTTTATATTTTTTAAGTACAAAAATTTGTAAAAAGCAAAGATTGCATGTCTTGACCCATATGTGCCAAAACTTCAGAAATTTGAAAATTTCAAATATTTTTCTCTGTAAAATGTTTATTTCACCTCATAATTCAGAATCGTCGTTTTATTGCTGGAAATATTGTGCCTAACATCGACTTTTGAGCCATCCTACAATGTAGGATACTACGCAAATTCGCTACCTGTTACATGTGGTAAACCTTCAAACTTTTACATAGACTTTAAAATCACATTTCTCATCACGCACAGTGGTTTGCTTAAAACAGTGCACAAAAATTATTTTTTTTGCAGAATTGCAAAGTAGTTGATGGGATGGAATTTAAAAAATGGCATCCAGAGATGAATGGCGGATCTTTCTGAAAGCACAAAATGCACAAAACTGAATGCATACAGCACAAGCCTTGCACAGGGAAAGTTTAGACCCTGTTGAACCTATGCTAGCAGACGCAAACTTTTACACAATAAACTTTTAGAGTTATTGTGCAAAAAAGCGGTGTCCTACTTGTAGGACGCTTGGCATATATGGGTTAAACAGTTGCGAGTTTACATTTTGTTTGTACATCTCTTTCTTGCACCATCAGTAGTGGTGTGTAGTAGCATGCAGTAACCAAGGTGCAGAATCAACTGACCTCTGTTTTAGCAGGGCTCACTAGTGGCTTCTGACAGTGTGTCAGCAAGTCAGGTGTGAAGATTGTGCAAAGGTGCAACTCAGCCATGAAATATTGATGGCATGACTTGTGAGCTGGAGAACGCAGTGCTTCATGACAATTTATGCTGGGGTAGGAAAAGAAAACTAGAAGGACTTTCGGCTTGGCTTTAAAGCATTGTAGGAGGGTCTCTGTGTAGCTCACATGCAGTTTTATTTCTTTATTTTTGGTTTTATGGGGTTTAACGTCCCAAAGCGACTCGGGCTATGAGGGATGCCGTAGTGAAGGGCCCCGGGAATTTTCGACCACCTGGGGTTCTTTAACGTGCACTGACATTACACAGTACACGGGCCTCTGGACTTTCAGCTTCATTGAGATTCGGTCGCCGAGGCTGGGATCAAACCCACGTCTTTTGGGTCGGCAGCCGAGCGCCATAACGACTGAGCCACCTTGGTGGCGCTTAGTTATTTATTTTAAAGATACTGCCTGCTTTGGTTTAAGGCTGCAGGCAGGAATGGGCGATACAGAAAATTGACAGACGATTACGGTAGTCGATAGTGAGAAGTGTGAATGCAGCTCTTCACATGCCACCTTCCGGGATGTTCCCATGGCAGTCATGTTCTGGTTGTCCGTTCCTCTGCTGTCGCTATGGCAGGTGGCGATTCACTCTGCTACCACCTGCCACAGCGAGAGCGTAGAAGTGGACAGCCGGTTACACTGGCTACGCCGGCACCTACGACGTGAATCCAGGAACGAGCACTTAAAAGCTTTGCTCTAAATGATTCAAACAAAACTGATTTTTAACTAAAAAGAATATTCAAGATGCGCACATAATCCCCTGCATTCTATCGAGGCTGTCTTTTTCATCTGCAACTCCTTCATCTTCCTGTCCATCCAAGCTCATCAGGAGAACGTGGACTACCAACCATCCCATCTACGCAGCTACACATACAGTGCGCAGTTTCAGAGACAAGGGTGGACGTCAATGTTGTCTAGGCTAGTTCTGCAGTACAAGCATATAAGTATTGACATGACGGGCACGCACAAAAGTGGGTGAGAATTTGTCCCGCAAGTCTCAGGTACATACCTGCATTGAAAGCCAGAGAACAGTGTGCACTAGACTGCGCAAACGTCCCTTTTTAATTGGCCCTGCTGAAATTTCCATGGGTACAGAATGGCAGCTTGGCAAGCAGTGCAGTTGTGTAATAACTGGAGCATGTTTCATTTTGTTCATGGTTCAGAGAGCGGCCAAAGATCTTATATATATATTGGAGAATTCTCCAGAGTGCAGTACACTTTGGGAGAGGGAAAAATTTATATCTGACATCCACAAGGGAACCCCTTATGGCTTCCTCTGGATTTTTTGACTGAAGGAAAACCAGCCTTGGCTGTGCAGTCCACCTAGAGCCACCACCAGCTATTGTTGTTTCTTTGTAGCTACAGGCCCATGCTAAGGCAGGTGCTAAGGCAGTGACAAAAGGCTTGTGCACCGCTTGGAACAGCAGGGTAACAATTGTTGTTGCCCGCTTTTGCTGGTCTGGCAGTGTGTTTCTCATTTATTAGCCACATTGTGGAGTTCACTGTATGTAGTGTCTGTGAACTGGACGCAACATGGTGTTGCTTTCTTGTAAACACGGGAAAAAAATGCACGCAAAGTGAGTGCCTGGCATAATTCAGACCTCAATTTTTTGTAGCAATTTATTCAGTGTTGCGAGCTTTTTCGTGTGCTATGTTTAGAACAGCACTAGAGAGCACACAGCCCCACGAGTGCCGACCTGCAACTGTCCATTTCTTACCGATGCGTGACCAGTACATGTACACGAGCAAAATTTGTGGCGTTGATCAATTGGCAATTCATCATTGCCATCAGCCTGACTGTGCCCACTGTGAGGCAAAGGCCTATCCCATGTCTCTCCAATGAGCCCTGTCCTGTAATTAGAAATTTCTCAATGATCAACACTACAAATTAGAAAAAATCCTCTGTGCTTTTGTCAGTTTTAGTGAATGCAGTGACATGAAATTTCAGCCCTACATGGCATGCCCCTGCCCATCTTTGAAACGCAAATAGTATGGCCTCAGTTATGAAAGTGGCAGACTGCATCCAAGTTAGCCCTGCTCCGCATGGCATTTGAATTTGGAGCATTCATGCCCCAGTACACTTTGCCAGTAAAACCAAATAAAATGCTGCTGCACTTCTCTCAACTGCCATCTGCAGAATGTACGACAGCATCACTTGTGTGTGAAACCAGAATGGCTATATTCAAGCACTGTGTACTCCAAATGCATACTTATCACTTCTGTCATCTATCTCCAAGACAATACTGCTCGCAGTCAACTTGTATACAATTCTGTAATCAGTCTACATGTAAGCCCAGAGTACCTGCAAGTCGATGGAGACACACGAAGCATTTGAAGTTAGGGTGAGGAGATGGAGCCGCTGTGCAAGTTGGTACTTGTTCATCTTGTGTGTGTTGCAATACGCCGTAGGATAAGGAGAAAGCATGCACACACAGGCACTGAGCATTTAGAACCCTGTGTGTGCTTCCCTGCTTCCGACATATTCTGCTGTGTCACAACTTCGACATACTAAAATTTTATGCTAATGCACATATCCCTGCAGCAAAGCTTGGTCTTTCCTATTCTTAGGTGTTTATAGTCAGGCCAAAACAAAATGCGAACAGCGCCTGTGAAGATGACATAACTGGCTGTATTCAACTAGCCTGATTCATGTTTCAGGGTAAAGGATCTACCGAAGTAAACATTCATCAACCCTTCCTAAAGGAATATCTCGCCATAAAAGAGAAGAGTATGCCACATGCATTCGTGTTTCATTCACACGAGTTGTGCTTTAAGTACAAACATCTCATGCAGGAATAAGTAGTGAAAATGTGCTGCTGGAGCGCCAGGCAATGGATGATGCTGATTCATCATAGAAACAACTTACACGCAGAAGGAAGAAATAAAGAAAGAGCAAGTCTGTGTCCAGTCAACTCATACAATTCTGGAGAAGTGATCTTTATTACAGCATTAAGACTTGTGACGAAGTATAAACAGAGCTTTTGCCAAGCGCCAATCTCTCGCTTCCATGGGCACACAGAGGGTCCGTGGCAAATAGACCCGTTATGGACAAAATATAAGAATGAAGACTGACGAATACCACACCAATCAATTAAGGACACTTCTCTTCATGCCAGCCACCTCATGTTCTTGCATGACCCACCGATAAGACAGTTTCAAGGCTCCTTTACAAAAGCATAAAACCAAAATCTTCGTACAGAAGCAGAACATACCACAACCTGAAGTGTGAAAGGTAGCCAGTGCTTTTCTGAAGGCTGACAATGGAAAGTAATGACCCACTGGTCACAAGGAAAGGTTTCAAGGCAATACCAGCGAGAGAAACAATCTTGCAACTCTATTAGTAACTCAAAGACGTCTCTCACATATTTTCTGGTGCTCATGGTATCCAAAAAGAAAATGCTGATGCGAAAACGACACTAACAGTACATGTAGCTTGTATTCTTGGACTTTACTTTATCGAGATCATAGTGCAGTATCTTAGACAGAGCCAGGAGTGAAACACAACGCCTTCTTGGCTTAAGTACATTGAGCCAGGTTAATTCTGTGGCAAATTGTTCACAACGTGGCAATCCCATGTGCTGCAGCACACCGGCATTGGTGTAAGCACACAAGGATGGTGCCTCACAAGCACAGTTAACACTTATACATCCTCTCCTCCGATCTGTAATTTCGTCCTTGCTTCTTAAACTGCTAAAATATGCAACAGCACACCAACAGGCTCCTTATGTTTTATTTTAAGTAGAGCTGACACTTTAAGCATGTTCTTCAGGATCTATCTGCAAGAGTCACTGCGTGTGCGACTCTTCTTACCCTAAACTTTGTCCTTGTGAAAGATTTGCAGTCTCGCCAGCAGACCCAAGTTGCACCATACTGTGCCTGATTGCACTCACAACCATAGAGATCATCTGACATGCACTCAAATTTCATTTGCTCACAAATGTGTGGTACTAAGCCGATTATGGCATGGCTTGTAATACATACTGATGCTCTCAGCCTTCAAATCCAACCTCACCATAAATGAATTATTATGAGCAGGCATAGTATAAAACTGGGCGCTTTTTTTTTGTACTCCTGTGTGTACTTTTGTGATGCTGCTCACCAAAGGAATTTCTAATGAATTTTTATGCTTACTAATGCGAAGCTGTTCTTCAGGTCACATATGACAATTTAACAAAAGGGCAAAAGTACTCCTCTGAGTCTGCTTCTTTTGTATTTAGCTTCTAAATGCCTCTGAGGCATGTGTAGTCAATATTTATGTCATCAGCACACAGGTGGCACAACAAAAGCTGCTAAGCCCACATGAGCACCAGCTGCACCATTGGTGTTGTGGTGCTTACAGTGCTTTCTGCAGTTGACATCAAAATGAATCATGATGAATGGTGATAGAGTTGGCTCTTCATCATGCATCAAAGCAAATGAAGTCCCACCCCCTGACTAAAGGCACAAATATGTTCAGCAAATAAAGCACAAAAAGATGTGCACCAGCACTTCTTGAACTGGTTCTTGCGCACTGTGTTTGAAAGGTAAAGTAACAATCATATTTCAAGTGGGTGGTATGTCTGAGCCTGCCATCATGTTGCTATGTGTTCAGCCTCTGCAGACCCTCTTTTTATTCTTTTGGTAAGCAGCGAGTCACTGTTCCGGCTTGAGCAATTTTGTGCCACCCTGCAAGGAGTTTTTTTCAACTGTGAAGATTTGAGACAGCTGAGCGATACCACTTCTTCAAGGCTGCAATCGGGCAGATGTTAAAGGTAATTCTTCCTTCACTTGAACCCCTAGGCTATGCCATGGGCTAAGAGTTTTCCACACTCTCTTGCGGTGCAAGTGGTGACAACTTCTCGCAGCTATTTGAAATTGGTTAACTGCAGTTCCTGGATGATGCCATGGCATCCGACAGAGCATGGCAGGCGTTACATATCATGTGACAAAGTGACTCAGAAGGGTTGGATAACGACGCAGAGTAGAAGGCATTCACAAAACAGCAATTTTTGCGTTGTGAGAACATCTTGAACTCTGTGTGCCATTCCCGCACTCAGTAGTTCTGTCCAACGCGTTGAACAAGGTACTAAAAGCATGTATCCTTTTGTGACCTAGAAGATAGTCGTGAACAGCACAGTTATTTTTTTTCCAGTCTGGGAATTACACATTACGTTTAAAGCAGTGATATTTCGTCCCAAATGATCACGACCATGTTCTCTGCATGTTGCATTTGTTTGTGTGAAGTACAAGAGGCCTTACTTTTTTACACCTAGCTACCACTCAGGTTTAAGTGCAACTGTTAAATACCAGTCGCATTCAAAACAGAAAGCCGCGGTAACCATCCCTTTCGAGCGATGAATTTAGAATATTTTACAAAGCAAATAAAAAGCATGCCACAAAAAAGAAAACCGCTCTCTCAAAAGTGTGCTTTTGATGGCAAAGAGTACATGAAAGAATTTCACTGCATCACTTACTACAAGTGAAGCAAGAGAAAGCAATGTGCAAATGAAGTGAATTTCAAAGTGAGGCTGCATCTGGCACAACAGCCTTCTGTTTTATCAGCAGCAACTATGGTGCACAGAAAGAGGGATTCCACTCCATAACAAAGTGCCTGTGTTCACAACAAGAAGGATATCAAACCATAAGCTTTGATCACCTGCTCTCAGTAGTGTTCTGGATTATGCTTACATTCCTTTGTTTTATTAAATTGTCCTCACATTTATCGGGAGAATGCGCAAAAGCAGCCAAAGGTAAACTGTTGGCTGTTGTCGTCGTTTCACTTGAGAGATCTTCAAAATGCTACACTTTTTTTGTCTGAAGTTATGTGGCATGCCTGCCTATTCGAGTCAACAGCCTGAGTTGTGTCCTGTGTTACTCCACTGACCAGTCACAACAGTGAACAAAACCAACTTTTAATGTCTGACTGTATTAAAA
This sequence comes from Amblyomma americanum, assembly GCF_052857255.1. Lineage (NCBI taxonomy): Eukaryota > Metazoa > Arthropoda > Arachnida > Ixodida > Ixodidae > Amblyomma > Amblyomma americanum. The sequence goes on from NC_135500.1 coordinate 46,183,810, forward strand.
AAGCCAGAGGCATCTAAATTCTCGAGTTTATAATTTTTCTTGCGATAGTTGATTGTTTAGGTAACTTCAGCTTTCAGGCTGTTGTGGCTGCAAGTACTTTTTGAAGAATCTGCATTAATCACCCTAAAATTGCCTCAACCAAGTCACAGCATTTGGTTTAGCTTTTGTGCGGTGAACATACATTAGTAGCATGTTCGTCTTGAGCAGGAATGATACTTTTATGGCCTGTAATTTTTCTTTTTGAGATATACTGCAAGGTTCTGGTGAGAGTTTAGAGGAAAAGTCAGGAAGGAGACCTTACAAACCTTCTTAATGGATGCTTTCATGTTGCATTGCAACCAAATAGAATTTTCTTGGTATAAGGTAAGCTACAGTACGCTACAACTTGAAAAAAGTAGCAGTTGGTAACAATGGGCCATAGTCCGAGTCATGTGTTACTCCGCTGACCAATCACATCATCATCATTATCATCACTGACTACGCCCACTGCAGGGCAAAGGCATCCCCCACGTTTCTCCAATTCACCCTGTCATTTGCCAGCTGCACCTACCGCATGCCCGCAAACTTCTTAATCTCATCCACCCACCTAACTTTCTGCCGCCCCCTGCTACGCTTGCCTTCTCTTGGAATCCACTCCGTTACCCTTAAGGACCGGCGGTTATCTTGCTTTGCATTACATGCCCTGCCCAAGCCCATTTCTTCCTCTTGATTTCGACTAGGATGTCATTAACCCGCGTTTGCTCCCTCACCCACTCTGCCCGCTTCTGGTACGCCTTTCATTTTTCGTTCCATAGCTGTCCTTAAGCTGAAACCTTTTCGTTAGCCTCCACATTTCTGCCCCATAGCTGAGTACCGGTAAGATACAGCTATTGACTTTTCTCTTGAGGGATATTGGTAAACTGCCATTCATGATCACAACAGTGAACAAAGTCAGGTTTTAATGTTTGAGTGCATTAAGAAAGCCACAGGCATCGAAATTCTTGAGCTTATAATTTCATCTTATGGCTAGTTTCTTGTTTAGGTAACAAGAAAAACATTAGCAAAGGTCTACTTCTGTCACAGAGGAATTCAGTTCGGGGGTCTTGAGTGTGGGTGGAGCTTCATTGCAGACTCAAGTTGTATCCGACCAGAGTTATATGGTGACTACGCATTTAAATAAGCGTTTAAATGAGGAGGAGGGACTTTAATAGAACAGGAGAGGTCTGCCTGCTTGCCGACCTGGCATGCTACTCCAGGTGAGGGTGAAAGAAAATAAGAGGCTGGTGAAAAAAAGAGGAAATAGTCGCCATGTTACTATAGCAGAAACAACTGTTCCTTTCAGTTAATACTGAAGAAATTTCCCAGCTCAGTTCAGTACTTCTGTGTAAGCTGTGAACTGACACAGCTGACATTTATACTTTTGCAGACTGCAAATGTATTTGGCGGAGCATTTCTTCTGTAGCGTATCTACCAATAACAAGTTACACCTGATCATAAATTACGTCCATTTAGAAGGAACACAACGATGACTCATCATAAAAGGCATAAGCTCTTCACTGGCTATTTTTTGTTTTGTCAAACGGTGCGTTGTAACAAAGGAAGGGAAAAAAAAAATCTTGTGGTGTATATTTCAAACTCGACCAGACTCATACAAACAGAAAATGCTATATCAGTTAAATAACAGTGTTGAGACGATTGTGCAGCATCTCATCTGGTTCCACATTTGCCTGAAAAGCCAGAAATCAATGGCATAAAAAGTGGTTTCCTGTCCTTGCGGAACAGTGCCCCACAGAGGTTCACTCAGTTTCGTCGATGCTATGGAAGGTTAAAGATGGTCACACAATGAACCGCTCTTAGTTGGCAACACCAGGTCCACAGGCGCATGAGACAAAGTAAGTTGTACAGAGTAAAACGAAATACCAACAACACGTGCACTATCTCCAGCAGAAGTGCTATAATGCAAGCACACCCCTTCCTACCATCCCAGCTGAAAAAGACCAATTGGAACCAGCCAAAACACAACTAGGACCAATCAGAAACAAAGCGGGACCGATCAGGAATTCCACCTTGGTTCCAACTATATTTTGGCTCGCTGCAATTGCTGTTTTTTACCTGGACTGGTAGAAAGCAAGTTCCAAAACACAATTGGGACCAAGTAGAAACCAATTGGAACCAATAAAATTCCACTCTGGTTCTAACTGTGTCATGGCCAGTTTCAACTGGTCTTTTTTAACTGGGTAGACCAATGCAACAGGCCCAAAGAACCCCAAAAAAACACAGGACGGTGGAAGGAAACGCAACAAACCAGTTGCATTTCCTTGTATCGTATTGTGCTTCCGCGGTTCTTAAGGCCGATTACATCTTATCAACTGGCCTACAGCCACACTCTTCTAAGTGGGCCGACACATCACAGTTTGTATGCTTGTCCGCTCTGCTGTCTCCAACAGCAGCTCGGTGCTGGCTTCATGGTGCCCAGTGCCTCTTGCCGTGCACATTAATGAGGTGGACCTTGGCGTTGCATGCCTGGGAGAAGCGGCGTTCGCAAAGCGGGCAGCCGAAGGGCTTCTCGCCTGTGTGGCACAGCAGGTGGCGCCGCAAGTGGGCTCGGTTGCCGAAGGCACGGCCACACAGCTGGCACCGGTGGGGCCGGCCCGCCTGCACTTGAACTGCATTGGACACCACTGGACCTGCTCAGAAGAAAAATTGGAGGGACGCGGTTGACATGCAGGGCATGAAGTTGGGCTAGTTGATTCATTATGTGTAAAATTAACTCAAAAATGGGACAAAGAGATGCAGACAACACGAGTGCTCATGCTGTATGCATCTTTTAATCCCTTTTTCTCCTCCTAATTTTATATGTATTGCTGAAATGCCCCAGAGGCAACAAAGTATGTCACTGCCTTGCCTTCTTAGTGACATAGCATGGGTCATGTTGTAATCAATGACATTGTGATGATGCACAGCCTTCACCAAAAATATGCGGCCAACTTCACAGCTGGCCTGAACAGTTCCCATAGCATTCTACATATAACCTCTGTGGTGCTATTTGCAGTTTTAAAAACTTCTGTACCAAGGGTGCAGGCTGCAGGCTGCATTACGCAACCTTGCAGTGCTGCCAGAAACGCTTGGAAATTGTACAGGGCCGGTTGTGATGTTGACTGCATGCTTCTGACGGCCGATATATCTACGCTGGCATTAAAAAGAAGGAAACTCCCACCAGAAAGAGAAATTGTGCTGAAACCAGCTAATGGAAACTGAAATGCTAGAAAGAATATCCAACACTGAAGTGCTTTCATGAAAAATTTTACAGTATATCTGCATACAGTTTCATACAAAAAAAAAAAAACAATTATGCCTGGGCCTAAGAGGAGGAAAGGCAGGGAGGTTAACCGGAACAATAACTGGTTTGCTACCCTGCACGGGGGGGAAAGGGGTGAGAGGAATGTAGCTAAGAAACTACACAAATGACTCCATTCCTCAATAAGAGAGCTTTACCACAGCAAAATGCTCTTTATGGTTTCAGCTAAAAGCTTGGTTGAAAAAATGTGTAGTACTTTTGGAAGACTTGTCATCTTGTTCAGTTTGCTGCACAAAGAAAAAATTCAGCTGTAACAAACCCGAGAAGACTCCTCAGCAGGATCTCATCAGAGCAGTGCCTTCCCTTTTGTGTCACAGTGATACATGGGCATGGAGAAAATTGTGGCTGGGCTGGAAATCTAATTATGATTGCCTGAAAAACTGCGCCAGAAATAACTAGACTTGTCGAAAAAAGAGACACAAAGGTTACTATTCAAAGTTTTTAGTATGAAACTGTTGATTTGCAAATCATTTTGGACGTATACTGTAGTACATTATAATGAACAAGGACTTTTTTTTCACCTAAGCTTCTACCTATGCTGAAGAAAAAGCAACTTTAAAACAACATCTATTTTTGAACTTTCTCGCAGGTTTATAAAACTTTAGATTCCTGGTTAACCCTTCCACCACAAACAAGACACCTCTAATTCTCTCCAATAAAAACCATGAAACTACAAACCATGAAACTACAAAAAAAAGGCATTCATGATCAATGGAATAGCAAGGAGAAGTACCACGAACATTATCACCTCTGAATGCGTTTGTGAGCATGCACTGATGTTTGATGGTATACAGTAGATTAGAGGGCACCACTTTTCACATTTGCAGCCATTCTACAACATACTACGTACACATGTCAGGCGTACAGCCTTCAACCAACTTTCGTTAATAACGAACAGATGATAAGCTAACAAGGCATTTCTATCAGCTGACAGGCAGAGATATAACAGTACTGCCTAGACAGTGATGCTGAGATGTTGGTTTAAGTTTCTATTGACATGTAGTGCTTATGCGGCCCCGGCTAGCATTATCATGCCAAGACCATGCAAGACAGCCACAGGGAAACTTGTATGAGCATCAGTAACCTGTGTTTCTTCACTAAACACATCAGCTTATAAATCCTAGCTATCCAACAAATCAAAGACATTATCTAGCTGTGTGAGGATTACAGCAAGTTGAACAGACTGCATGTTAGGCTCACACAAAAGCGTAGCTGGACCACATATACTAAAAAAACACCCAACCTCGATTGAGGGAAAGAGCAAAATGACACGCAACAGTGGCACGGTGGGAAGAACACCTTTGTAACACCTTCGTCAACTAATTTTTCATACTAGAACCTCATGCCAACTGCAGTTCTCACTGCAGTATGTTTAGTAGCATGACTGCTGCTTTACATCATGAAAGAAGACCTCTTAGTATGGAAAGGCACTTTGTTTCATAATAGCTGAGTGCACATAATACAAATATTGAAACTTCTGCACAGCATGTTATGTAGCAAGCAGCAGTATGCAATAGAGTTTGTCACAAATCGAATGCAACACCTTAGAAGGAATGTAGCTCTGAATGTGTGTGAGAAACATGAAAAGCAGAATAGCACTGCAACAACATACACGGTACTCTTGGGTAAAAACATTTTGCATTGTGTGACAGTGCCTACAAAAAAGCTTCATTTCTGAACAGATCAGGAATGACAAAATTTCCTTGTTCATAGTGGTTTTTATGCTAATCAGAAGAGATGTGACTCTGTTGCTCACCAAAAAGGCCAAGCACATTTTCACCGGCACAAAATGGCATGAAGAAAAGGACTAAGACCAAGTGCTGACTGAACTAAAAATGCTGCAAGGCTTTTATGTCATGATACAGCAATTCTTCAGGAATTTCATCTATGTTATACAACTGTACTGTATTGCCTGTACCAACACAGCATTTCAGCTAAAATGCAGAACTGAGTAGTGCTGCTTATACCAACAATATTAATGCAACCTAACACACCGAGCAGCGAGCGTGGGGCAGCAAAAGAAGTGCACGGGCAGCAGATGTGCTTAGCAAAGCTGTTGCTACTTGGATGTGCATGCAGAAGCGTCCACTTTTAAGCAATGTCAACTGTGCACTTTGCCTTTCAGCCAGGACTCTAAAACAAAGTGTTAGCGCTGTTGTGATCTTGCCATGCCAGTAAACGCTTCACAAGCACAGTTTAATTTACAAGAAAGCTGAACAAGCAAATTATGTGGTTGATGGCCCTGGTAATAAGCACTGACATGCTATGAAGCCAGCAGAAAGAATTTAGCAATGGTGGGAGGAAACGGGGCGTCAGGTGGGACAAAGGGTGAAAATTTCACTCACACTCTGACACAAGCAGGCAAAAGAACTTCCATGCAACATATACATATCGTCATAGAGACTGATGCAAATAAGTAGCGCTGCACGCTTATAGAAGCAAGCAGACCCTGCCAAAAGTAATGAATGCACTGTCTGTAAATTAAACTGGCACTGAGCTTCGTTGGTCTTTCATGGTACTTATTAAGGCACCCTGAAATATCTACAGAATGCGAGGGACAGTTTGGGCCCATTTAGAAGCTTTGAAATGCCCGGATAAACATACAAGACACAAAATAGAGCAGAATGTCAGCTACGGCTATGCAAACAGTCATGACCTAGAAGCATTACACAAGTAAACAACTGCATATGTGCTGTTTCATCATGACCGCCAGAGAAAGATGTACGTCGTTTGGTCGCTACAAAAAATTTTTCATCACTGAGGCTGTCCTTCATCCCAAAGACAGCCATTATGTATATAAAACTGTGCTTCTTGCCACTTCTTTATTCTTTGTAAGCCAGCTAGATGAGCAACACTGACTGCCACCTGACATTATTCAAACTAATGTCAATCTTGGTAGAAAGACTTTCATCACTGTTGAATCTTTCTTTGGCATTTGTTGCTAGGTAGTATTACTCATCAGTGCTCCTCTGCTTCTTCAATTCTATTTTGTGTAATACCCCCTGTGCCTGACATTAAATGGAATCAAATAAGGTGGGACAGTTGCAGTTCAAAACATGAGCAAGCATCTCGATCTGTCATCGAGATCAGGCTTGAAGGACATCAGAGTAAGTGTGTCAGCAAGCCTCGAGGTGTTGAAAATCAGGCAGGTGTTTAAACTATCTTGATCATTTCGAGGAAGCACACGCCAGCGATTCGACCGTCATTGCCGATCGTACACCGCCAGCGCACGTTGTGCTCGTCACAGGTGCCAAAGCAGCTTGTGTTAGTAAGATCCGATGGTGCGGACCGCGACGGAAGTCGACCACCTGGAAGCAAGAAGACACCTTAATTGCAAAACAATGCAGCATGAACAACGCGGACGCGCCAATGCGGTCAAACTGAAACCACGGTCGACAGCTCGCGCGCCGCCGACTCCGCCTGGCGGCTTCCAAGAATATGCTGCGGTGCTGCCACCTTGCTTGCCACGTGTGCATTGCAGCAGGATAGCCTCCATATTGGTTAAAGCAGCAATGTAAGCAGCTGACACCGCAAGGTTTTGGTTAGGCGCAGGCACAAATGTTGTGCCGAGACGCGATATTCAGACACAGCATCAGTCGCAGCCTGATACCGTCGAAGCTGCTTTACCCTCCGTACAAGCAGCCGCAACAGCGTGGCAGTTCCACATCACAAACCTATTTTCTGATTGCTTAGAGAATTCGGGCCAAGGAATGTCAGCACACTGCCATCGCGAGCCTCCACCGACCATGCTCATCGGAGCCTAACAACATCGCGTGCAATCCGCCGGCAGGATGGATGGATGGATGGATACGGCTGAACCCTTTACATCGGGCGGTGGCTCAAGCCACCTAGCCATGTCTTGTGAAATTTTACTCCTGTCTTGCTTTTAGCCACCAATCAGATAACCTTCGCTTGGTTACTTCTAACCTCTTAAAATCCACTTTCCCTTCACTATCCCTAAACCCCAATGCCTTGGGTAAGTCAGCCCCGCTGCCTTCCACTGTAGGGTGAAGCCCTTTACAGAAAAGTATCAAGTGTTCAGCCGTTTCCTCCTCCTCTCCGCACGCAATGCACAAAGTGTCTATCTCCTGGTACCTGACTCTATACTTCTTAGTCCGCAAAACTCCAGTCCTGGCCTCAAACAACAAAGAACTTCCCCTACAATTATCATAGATATTTTCTTTGACAATTTCCTGTTTAAAGGTCCGGTATGTTTCTAGTGCCGATTTCGTCAGCATCCCTGTTTTCCACAAAGCTCTCTCTGTTCCTTTAACCTTTTTCTTAACCGATAATTGCTGATTTGCCCCCTTACTGCTGTCCAGATATTTGCTTGTCAATTTTCTAGTTCGCTTTCTCCATTTCGTGTCAACATTCTTTATATACAGGTATCTGAAAACTTTCCTAGCCCACCGCTTTTCCTCCATCCTTCTCAATCGTTCCTCAAATGCTATCTTACTGCTAGCCTCTCTGCTCTCGAAAGAAGCCCATCCCATATCACCCTGTACCCCCTGATTTGGTGTATTGCCATGTGCTCCCAAAGCTAACCTCCCTACTCCCCGTTGCCTAATTTCCAGCCTTGCTTGAACATCTGGCCTCATACACAGGACCGCATTCCCGAAGGTCAGGCTAGGGACCATCACCCCTTTCCAGATCCCTCTTACCACCTCATACCTATTGTAATTCCACAGTGCCCTATTTTTCATGACAGCTGCATTCCTACTAGCTTTATTCATTACATATTTTTCATGCTCTGTCAGATACTCAACACTGTTATTTATCCACACCCCAAGATACTTGTACTCATTCACTACCTTTAGCACGAACTCCTGTATTCTATGCTCGCCGCCCTCTTCATTAAATGTCATGACTGCAGATTTTTCCTTACTATACTTGAAGCCTAATCTATCTCCCTCTGTACTGCATATGTCTAACAACTTCTGCAGGTCTTCCTTGTTGTCAGCCATTATCACTATATCGTCCGCATATATTAGTCCCGGTAATGTCTGTTTAATCAATTCCCCTTGCTTGAAAAAAGATAGGTTGAAACCTAGTCCGCTCCCCTCTAGCTTGGCCTCCAAACCTTGCAGGTACACCATGAACAACAAAGGGGACAGAGGACATCCTTGTCTAAGCCCCCGCTGTATCTCTACAGGCCCTGATACATTTTTTTCCCATTTTATGAGCACTCTGTTACCTCTATATATATCTTTTAAAAGATTAATTACTCCATTTTCCACATCCAATGTGCCCAATATGTCCCACAAATGCTCCTGAGTAACGTTGTCATAGGCTCCCCTAATATCCAGAAATGCTAGCAATAAGGGCCTATGTTCTTTTTCCGCAATTTCTATACACTGTGTTAATGAAAATAGATTGTCCTCCAACCTCCTTTGTTTCCGGAACCCATTCTGTAGTTCCCCTAGCACCCCCTCGTTCTCCACCCAAGCCTGCAGTCTATCCTTTATAATTTGCATCACCACCCTGTAAACCACAGACGTCACTGTTATGGGGCGATAGTTACTTACGTCTGCTTTGTCCCCCTTTCCCTTATATATCATGTTCATTCTACTTAATCGCCATTCATCGGGGACTTTCTCATCCACAATCATTTTGTTCACTACCTGTATTAATGTTTGCTTGGATTTTGGTCCTAACTTCTTTATCAACATAATCGGGATACCATCTGGTCCTGTTGATGTGCCACTAGGAACCTTCTTCTCTGCCCTTTCCCACTCTCCTTGCTCAAGTGAAGCTATTGCTGTAACCGGTCTATCCTCCTTCGATAAATTATGTACCACCGATAACAGCGATGTTCAACCGATAACAGCGCCACGGTGCGCCAGCGATGCCGGACCCTCTGGGCTTGCTTTAGCTGGTTTTAGCACTTTTCCAACTGCCAGAGTTTTCCGCACGTTCAGATGGACCTGCTGGCTAAGCGGATGCGCTTTGTGTGGATCCTACTGAATTAAGTAGATAATTACGAATTCTAGGCGATGTGCCAAGACATTTAGGCAGCAGAATCTCACCGCCCCTTAACTCTGCGTTATTCACCATGATTTGTATCATTTCGTTTGCATGACGGTGTTTCCATAGTCATCCACCGTGGTAGAAGGGCTGTACAAAGGCACAAGGAATAGAAACTTTGTTGCAAGGAGGATGAGAAAAGAACACAGATGACAGCTTGACTTTTCTTTTTTACAGTGTAAGTCGATCGCTAGAGAGATGTGAAGACAAAAAAAAATATTGTAGCGCACATTGCAAGCTTGGAAAATATAGTATTAAATAGTGATGCACGTGAGAAGTATGCGCAAAAGCACTACTGACGTTCAGATAATGTTGGTTTAAAGCGGTTAAAAGTAAGTGTCAGGGTTGAACGGTACATTGCCGGCAAAACTGAATGTCGAAACCATCGAAACATTGTGCTCAGCGGCGCCCTCTGTCCATCACGACAATACATCGAGAGTCGGGCTGTGAACACGTACGGACGAGCCGCCGGGCGCCGCTGGTGATTCGATGTCCCAGCGTTGGCCCACGTATATGGTGCCACAAACTGCGTGTGCTGGCCGATCGTCTTTCCCCGATCAGTCTGACGGCCGCGTGCAGTTGGTCGGGGACTAACGCTGACGACCCTGGCCAGTGGGAGCAGCCGCCGAAGCCGACGTCCGGGCAGGTGCGTAGTTGTGATGCGGGGCACCACGGTGGTGCCGCGGCGCCGCCGCTGTTCGGCTCGGCGTTTTCTGCGCTCCTGTCGCAGACGCCGCCGCGAAGATCGTCCGCCGACGCCGTCTGGGCCTCTGCGGGAGAGGGGACTGTCCGGCCAGCGGCTGGTTTCGCCCTGACAGCTGCGGGTTGCCCACACGACCATGTTTGCCTTGGTGACGAGCGGCATGCTGCGAAGAAGCGAGCGGACAGCCGGAGGACGCCGACGCTGGCCGCTCCCATCCGCACGGCGCGCGCCTCTCGCATGACGCTGCGGGTTAGAGACGTGGAGTTGCCAGGGGGCGGGGTGAAACACGAGTGGCAAAGCCTAGATGCAGGCCCTTTGCGTGAAAGCCCGGCGAAACACGACAACTTTGCTGTTCCTGCCTCTGAGGTTTCATGGGTACACAATTGTTGCCATACACAGTTGGTCTTCTCAAGCTTACTACACTGACAATTTTTATGAGCCACAGTATGCTTCCTGTCAGCACTCTACATACTCTGCTTATTGAGAGTTATGTGTAGGCAGGTGAGTAATAGGTCTTGCCACCTGCTCATATTTATTGTGTGCGATAAATGTCTCCTCACTGCATCATAATTGACTGCGGCCGTAAATGTTTTCAAAAAGCATCTTGGCTGCTCTTTTCCACTTTATGAAAATGTGTGCACCAATCAGCTCGACAAGAATCAAGAACGAGCTGTGTCAGTTTTAGTACAAGACAGTTATATTATTCATGTGGCATTGCACAAATGAAAAGTAACATCTCGCATTGACCTCTCTGATAAAACCGAAAAACTAAATGGAAAGCTCTAGACATGGGATTACGTGGTTGGCACAGTTGTCATTTAAATAAAGGGGCCATAACAGAATAACTTCGGCATCTAAAACAGACGTGGAAGCTTAAACTAAACACTGCCCTTTCTCCACCATGTTGTTCCCTGTGTGCAAGCATAATGGCTTTCGTAGCTGCTCTGTATTAAAAAGCAATTGTGATATTTCATTGGCTGCGTATTGCAGTGCACTGAGTAATGATGCGCACACAAACAGTCATCGGCATGCCTGTCTAGAATGCTCGAGTGCCACCCTGTTGCAGAAAGGAAGGGAATTTTTTTTAGCAGGTATATCGTTCTAGAGACGAGGCTTGTGCTCTAGCGAAGTGGCATAAACCCATAATTTGCCAAGACAATTACACTGTATCAGGAACAGGTGAGCTGAGTAAAGATTTCAGTTTGTTCTGCAACACACCGCTCCAGCGCTCTAGACAGGCGCGCTGACGGCTGTGCAGCCATTGTCGAAAGTAAAGTTCAAGCGGTTTGCTCCTAAACCATGTACTGGGGCTTTTGTAGCATCCGGTGAAGCTGTTGCTTTTAGAGGGGTACAGACTAGAGCTCCACTCACCTTAAAAGAGGAATGTTGACGATGCATAAATAGGCATATAGCGTGGTGCAGAGCTAATCTCCCGGGCTCTAAACTTTTGAAAAAGGTTGTACTTAATTGTCAACAGTTCAGTATTGGTGAGAGATAAAGTGGCACAAAAAACAACTTTCACAAATTATCGCACCCATGTACATGTATGGGGTATTTATTGTTAGAGTAAGAACCTCGTACACAGTTCAGTGCTTAATGTTGACTTGCAGCTGCCCAGAAGTCATGTCGGCTAGGTGCACATTGAAATGTAAGTCCGTGGTATGAGAGCAGCAGGGTTTTAATGCTGATTGGTGGTTAGAAAGCCCATGTACATGCGAAAATGGACTTGGGTAGGGTATCAATGCGAAGGCAACGATGGTCGTTACGTTTATGGCCGTTACGGGTAACGGACTGTATTCCAAGAGAAGGCAAGCATAGCAGAGGCTGTAGAGAGTTAGGTGGGCGGATGAGATTGAAGTTTGCGTGGACAGTATGGCCGAAGCTGGCATGGGACAGGGTTAGATGGAGAGATATGGGAGAGGCCTTTGTCCTGCAGTGGGCGTAGTCAGGCTGATAATAATGTTTTGAAAGGTCAGGTGAGGTGATAATGTCAATAACATAAATTTGAGGAACTTCTATGTGTTCTAGCAACTTTTAAAAATTCAGCAGATGAAACTTAGCTATATAGTAGGTGTTAATTATATCAACAAGGATAGCAGGTGTAAAAACTTATATACTTAAGTCACCACATCTCGTTAAACTTAAATAAATTTTCCTTTTGTGTCATTGCATTATTTCATTTTCAGGTTAAGGCCAGTTTGCATGTGGTAAAAATGCATCTTGTGGACAGTGCTGCCATGTGGGAAACATGACGCTACTTTGTGTGCAGGTCACCAGGATAGTCTTGCAGATACACGGTCGAACACTGCCCATGGCCAGATGAGTGCCCCACTTCCTGCCTGACTGCATGCAGTGACTTCAGAGTAATCTGCCTGCAGCGCCCGAAATAGGCACTCTTCTGGCCTCCTGTATTCGTAAGTGCTGCGTACCTTGCTAGTCAGTGTGTTGTGTGATGTCAGTGGACGTAAAGAACGGCAAGTGGTTGAAATTAATCCAGATCCCTCAACTTCGACATCCCTCAAAGCCTAAGGGCAGTACAGGGGCGTTGAAACCCACACACCGCATCCCTCATACTGTTGAGTTAAGGAAAACAGGACCGTTGAGACGCCAACCGGACAGCCTTATTCCAGCCAGGCGAATCTGGCCCGAGCCCCAGACGCGTGCCAGCCACCGTGAGCCTCACGGTTATGTCACGGTTATGGGCTTCAGCGTGTTCACGCTGTGCTGAACTGCTTTCGACCACCAATATATTAAGAGAATGCGTTTACAGCTTTTATGAACTGTTTTTGCACATGCGTCATTTCTGTGTAGCCACTGCGGTGGCTCAGTGCAGTGCCTCCTCTGTACTTTCTGTGCCTGGGAAAAGGAGAGGCGAACAATGAGAGCCGGCCGTCGGGGCTAGTACGGCCTTTCGCCGCCACGCGCCGCCACCGGAGTAGTACGCCCGTCGCATCACCGTCGCTCATAGAAACGCAGACCGTTTGCAGCTGTTCTGTCGTTGACTTTTTGACTGTGTTCATGTTGTTTCAAGTACAATCAAAACTTTTTTAAAAGGGAGCTTGGAAGCTCTTGTCGCTTAGGGTAACCGGCCCATTTCAGTTGTGTCGTTTGTGGCTATTGCTGTGCAATGCGCTCGTGCGTCGTCTGCTGCGCTGATATGACAGCCGCGCCTGCTTGAATCGGCTTGAATTCGGGAAAAATTGTTCTGTCACCTTTAAGTTCGCTTGTCTGAGGGTCGTTATTTGAAAGCAGTGTTTGGCAGCAGCGAATTCTGAAAGCTTAGGCACTGAAAAACCTCTGTTGCGTGCTGTTTACTCATGTAACAGACGACGCAAGCCGGAAGGGCATGCACTAAGTAGCACGTAAAGCCGTTAGACTGCTTCCAAAGCGATACCTGATCCCGCGTTTCCTTTGTAAAGTGTTTGAGAGTTACTATTATCGCTACTGAAGCCACATCTGGCACCAGGAAATGTAGAGCTGTGCCATGTGGTTTCATCATTTGATCGGCCGCGCACTTCCTGCAGCACTCTTTCTCAAGTCGCAGTGTTGACGCTCAACTTGAGCGGTACGCGAGAAAAATACGGCCTTCTGTTATGTAAGTCAGTGCCATCAGTTATGTAACGTGAGGCGCTGCACCATCTGCCTGAAGACAGCACTGCTCGGACTACCTCAGCGCAACAGGTCTCACTCCTACTTTTAACTTTCTATCTCCCGCATTCCTTACCCCTTTTTCAACTTATGCCTCATGGCACACTTTTCGAATAAAAAAAAGATATAGAGGTTCATATATTCAATATCGGTGCGTTGTGACTCAAAACTTACTACAACTCGAGAAAACAAAGCATTTATTGTGGAGTCCCACTCCCACATGGCAGTAAAGCGTATGCCACTCTCACAGTTTCACATACTTTTGCGAAAGGGGCTTTTTTGCAAAATGTTTAACTACGTCCTTGTCAGTAACATTGAATGCGTAGTTGCAGAGGAGCGGCCTCAGGAAAAGAACCGAGCTTAAGCCTGTGCTCGTTGCTGCCATCGCTCTTGCACTTAGCAACTTTGAAGCACAAAGAGCTGGGACAGTATGCTCTACTGATGCAGTGAGAGGCTTTTGCAAGGTCTCATCTTCCTGCAGTACGCAGTCAGCAAAAGCTGTTATTGTGTCGAGAACGAAGAGAAGTTGATCTGACGGGTAGAGCAGCCCATCTCGGTCTTGGCTGCGGGTGAACTGAAGGAGTGGCTGGTTGCTAACCGGCCTCGTACACAAAGTAAGGCAGTGCTCGCATTCCATATGCTCGCCGATAACTCGTGCAATGTAACCGCCCACATAAGCGGTAGCCGAGTTCTGAAGCGATGGCAGGTGCTGTGGCAAAATTGTGGTAGTAAGCCTCTGAAGCACCAACCTTTCTCTCAACAGCCTCGGCGCTGCTTGCACAGTTGACGTCAGGGGAGGCTTTGGAGCTTAAGTAGAAGTTGGTTGTGCAGAAGAAAGGAGATCACCAAACATCCAACATGTCGTTACACCCGGACGAAATTCGCAAACTACCAAACAGGGATTCAATTGGGTCGCTGTTGAATTTTCAAATGGGGTTGGAAAAGAACTTCTCTTCTGTCAGCAGATATTTGACACGCCAATGTGGAATAGGTAGTGATCAGAATCGCCTGATACGTTTCACCTTTGAGAAATTCACCGGTATGCCCACATCTTTTTCTTTTTAGCACTTCTAAATACATAGAGACAGATTGCATGCGGAATACCTACTTGAAAAATGCCTCAGGAAAGCATGAATGCAATTAAACACGCATGCTAACGTGAAAACAAGAATTGTACTGTGCGCGACTGATCAGCGCCAGCCCAGCTTCTAGTATTCTTGAGGAGAGCAGGGGCACCCAACGCGCCCGACGTATTCTACTCACACAGATCCGCCATGCGGCAGCCGCGAGCGGCGGCGGAGCCGGCGCCCGACGGCCTGAGGAGAGCGTTCGCCCAGGCACAGAAAGTATAGAGAAGGCGCTGCTCAGTGGTTATGGTGCCCGGCTGCTGACCCGAAAGACACGGGTTTGATCCCGGCCGCTGCGGTCAAGTTTTGATGGAGGCAAAATTTTAGAGGCCTGTGTACTGTGCAATGTTAGTGCACGTTAAAGAACCCCAGGTGGTCGAAATTTCCGGAGCCCTTCACTATAGCGTCCTTCATAGCCTGAGTTGTTTTGGGACGTTAAACCTTGTTATAAGCCAGGTAGCATGGCCAGTTGTTGTGATGCAGGGTAGCGTTGTTTGGCCGGAGGAGGGATGAGGAAGGATAAAAGCGAACATTTGTGACAACGAAAACACAAACAGGTTTACTGGCACTTAGGGAAACTCATTCACATATTTTACAAAAGGAAGTACAAGCAGTCAAGAATTAAGAGTTCATAGCATCGAGCGACTGGATGAGCCTTGTCGCCAAAGCCCAGAGCGTTCGTTCCTACTCAGGACGCTCATTAAATACACTAAGGCTCCGCCCCTTGTAATCTAAAAATGCCCTAAAAATGCGTCTAAAATGTCTCTTGCAGCACACTCTCCATGAGTTCTCAAAATGGTGCTTGACTGCTGACCCGAAAGATGCGGGTTCAATTTTGGCCGCCGCGGTCGAATTTCGATGGAGGTGAAATTCTAGAGGCCCGTGTACTGTGCGATGTCAGTGCACGTTAAAGAACCCCAGGTGGTTGAAATTTCCACAGCCCTTCACTACGGCGTCTCTCATAGCCTTAGTTGCTTTGGGACGTTAAACCCCCATAAAACCAAACCAAACCTCCTCACATGCTGTGCCACACGCAAGAAGCTATACCGCTACCATTTTAGACACCAAAAGAAGCCACACAGACCCATACCATTGTGGAGCAGTTCTGCTTCCGCCACTCCCAATAGCGTGCACGGTTTAAAACATTTGATGGAACTGTGAGCAATTTTCGTTTTAAGAGGACACAATCGCCCAGGTTCCCACAAAATAAATTTCGCTTTCATGCAAATGTTTTTTGGTAGTTTTGGGGACTCATTCGATAATTCGACATTCAGATAATTTGGACGTTTTTTTACTCTCCCATGAAGTCTGAAATAACCAGGCTTTACTGTACATCTAAGTGCGGTTCCTACTTTTGGTGCTCGGCCATTATGGGGCCTCAACGTTCGGGAAATAGTCTAGCTAGTCTTTGGAAGCCCCCCAGCAGTGGGGCAGGTGTCTTTTGCACCTCAGTGGTGTCTTGGTGATTTAGAGCATCCACCTCGCATGTGCAAGGGCCGCTGCGGGGGCTCAGTGGTTATGGCGCTCAGCTGCTGACACAAAAGACGCAGGTTTGATCGGAGACGCAGATGTCGAATTTCGATTGAGGCGAAATTCTAGAGACCCGTGTCAGTGTCGGTGCACGTTAAAGAACCCCAGGTGGTTGTAATTTCTGAAGCCCTTCACTACAGCATCCCTCATTGTGTGAGTCACTTTGGGATGTTAAACCGCCATAAACCAAGCCATCACATGTGAAAGGTGCCGGGTTCGATCCCTAGCTCCGCCAGGTACCCACTGTTATTTTAGGTGCAAGCTTTCCCCTGGCCTGGTGCTTAGCTGTCTTCAGGTTGAAATGCTTGGGAAAAGGGGCTGTGACCAAACCATTGCTTCAAAGGGATGGTGATTTGTTCCACCGTTGAGCAACTTAGAATCTGATCCACGTGTGGTAAAGCCTATTTGTGGTCTTTTCTTCTGCAAAGTGGCCAGAGATGAGGCCAGCATATATGCATGTGCTTTCTTCTGAAGAAACAGTTGATATTAGTGGTTGTGTTTCAGCAGCTTCTAAATGTCGCATCATTAACGTGACAGCGTTGGAGCCACTGTTGTCCAGAAAATCCGGCGTCAGCGTTGTCGGTGTTGGTGTCAGCGTCGTAAGCAAAAAATCGCAAGCATGACTTTGGCAGGTGGTGCCCAGAGAGCAACCAAGGAGGCAGGTGGGCCATCTAGGTCACGTGACCAAACGTTGCCATAGCCTGCCCACCGGATAGTGAGCAAACTGCCCACCGTTGCAGGTGGCAGTTAAATTAATAAATTAATGGTTGGTCGCTAGGGAAGAGCAACGTGGGCCAAAAGGCCCACCGCTAGGAACACCTGCCATCACAGGACAGTGGCGCATCGCTTAACCGTTGCACCACTAAGCCAGGATAGGTGTGAGGGCTCCCAGGGATCTGTGAGTGCAAAGTAGAGAATGACATTCTGCATATATGGGAATTAACCCATTACTCTATCGCGTTATACCCTTTAGCTTAAATGTCCTCTTCAATATTTCTTTACGCTGAACTCATTTTAAAATTAGGCCAGAGGTGGTCTAGGCTTTGCTGAAGGCTGCAATATTGTTCTGGAGTGTACTTCCTTCAGAGATTACTTTCAGCGACAGCTGAGACTGTATCTCTGTTCTACACACTTGTTACAGAGAGATAGAACAACCACTGTGTGAGCACTGCTTTTCCTTGGTTATTTCTATTGCATGCAAAAAAAGAATGTTCGGATTCTAAAAAAAAAGCTGCATCAATTTATGTATCCTTTATTTTGTAATAATAGTAGTAATATTGGGGGTTTGGGGGGGGGGATGTGTTGAAGCGATATGGCGGCTATCAGGGACTCTGTATTGAAAAACTCCAGATTAACGTGGACCAGCTGGAGTTCTTTGACGTGCACTTAAACAGCGCACGCACGTTTTTGCATTTCGCAGCCTTCATAACGCAGCCCCCATGGCCGGGATCAAGTTTTGCACAATGTGGTTGGGTTATTGCACCTATGTTTCACATATTTGTGGCACATGACTCAAAGAAAGAGAAGCTATTCTCACTTGGTGCTCTGTGAGTTTTAGCAGTGCTAACAGTTTGATTAAAACCATATGCAACCATACTGTCACGAAGTGGTGACTGCAGTCCAGAGAGCAGAAAGGCTGCGAAAATGGTGTCTAAACAAAACTCTTTATTTGGGCTGACTTGCGCCCACAATGGACTCGGCGGCGGCGGCGCAACAAGCGTGCTCGGCGGGCATCGAACAGAATGCCCGCCACTGTCGGCCATGCTCAATTTAAAGCTGATAGCGAACTTTCGAGATAAAGCATGCAAAGTTACTAGAACATTCTGGAACAATGTAAAATCAGCTCTGCCTGAATGCGATCAATCGAGATAAATCTGGTCGAGTGTTGCATCGCAAACAAAGCGATAAAGTGGCGTGCCGGCAGCTTTGAAGAGCAAACACTGCAAAGATTCGTGGCAATATGAAATGGGGAGATTCTAATAAACTCAAGATATTTCATCAATCCAGTGTGCTTTAGAATCGCCAAAAACGCTTTACAGAAGTGATAATTAGGTTACTTCCTGGGCACTAGACGTCCTTCAGTTTTGTTGTCACATAGACTGGGTGCCATTTTGCACTGCCTTGTGCAGACAGCTTTCGGTAGGTGGATTACTTGCTTGCTCATCTTGGTTTGTCTGAAAAAAATAAAAAGCATGCAGGTTCAAAAAAAAGGGGGGGTTGAGCTGAGTCCCAAACTGGTTCAGAACTGTTCCTTTAAATTGTTCACGTTCAGTTTCAAGGTGGCGAAAAAATTACAGGGTCAATTCCGGCTCTGGGCAAAAATATGGGTTTGGTCCCGGCTTCGGGTTCAGGTTCGGTTCCGATTTGACACCCTGTTAGAGTACATTGGCCGAACGGGCCGCTGCATGAATGTGTGACTTGGGGAACACACCAGGTCCCTCATCAGCAGCCCTACAACACATCTTGCTGTCCATTGTCACAGATGCAAAAATTGCACTCCACAAGTAGGTGCTACCGCTATTTCGTTATGTCAAAACGACATGCTGTATAGGTAACAGACGAAAGTCGTGGTTTGAAAACGACAAAAAAGGCAATTGTATTGGCCAGGCTTCTATTAACTTGCAGTGAACTTCTATTTTTAGGTAAGTGCGGTGCATCTTGAAAGTTCTGTACATAGATATTCTTTTACAGAATTCGACTTGTATTTGTATGGTGCATGTTTCAGTTGCGAGTGTATAGTGCTGTGTCTGTCTTATCTTCCACCTGTATTTTGTCTTGGTGCGCTGCAGAAAAGTACCATGGAGTACAGATGTTGGTGCCACTTTTTTTTTTTGCAAGACAGAGCAAAAAAAGTTGGTAGGAGTTTTACACTGCAAATTCGAAATGGAATGATACCTCTGTATTGTTGCAGAACTGTATGCTTGACCAGTGTGTCAAGAGTTTTTAGCACTTTTGTCATTTGCTTATCGCCTGCACCTTGTTGCCAGGCCACTCTATAAATGCACTGTGGCTCTTTCAGGGTTGCAAGGTGGCCAGTCCCCAAGTAGGATGTGGGTCCAGTGAGCGCTGTGGTCCACCTGTGCATCCTGGTTTGGCAGTTCGCGGGCAAGACGAGGTAAGTCCAGCTGCTGGCTTTGGTGGTCAATCTGCAGCTGTACAAAACTCTTAAGCTATCCTCGGTGGATCATTTGAGTGTGTTAGCAGCCAAACCTTCATTGTATCTGAGGTTGACGCACTAAAGTTCATTATATTCTAGGTGGTACACTTACATGTGTTATATCCAAGGTTCCATGCTTACGGTCGTTATATCTGAAGTAACACATGAAAGTTTGCTAGTTAATCTTGAACATAGGAAAACTGAAAAAAAGTCCAGGATTTTTCGTTACACCCAGGTTTTCGTTACATGCAGTTTTTACAACACAAATTGAAAGGACAATGCAGAACGGAAACCAAAATAAGAAATAAATGTAAGCGAAATCACCTTGAAAATGTTTGCAGAAAACGTCATTGCTTGAATTCATGAACGTGGAGAAACATTTCGCTATCACATTGACAGCGCCTCTGCGGCAGCAGCCACCACCACCTCCTCTGCGGCTCGTGCAATGCTGCTACGAGTGGGGTGGGAAGACTAGGGGAGGTGGGGAGGCGAAGCCACCCAACTCTGGGTTCTGAAACGGGCTCTAATAAAGTTGTGATATGCCTGGGATGTTAAAGCACCCCACACCGCAGCAGTGGCCAAGTGGTTCAGCATCCGCCTCGTATGCGGGAGGTATGGGGCTCGATCCCCAGTGCGTCCGGGTACCCACCGGTGATAAAATGGGTACAAGCTTTCCCTTGCCTGGTGCTTGGCTTCTTTAGGGTGAAGTGCTTGGGAAATGGGTCTTCGACCCCACCTTGAGTAATCGAAAACACCTAGTACCATGGCGCTCTAGCCACAGCTGCCCTTGCGCCATAAAATATCTATCACCATCCAATAAAGCACCCCGCTTCAGGAATATTGTCCAACAGGAATTTTTATAATGTGCTTTGTAGAAGCTGAGTTATCCATAATGAAAATTTGAATTTCAGCATCTTTGCGCACTTCCCTCTTCTCTCATCACTTTTTGCGCGCTGGAAGGCCGGCATTTCTCCGCTAGCCCCACCTCCAGAGGTGGAGCTTCCTGGCCCGCCGGAGCTGCGCGGCTTATTGGCCATGGCTATGGTAGCTGCCTGATGCCTGAAAAAATCTAACCAATAGCCATCTCTCAGCTTGTATACGCAGGTGCGTGCGACGGAGGAGGTTGTGAGCATGAAAAAGTGCCCGGAAAAGGCTCGCCAAATTTCGAGTGTGATTGTGGGTTCTCTGCTGCATGTAGAAGAGTATTATTTGGCTCAGGTGCTCATGTGTCACATATATTAAGGAGCCTAAATTAAATTTTAAAGGAAAGTGGTGTGAAGAAGACGTGGATTAACTGAAGAACAAAGAGGAAGAAGAAGCATTCCGTGAGGTGGAGAGAAATGATTGGTGGAGAAGCATCCGGTGAGGTGGAGAGAGACACCACTTATCTTTGTCATGGATCTCTCTGGAGAACACTCGGACCAAAAGAATGGACTAGGCGACGGGTGTACCCACACAAAAGCACATTTAATACACCGTACGTGACACATACACTAGAACACAAAACTAACACAAAACACAAAGACTATAAATACACACGACCCAGCACACTACTACCAGCGTCTGCTACTAGCGTTCTACTATTAGTGGACGGCGTTTGTGCTCACGGTTGGTTCGGTGCGGCTGCGGCGTTGTATGGATCCAGTATCCGGCGTCGAGGCGGCGTTCGACGTGCTTGGGTTGGCGTCGCTGGCGGCGTTCGATGCGCTTGGGCTGGCGTCGCTGGTTGTGTCGTACAAGCTCCAGGTCCAAGTGCCCGTGGAGGAGATGCCAGTGTTGTTGGCGTTGGGGGCACCACCCGGATGGGTGGCAACAGCGCTGGAGACACCCCTGGCCGTAGCAAGTGGTAGCGTCCTCGGTTAGTCCCCGGAACGGGCTCAGGCACGGCAGGAAGTCCGCAGGAAGTCCACGATGCGATGCCGTAGAACGCGAGTTCACCGGAGCAGTAGCCGGCGTCGCTCTCTTCCAGCCGATGTGTCCCTGACCCGCCGGAGCCTCCGCTTCTCTGCTGTTCCCCCCCGTCCCTTTTATAGCTTGGGTGTTAGTCCACGTACCTTGTCCTCTTCTTCTTCTCTTCTCCACCAACCATCTCTCTTCACCTCACCGGATGCTTCTCCACCAATCATCTCTCTCCACCTCACCGAATGCTTCTCCACCAATCATCTCCCTCCACCTCACCGAATGCTTCCTCTTCCTCTTCTTTATTCTTCGGTTAATCCATGTCCTCTTCTTCACACCACTTTCCTTTAAAATTTAATTTAGGCTCCTTAATATATGTGACATCATGACAACACAATGCAGTGATTGAGAAAGTTGATGTGCTCCACACGGAAGTTGTTTCAGAGCCCTTTTGAGGTCTGTCGTGCAAAAGAGGTCGGCATAGAAGTTCTATAGAATTGCAGCACATTTCAAAGCTACGACGGGTGCGTGTTGAAAGTTAGGTCAGGAAGGTTTACAATGGTTAACCCCACCTATTCGGCGAAGTCAAAGTAGGGGATGATGGTGTTGACAATGCAATGGTTCCAGGAATCCGAGACTCTCCCTGGATAGCCTCTGGGCAAGAAAAGCCATGGCACTGTGTAACATGCTTCCGAATGCACTTTTTTTCTAGACATTTACTGTGCATACAGAGTCTACGCCTTGTGCTGCGCTTGCAGTTGTGTGTTCATCAAGATGATGATGTGCTAGTGCCTTTACTGGAGTGGAATGTGGATTACGCATCTGCCAGGATATGCCTAACAAATGCTGCATGCACAAATGCTGGAGTAATTACAAATCGGGGCCTAGCAATCACGTTTTCAAGTTTCCCCGGGATGAAGAAGAACAGAATGTCTGGATTAGGGCAATACTACGAGCAAACTTTGTTATGTCACCGCACTTCAGGCTAAGATGTTCGAAACTTCTTCATATAATAGTTACGTTTGAAAAATCGATGAACTTGAGCGCTGCATTGTAAAAAGTGTGTTTAAATGAGGAAGCTGGTTATAATTGTTAGTATAAAATTCAGCCTCCCAACAGAACTCTCTTGTCAAGTTACAGCTGCTAGTTAAACAAAATTTAACTTCCCTCGAGGTTTGCAAACTTCGCTTTATTAAGGTCGACATTGTGCGAGAGGCCTCCCACATCAACGAGGTTACAGGGAACACCACCACTGCACTGCTTTCGCATCTGCGCCTTCGCCCAGGCGCAATCCGATCAACGTTTCCAGAATGCCCGTCTTACCTTTTTAAGCCAGGCACCCCAAGGGATGACCCAGACTCAAAGCACATGCATCTGGAGGCTGTTGCTTTGCGGAAAGCGCTTGAAGAGGCTGCTGAAGTATTCCGTAAGCAGCAGGAAGCGGGCAAGAGTCTTAACCTAAAAGGCTTGACCAAATGTATAGCAAGCAAGAAGTCTGCGCCTTATTTTACTGCGCATTGTTGAAGACGAATCTCCATGCATCAGATATGCAGTTGCAGTAAAAGCTGACCTTAGCATGACAGTTTACTTCATAAAAACGCCAATAACGAAACTAGACTCCAATTCCTCCGTCCCAACTGTAGCAGACAGCAAGAAAGCAGTGCTGACCTCACTCAAAATACTGAATCTGCCAACGAAGACATCTGCAAGCAGACTCTTCTGCTGTTGAAAAAGTTTCCTTTTTGCCCACAGCTCCAATGTCATGCATTTTCTTAGCAAGCAGTTAAAGCTTCTCTCAGTGAAGAAAGTTCGGAGACGTTACTCAGCTGGCTTCGTGATATTTTGCTGTCTACTCTTCACTGTATCGCCTCACACTTACAAATTCATCTTCGGATCCAGAAGCACGACTCTGCTGCGCCTGGCAACCATTCACTCAATGTGCTCATCATATGGCATGAATCCTCAAATGGAACATCAGAGTGAATCATTCCTCCAGTACATGGTAGGAAGAATCACTGGCATGAATGATTGCCAACGTTTTGCGACACTGATGGTGAATGAAGTTCACATCGAGCCTTATTTTGACTACAAGGGAAGCAATATTACCAGTGCTCCTCTGAACAGCTAAGGTGATGCAACTAGTGCACTTGTATTTGTGGTGCAGGGCCTCCTGTGCCCGTTTAAGGAAGTCGCTCACATTTTCTTTGTGTCAATGCCATCAACACAAAGGCTGCATCTCACTTCTCGTCATCTCCGTCTAAACAAATTGTTTATTTACATCCACTGGACCCTGCAAGGCCAGTGGTTTTTGTAATAGACCCAGTATGTGTACTGATCTGAATATGCAATAATTGGCTTAGCCACAAAAAAGACCAACATTGCTTCTACTTTCCTGAGTTGAAAAAAGACTTCACTGGAGGATAGTGAATGCTCTCTGCATCATTTGCTACCATTAGGAATCTCTACAACGTGGAATGCAAGAGGCTGTTAAGCTATGGCTGCAGCCTGGCAAGAAAACCTCTTTGCCCATTGAACATTGAATGACAAAATGTCAAGTTGGCTTTGCAAATCTTCAATGATTACCTTCCTTAGGCCTTGCAAGCCCTTGGGATGACGCACAACCTTCGTTTTTCGGGGGGGACTGCTGCTTTCGTTGAGATGGTGGTAAAATGGTGGAAGATATGAACGTGAAAACCCTTTGTAAAGGAAAAAGGGTGGCAAGAACCAGTGTTTCCTTCGGAAAGAGGACATCCAAGATTAATTTTTTGCGCAATCCTTTGGCCTGGTTGGAAGAGTGGAAAAGCAAAAATTTGGACAGCGGCACACTAATGAGAGACCCATGCCGCTATCAACCACACTACATATGTTTTTGTAGAGTTTACTAAGTACAGTAAAAGCTCGGTAATTCGAACTCGAAGGGGACTAGAAAATTGTTCGAATTAAGCGAAGTTCGAATTATCAAATTGGCGCTAGAATGAGCGGTTATAGGGCCCCGCCGCGCGGGCAGAACCCGAAGCAGTCACATCTAGACTCGTTACCACGAGCTAGGTGCTACTACATGTTTGTGGCGGGCATATTCTGAGAATTACATTAATCCGGTCCTAATGGCGAATGAAATAAATTGATCGGCCAGCTATGTGCCAGGAACAAGTTCTGGAATGCATTCGTGTGAGCAGCGAGCTTTAGTGCTGGAATATGTGACGCTATTTATGCTCCAGAACATGTTTATTTACGGGGTAGGGTTGTCAAAATTAAAAGTAATCGGCGAAGTGCATTTGCTTGCGTTTCTTCTGCCGAGACTCCATCAGCATCATCTGCAGCTTGCCCAAAGCTCCTGTGCAACGTCAGAGTTCTCACTGACAGAGAAGTGGCATGCTGCAACATAACATCGAGTGCCGACGCTACTTCATGCGTGCTTGGCGGTGGCATAGTCTCTTCACCGCCGTCTGGCTCATCACTGTCGGCTATTCTCACCGCACGTGAGCCCTGCGACGTCTGCTGGGAGTATGCAGTCTCAATTATATCGGCGTCACTAAAAAGGGCTCCAACATCTCCATGCTGCTGTCCATGTAGCTGGCTCTCATGGCACCAATAAAAGCTGTCATCGCCCGAACCGCCATTGCCGCCATACTATGTTGTTTATACCACGTGATTAAGACCCAGCAACCACGGCACAACGAAAACCTGGAACGGCTCGCGCCAAAGCATCAGTGGCACGGGCGAGTGCTCCGGCAGCGAAAACCTGCTACAGCACGCACCGGATCACGGGCTCCGTGAGACTCGTGCACTCGGCTTTTTTTTCTTTTCTATTGTTATACATCACTGGTAAATTTGGAGCATGTTTTACTCTCTATGGGTCAACTTCTATCTACGAGGAGTGGTGTCAGCCAGTGGCTCCTAGTTCGAATTAACTGTAGCGGATGCCGACTTGTTCGAATTATTGGGAGTTTTCCCCCATTGAAATACATAGGGCTGTGCCGGGACCCGGGAATCAGTTCGAATTAACCATAAGTCGAATTAATTGACTTCAAATTAACTAGCTTTTACTGTACTGCTTCAAGGAGCTCAAGCTATCATACGTCCTTCAAGAAAAGATCCAAACTGACAGTCTGTAGGAGCACTTCGGAAAGTACAGGATGCTGGTTGGATCCCAGTATATCATGTGTCGACAATATAAGTGTATGAATGTGAGAAGAAGCTAAGACTGCAAAGTACTTTACCAGCCATTAGTAAGAATGAACTATGGGCGATGAGCTTCACTTATGACGAGACAGTCTGTGTCCTAGCTTAAATGTAGTGGTGACAGAAAGCGCACTGTCGGAACTAAAAGACATCGTCCCGGTACTGGTCTGCGTGGCAGGCTATGCCGTGTATATTGCACTGAAAAAGCTGAATTGTACCATATGAAGGAATGCGCTGACAGAAAAAAGGACGGCATTAGTATCGGTCACGGATGGACAATACGACCTCGTGAAGCAACTTGACAGGGGAGGACTTGTCTGCCCAGCTACATTTGCCATCAATGCTATCACACACAACTATGTAGTTGTTAAGCAACTGTCGGAAAATGAGGACTTCATCAATCTGCCGAACCGGCACCATTTAGTCACGGACCTCGCGTTTGAACTGCTCGCCGGGGATGATTCCCCAGTGTTTGACATCTGCGAGGATGGCCACAAGTGTTAACTTGGGTTGAAACACCTGTTGTGGTGTAGCACCAAAATTTTGCTGAAAAACTACTGTTGTAAGATGAATGACAAAATGTTAGGTGCCAATGCTAAGGCAAAAAAGAGAAAAGCTGAAACTATACGGAACAAGGCAGCTATCCCTTGTAAATAGCTACACAAGTTTTTTATATGTCAGTTTCTAAACTCACTTGCTATGTTGTAAATAAGTAGACTGCGGTAGTGTGTGTGTTTGTGTCGAAGGCAGTCTTATTCATTTAAAATATTGTCAGCTATTTACGTCAGTCAATAGCCTTGTGGGTGAGTCAAGGGCGAAGCCCGAAGAATTAGGCACGGCAGCGGTCTGCAAGAACGGCAGAGGGGAGAACACGAGCCGAGCACTTTTTTCTCGGAAATCTTCGATCTTCGTTGCCCTCTTCAGCGCTTGCAGCATTAGCCCCCCCCCCCCCCCCCCCCTATCCTACAGAGGACTTGCCGTGGCACAAGGTCAGTGCGTCCTAGCATGATAAGGTTTGAGGCAGACAATGTGGACCACCTCGGAGCGCTTGCGTCGTCGGGGTTTGGGTGCCTCGTGAGGGACAACCTCATAGTTGAGCTTGCCGACACGATGAAGGACTCTACAGGGACCGAAATAACAGCACAGGAGTTTTTCGCTCATTCCATGGCTTCAGATCGAGTACTAAACCCAGACAAGGTCGCCTGCCAGAAATTCGGCATCTCGTCGGCGCAGGTTGTAGTGGCGTGCATCCCGGTCTTGCTGATCTCGAATACGACTCGGGCGAGCTGGCGAGCAACTTCGGCGCGTTGGAGAAAAGTGGCGGTGTCTTCACTTATGTGGTCGTCTAAATGGGAAAGCATGGCGTTGAGCACTGTCGTTACCTTGCGTCCATAAACTAGAGAGAATGGTGTCACGTTGGTGGTTTCCTGGACGGCGGTATGTACGCGAACATGATCTAAGGTAAGATGTTGTTCCACATTTTATGCTCTACATTCACATACATCCACAGCATAGAGAGTTATAGCATATCGTTACCGTGTTTACGTTACTGTTCACCGTGCTACCAGACGCCGCACTTTCCGGTTAGCGCGGTGCACGCCAGAAGACATTTTAGCGTACCTTCTCTCCCGTAACAAGTTACCGTAAGGCTAAAACGAGTGATGATGATGGCAGATGCCCAGCTTTTATTGCAAACAAAAATACGGATGCATTGCAGTCATTTCTATGAAGTGAGATGCTACATGCACTTTTATAATGTTTTTCTCTGCATATAGAGACGTACCGACTACACTTCAGCAAACAGCCGGCTCAGCGCCCTTTCAAATGTGCCCGTCAAGCTAGACGCCTTTGCCTACCCTGGCCAGTAGACAATTTCACTACATAGAACTCAGTAAGTTTGCATACGCAGCGCTCGTTGTGTTGCGAGCGCTGTAAAAAGCGCAACTATGACACCTGTTTGCCGTGTCGCATCGTCGCTTCTTTATGTGTTTGGATGTAAACACAGTGGCGCCATCTAGTGACAGTAAGTTAAAGTGCCCTAACGCCGGGCTGGAGAAACATTTAATTTGCTGCAATTACTGATGAATATAATAAGGAATTAGCAGTCTTTTTTTTTCCAAGTAAAATTTATGAAAATATAGAAAAATGTTAATTCTGGCACAAAACTCAAGAGCTGCAATATAGTAGCTGCTATTTGGCTATGTGCATGCCATATAGTTAGGCTTAATTGCTCAAAAATCGGAAAATTATCTCAAAAACATAGCCTAGCTGTTACTCAAACCTCAATGTATGAGTGCGAGTCTGCAAATTAAAAATGAATGCTTTCATTTATAGCGAGAAATGGCGCCGAAGAACGCGGCGGCGGTGCTGAATTTCGTCTGAAGCAGCCGTGCAGTACGCCGCCATGTTTGTTTACGAGCGAACGCTAACTCTCTGCAACGCTGAAAGAGACTCCGTAAAGTGCTAGCGGACCAGTAAGTGGCGACGCATGCGCAGATGTTGTTAGCCGGGCCCGGTAAACAGTAACGTAAACACGGTCGTCCTGCTGTGCTGCGTGCGACTCAGAACAAGAATGTGCTGCATTAGCTCAGCGAAGAAGGCAGGCCCTCGATCTGTAATCAGAACCTCTGGAGCGCTGTGCCGCAAGACAATTAGATGAACGAAGAATTTGGCGATCTCGATGGCAGTGCCACTGGGGAGAGCGTAGTGAGTCAAGTAGTCAGTAGCTGCTATGATTGTCCTGTTTCCAGAGCTTAATGTAGGGAATGGTCCAAGCAAGTTCATGCCAATTTGTTGGAATGAACTGGACGAAGGTGGAATGGGACGAGAAAACCAGCAGGCTTGAGAGGCGGAACCTTGCGTCGCTGGCAGTCCTGGCAAGTTCGTACATAATGCATCACGGCGGTGGATAGACCAGGCCAGTAGTACCTTTCCTGAATTCTGGTGAGGGTTCGAGTGACTCCGAGGTGGCCAGGAGAGGGTCCGTCCTGACAGGCTTGCAAAATCTCATCGTGTAAACTAGCTGGCATGACAAGTAAGTACTGGCGACTGTTCGGGGCAAAATTCTGCTTGACAAGAATACTGTCGCAGGGGCAGAGAGAAGACAGAGTGCGTCTGAAGGCCTTAGGGAGCGTGGTGCGTGTACCTCGGAGGAAGTCAAGTACGGCTCGGATATCCGGTTCAGTGCGTTGTTGGTCAGCGGAGTCGGTGGTACTGAGGTCATTCACAAAAGCGTGGTCGTCAACAGGAGCTTCCGGAGCAGGGTGCACAGGAGAACGGGAAAGGCAGTCGGCATCTAAATGTTTACGGCCGGACTTGTATGTCACAGTAATATCGTATTCCTGAAGGCATAGGCTCCATCTTGCAAGGCGCGCTGAGGAATCCCAGAGGCTGGCTAGCCAACAAAGCGTGTGATGGTCGGTCACGACTTTGCAACCCAGAGGTTGGCTAGCCAACAAAGCGTGTGATGGTCGGTCACGACTTTGAAAGGTTTCACATTGAGGTATGGACGAAACTTTGAAATTGCCAATACGATGGCGAGGCATTCTTTTTCCGTGGCAGAGTAGTTGGCCCCTGACTTGTGTAGGTGATCACGCGTTGTCCCTTCTGCACCTGATCCAGAATAGCGCATAAACCAACATTGCTCGCATCGGTGTGTACCTCTGTGTCGGCAGTTTCGTCAAAATGTGCCAGAACGGGTGTTGTCTGAAGGCGATGTTGGAGTTCCTGAAAAGCCTGCTCCTGCAGGATTTCCCAGGTGAACGGCACATCAGCCTTGGTCAAGCGGGTAAGGGGTACGGCAATTTTCGAGAATTTTTTCACGAACCAACAGTAATACGCACATAAGCCAAGGAAGCAGTTAACTTCTTTCAAGTCTCATGGCACCAGGAAATTCGCAATGGCGACGCTTCATAACAGCGCGACAGACGGAACAAAGAAGAACGGACACAACACAGAAAGGCCGCCATCCCTGTTGAATACTTGGCCTAAGATCTTCATCTCCTCCTAGTCAGAATGACATTTTTCAGCTTTAAGTGTAAGGCCAGAGGACTTTATAGCCTGCAGGACTGCGTCAAGGTGACGAAGGTGCTGCATGAAATTTGGGGCAAAGACAATCACGTTGTCCAGGTACACAAGACAAGTGGTCCAGATCGGCAAGAACGGTGTTTATGAGCCTTTGAAAAGTGGCTGATGTGGAGCAAAGACAGAGAGGCATGACCTGGAACTCGTATAACCCGTCTGGTTTGATGACAGCAGTCTTCTCGCGGTCCCTCTCGTCGACCTCGATTTGCCAGTACCCCGACTTGAGGTTCATTGAAGAGAAATATTTGGCATCAGACAGGTGATCCAAGGCGTCGTTGATTCTTGGCAGAGGATAAACATCTTTTTTTGTGACGTTCAGGCGACGGCAGTCGACACAAAACTGCAATGGCTCATCTTTTTTCTTTACAAAGACCACAGGGGCTGCCCACGGGCTCCGATATGGGCGGATCCAGCATTTCCTGAACTTGAGCACTGATAGTGATGCGTTCCTGATGGGAAACGCGATAGGGTGACTGACAAAGGGGACAAACAGTGCCCCCTGTAATAATGCGTTGCTTTGCAAGATTTGTGCGTCCGACACATGCCAACGACACAAAGGACCTGCGGTAGCGGTAGAGCAGGGTCCGGAGTTCTTGACGGTGGTGAGGCAGGTCCGGATTCATGTCGTAGTTCAGGTCAGTAGGGGCGTCGAATGCAGTTGGCGGCACACTGGTTAAACTGTGCGTGCACTTAGTTTCTTTGATGGCTTCAAGATATGCCCCAGTCGTCTCCTTATGCAGGTTTGGTATTCATTGCTGAAGTTGGTAAGCAAGGCATCAACCCTCTCATCCGTGAGGAGAACAACTCCCCGAGCAACAGCAATGCCTCTTTCCAGAAGCAAAACCTGCTTGCTTTCGACAACACTTGTTTGCTTGGAGTGTCATTGCACTAACTGTCACCATGACACTAGAACGTGGTGGCACGCTCACGTGCTGATCAAGGATGTGTAGTGCAGCTGGTAGTGTGCTGTTGGTTCGGAGGGCATTCTCAGTCGAAAACTGGACAGACTTCGCCAGCAGGTCGATGATTGCGCCATGTTCCATTAGGAAGTCCATATCGAGGATGACATCACGGCAGCACTGGGGTAGTGCGACGAACGTTGCCAGGATGGTTTCCCCTTGCACTGTGACTCGCGACGTACACATTCCGGTAGGCTGAATCAAATGGTCTCCGGCGGTATGTATCTGCGGGTCGTCCAAACTGGTAGTAACCTTCATGAGTGCCGCAGCAAACTGCCCACTAAGCACAGAATAGTCGGCGCCAATATCTACAAGGGTGGTAGCGTCTGTTCCATCGACTGAGATTTGTAGGTCCGCAGCGGGTGACGTCGTGTTTCGACATGGTCGAGGTGTTCCGTCACATTGGAGACTGCCTGGAACCTCCGAGAAGAGCGGTCGCGTTTCTCCATGCTCCCGCTGAACCGTCTCCCAATCTCGGCAGCAATCGCCTCCCAGCATCCGGCCTGAGCGTTCGCGCGCGCGCACCGTTTCCTGGATTACAAGCGCGTTGTGCCAACGACGCCTCTTCCTGTGTCCGCGGTCGCGCCCCCATAAACACTCCACCATGGAGGTGCAGGTGCAGGGAGAGATTCTTCACCCCCACGACTATGACCCAAGGGACTGGACTCACGTCCTTAGTGTGCCTGCCTGCTCCAAGGACCTCTGTACGTCAACAAGCCAGGAAACCGCAGCGTCTGCAAGTGGTGCCGCCATGTCACCTGCTGCAGGCCCTGACAAGTTGCACTTTCAAGCAACGCGCGCAGCTGCGCAGCGTTTGCGGCAGTAGCCGTCGCTCCCAGCCGCTCCCGGGGGGCTCGAAGCGGGCTGCAGCTGGACCTGCTTCCACCCCGACTACTACGGGAAACCATCCTCCAAGCGGCGTCCCAGCTTCAAGAACCAACGCGTACCCAAATCAGGGTTCACCCAGTCAACAACACGTGCACAGTAAGCACGCCCCTACAACCTGACGCACTCGCGCTGGTTCGCGTAACACAGACACAGCACCAAGCCAAGGACTTCGCAGTCACAGCTTATATAGCGCCACCGGACGGAGCGGTACACGGAGTCATCTCCAATGCGTACTGGAATGAGACACCGACAGCTCTCCTTCAGGACCTCATCATCGGCAACCCAGAAGCCCCCATCGTGGACGCCCGCCGAATGGGGGCCACGCGTTCCATTCTAGTCACCTTTCGTGCTAGACCTGTGCCACGTGCCATTCTTTATGGAGGAGCCCTCCACAGGTGTACACCGTACCAAGGGCATATAGACGCCTGCAGGAACTGCCGCGTCCCAGGCCATCGGGTGAATGTGGGTGTGCACCCAAGATCTCATAAATGTCCCCGCTGCGGGAAGTCCCATCCCAAAGAAGATGTGCCCTCATGTACCCCTAGCTGCGTTCTATGTGGAGGCCCACATATGACTGGAACTGGGAACTGCAAAGCACGGGGCCATAAACTAGCATCCCCGAGGAACGCTCTCTCTCCTCCGTCTAAATCGCGGCTGTCTCGCCGTGATCAACAAAGCACAGCCAACGGACGCAGCTCGATGGCTTCCCTGTCAACTTCCAGAAACCGACAGAACAGCAGCAAAAACTCCTCACGTCTCACTTGGGCAAACCGCGTTTCCGGCAACGCCACCCGTCGTACCTCGCCACCCCAGTCCTCCCAAGAAGATTCGAGAGACCAGGAACTCCGGGCCTTTCGCAACGAGGTAAGCCGTCTCTTCTCCCTTTTAAGCACCCACACCCCTTCTCTGCCTACTCAACCCACACCCCCTCTCGTTAACCCGACCTCCCCATACACAGACACTTTGAGCACCCCTCCTGCAGAGAAGCAGCGCACCTCCGACACCCTACCGCCTCCCATACCCCTAGAAATAGACGCTAAATTCGCTGCACTGGATTTCAAATTTGACCACAAACTAAAGGAGCTAGACGCCTGCCTTGAGGCCAGATTCAATCACCTTGCCGCCACCCTCACCGAAAAACTTGAGCAGCGCATGGACGCTATGCTTACCAAGATGATGAAGCTCATGGAACATAACCTTACCGATCGCTTCACCCAAATTCAGACCACCTCCACTCCTCCCCCCCCTACCTCCGCAAGCACAAACCCCCTTTGCTGAACAACACATACCAATTGACACCCGTCTCTCCCCTCTTCAACCCCCCTACTCTTGGAACTATCGCGGTTTCCGGGCCAAGCGCGCACCTCTGCAACTTCTCCTTTCCAACCTCACGCCCACTCCTCATATACCTCTTCTCCAGGAGACTGCACACCGGGCAACCCTCCCCAGCTACACATCTACACACTCAGACACCACTAGCATACCTAGGGCATCCACACTCATCCACCGCAGCCTCACCTATAAAACTCATCACATCACGTCTGAGACACCCTGCGTGATCCCTGAACTTATACATAACACACATACACTTGCTTCAATCTTTATAGCAAATATATACCACCCCTCGTCCCAGCCGATGGCCTCGTTAGAATCACTTCTGCGAGAGCTACACCACCTAGCAGGGAAACATCCTCTGCTAATCGGTGGGGACTTCAACAGTAAGCATATTGACTGGGGATACACAATCACGACACATCGAGGTCGCAGGCTGTGGCTGCTCCTGCAGAACCTCCAACTCACTGTTCACCATGAATTAAAAGACTAGCGCATATAACAAAGACACAGACATAGAAGTAGACAGGATTAGCGCTCGTCCTGTCTACTTCTATGTCTGTGTCTTTGTTATATGCGCTAGTCTTTTAATTCATGATGAAACACCAACTAGCCCAGCTTTCCGCCTTGATTTCACTGTTCACAACACGTTTCAGATGCCCACGCGGATCGGCAACACTGTCAGCATGGACATCAGTCCGGACGTGACGCTGAGCCGCCATATTCGTGGTGTTACTTGGAACAGAACTCAACATACATTGGGCAGTGATCATTACATTATACAAATCACTGTCCCGTACAAACCGCCCCGTCACTCCTATACAACACATAAACTGGTCAACTGGTATGCACTACGCGCTGCACGCACCGCCCACCCAGACACTCCCATCACAGACATCGACGCCTGGGTGCAATCACTCAAGCATGACGTTCGCCACAACACGCAACACATTGAAACGACCACCGAAACCCCTACCCTGCACACACGCCTAGCCCACCTCTGGGAAGCTTATCACAGCCTCCTGGAACGCTGGAAAGGCAATAAATATAACAAGACACTTAAAAAGCGGCTGGCCGCGCTGCAGACACAAATCCAACAACACTCGGGGGAGCTCTGCCGATCCAACTGGGGACAGATATGTGACGGCATTGCCGGAAACCTGTCCAGCAAACACGCATGGCAACTCTTCCGACGCCTCATCGACCCCGCAAACACTAAATCATCAACACAAAACCACATGACACACTTCACACACCAACATATTGACGATCCTGAGGCCCTCATAAACACACTTCAGAACACATACACCTCTCCGGGTGCCCCCACACCTCTATCCACCTACACAGGACCAGCCAATCCAACACTCGACACAGACATCACTAAGACGGAATTCAGAGCGGCCCTCCTGACTCTTCGAACCAACTCTGCACCTGGTGCAGACCAAATCACAAAATCCATGCTCCGTAATCTGGACGACCAATCGACCACCCAAATTACGCAATACTTCAACCAGTGCTGGAGGGAGGGTATGCTCCCGCAGTCCTGGCACCACGCGAAAGTAATATTCATACCCAAACCCAACAAAACACTTACACTTCAAAACCTTCGCCCGATTTCGCTAACCTCGTGCCTCAGAAAACTCCTCGAGCATGTTGTGTGAGCGAGACTCACAACGCACATTTCGGACAATCTGTACCCTCATAGCATGTTGGGATTCCGCCCCCATCTGTCCGCACAGGACGCCATGCTGCAACTCACACATGACATTTTCGACCCGCTTCTGCCTGGTCACACAAAGGCAGTCTTAGCTTTGGATCTCTCCAAAGCTTTTGATTGCATCGAACATCAGGCGATCATGAATGCCCTATCTTCATTGAATGTGGGTGCGTGCATGTACACCTACATTCAAGCATTCCTCACTGACCGCACGGCTGAGATACATTTTGGCCCTCTCTCTTCCTCCTCCTACATGCTTGAGAGTATCGGAACCCCTCAAGGGTCCGTCCTCTTCCCCTTCCTCTTTAACATCACCCTCATCCCCCTCGCCTGAAAATTGGCAACTATTCCCCACCTTAAGCACACACTTCATGCCGACGACATCACACTGTGGACCACCCACGGCAGTGACGGCGAAGTAGAGAACACCTTACAGGAAGCAGCCACCCTCACCCAAACTTATGCACAGAACATCGGACTGTCTTGTTCCCCAGATAAGTCCGAACTGCTCCTCATCCGGCTTAAGAACCAACGCTCCCCCATTGCCATCGAACTGAATGGGGACCGGGTAACAGAGGTTGACACCCTCCACGTATTGTGCCTGCATATCCAGAACGATGGCAAAAACACCACCACCCTCAAGAAACTCAAGCAGGTTGCAGGCACGATATCGCATCTCATCCACAGAGCTTCGGGCCATCATAGAGGCATGAAGGAACGCGACCTCTGTCGCCTCATTCATGCCTTCGTCCTCAGCCGTGTGCTCTACACTGCCCCATACCTAACTATCCAAACACGACATAAATGCTTTGGATGCCTTGATCCGCAAGGCATTCAAAGTCGCACTTCATCTTCCCATCGACACCCCCACTGACAGTTTACTAGGCCTGGGCCTCCACAACACGATCGGGGAACTCGTGGAGACCCATCGACAGGTCTAATACAAAAGGCTTACACAAATCTCCACAGGCCGGTATATCCTGGACTCCCTCGGAACCAGAATACCGGCCAACGACCCAACCCTTCTCCCCATTCCTCGATCCCTTCACTGAGAGCTGGTCATCAGTCCACGTCCCTGCTTTAGGCATACCGGGCTCGCCCAATGCACCCCCACCCGGCCATGTAGAGCTTATATGGGTGCCTGTGCACTCCGGGAATCCCGGAAACGAGGCCGCCAACCTTTTAGACCGAGGTTCTTTAAACTGGGCTCAGGTGGCCTCGGATCGGGGATTCACGAGGGAGCGAATGCACTCGTTTAGCGAGATGACGCAGGCCTACAGAGCCTCGCGCCAGCTCTACCCCCCGCCCCACCCCTCCCTAGATAACACGCAACACTCTGGCGCAAACTACAGACGCACACACTCCCCTCACCCCTGACCCTAGCCCACTATCATCCATCGTTCCCCACTCCTGCCTGCACCTTGTGCCCAGAACCCTTCGCCTCATCCCTCCACATCCTCTCCCTCTGCCCGGCAGACCCACCCCCGCGTGGCCTAGACGACCTTAAGACCTGGGAGGACTGGGAGACCCTGCTGCGCTCGGAGGATCCGGCTGTGCAGACAATCGCCACTGGCCGGGCTGCCAGTGTTATGGACCTTAGCGACATAAGCACTTGAGTGCAGTGGGGTCGTGTGGGGACCCAGGGGCGTGCCCCGATTTCCTCTCCAACAATAAAGTTTTTCTCTCTCTCTCTCGGTCACAGCTTTGGTGCATTGAAGGGGTGCTGCATTGACGATTGGCTTCGGGGTGACTGCGTGGTTCGTCGAGTATTCGTGGTGCCCGGTCTACCGGTTGCAGAGTAGTCTGGAGCTCCTTGCTGCATGGCAGGAGCAGAGAATTGTCTAATTGTCTTGCGGCGTTGGAGGATCTTCGAGTTTGCGTCGTAGAGCAGCCGCGCCTCCAGAGGCTGCTGCATCTAGTTTTCCCTACGGGAACTTTGGGATTGGTTCCGCTGCCCAGGAAAGCTGTATCGGCAAGGTGAGGGGGATAGGGAGAAGCGGCTGGGGCCGGGATCGGCCTGCGCAATGTAATCCGCGACCTCTGGCGGCATCGAAAGGGTATCCGCAAAGACCCATTTCCTTGTACAGGCAACGGCGACAGATGTGCCCAGCTTCACTGCAATGGTAGCACAACGGCCGGTGGTCTGTGGTTCTCCAGACGTTAGTCCATCGAAGACCCATGCGCTGCACGATGTTCGGCCTAGAAAGTGAAACATGAACGGCTAGTGGGGGTGGCTCGTTGCGCGGGGTGGGCGGTGGCACGTAACGGCTTGCGATGGCAGCATGTCATGACTACCGCTCGTCAACCGGCTGCCTAGCGCAAGCTGTCGAGGCACAGGGGCCGCTTTACGCTTCCCTGTGGCCTAAAGGCGGGTGTTGGACAACATTTATTTGTAAAGGTTGGTCAGCCCGTGCGTGGTGCACATGTGTCGGTGCGTCGGGGATCGAGAAGGAACTCAATGGGTTGAGGTTTCTAATACAAACACTTTACCTGGCAACAGAAAACAACACAAAAAGGTAAAAACGAACACGGGGAGTGACAGGAAGAACAATACAAAACACGAAACTCGACAAGCAGGAGGCACCCAATACAAAAGTTAATCCGTCCAGTTAGGATACGAAAAACAGAGGCATACAATGCATTAGATGTCGAAAATACAATATTACATAGAAAAGAAAAGGAGAAGTCCGGCGGACAGTTCACATACGGGGGCCAAGGTGACGACTCCGGTTCGGGTGGCTGTCAATGCGGCGATGGCTCGAAGGCGGCGGGCCTGGTGCGATGGAACGTGTGCCTCGGCGCGGTAATTCGGCCCTCAACACCGCAGACACACCACCGAACCTTTTTTGTTGCCTGTCTTCCCTCCCTCCACTGTGTTCTCCTCAGCTCGCTGCAACCCGCACGGGGCCGGCGGCCGGCGCACAGTTTCCCTCCCATCATCGGGACGCTTAATCTTTGTTTTTCTACGCGGGGACGATGGGGAAGAGGGGACGCCGTAACCGGCAAAGCACCCCCGGAGCGCGCCGGAGAGCCGCGCCCTCGGGAGGGCAGGAGAAAGCGCACAAGACTTATGCCTTCTGTGACAGCCGTCGCCGAGTCGGCCGGGCCTGCACGCTCGAGTTTTGGCAACCACCGCATATGCGCCACTGTCCTTGAAAACGCCACGCTTGCTCAGAACTCCAATGTTCGTTTGGTTTGCCGATGGCTGAGCTCCGAGAGAGACCTCGACGGGTCCCCCGCAAGCAGCTGTGCTGCGACCCTGTTACTGCTCTACGTGAGCCCTCTCCTCTGCTCTCTCCCAGTGGGCCACGTCCCGCTGGTCTGTGACACAGCATAACTTGAAGTCTGGGGAGGCAGAGCGGCTGGGATGAGTGGTGAGGCGCCCAGTGCCTGCTGCACTTCTTCACGTACATCAGAAAATGTGGCAACCTGCGGCTGTGCAGCGGTCGGCAAGTACTTCGCTGCCCCTTCTCTCACTATGGCCCAGATCAGCTCACGCAGTGATTCTGCGGAAGGGGTCTCGCAGTTCCTTCAGCACTGGCAGAGATCATTCATGCAGTTGTGCGCCGGCACTGCTGCTTTCACATGATGTCAAGGGACTTTTCTATTGTGGCAGCCTCACTGATGAAGTATGGTACGGTCGCCGGAGGACTTTGCACTTGGCCAGTGAACAGCTCTTCCTTGACATCCTTCATCAAGAAACGCAATTTCTTATCTTCTGACATGCTTGGGTCCGCGCGACGGCAAAGCTCTTTGGTCTCTTCATCGTAACTGTCATGCTCACGTTTGGATGCTGGATGCGGTTCTGGAGTAGTTCGGCGGCCTTTTGCTTGCGAAGTGTACTAGTGAAAGTGTGCAGTAATTCTGCCTTGAATGTGTCTCATGTGCGGGGGCCGGATTCACGATTTTCAAACCATGTCCTCGCAGAGTCTTCGAGCATGCATGGTGCAGCTTAATGTCAGTGTCCCACGCATTGAAAACGGCCACTCAGTTGAACTGCTGCAGCCAGTCCTTGGCATCTTCATGTGGAAAGCCATAGAAGCGAGGTGGGTCCCGCAGATGGTGAAGCAGAACTGGCGCTGTTGATGCTGGCAGTTTCATTGTGTCAACGCTGATGCTTCTTGCTACCTTGCGATCAGGGAAAGATCCGAATTCGGGAGGCAGGCCTTTCAGTCGGCGACTGGCCTGGTGAACTGGTGTGTCTACCGTTGGTGTGCGTCCTGTAGGGGGCGTCCGGAACATGAAAGGCATACCCAGGCCCTCCACCGGATGTCACGTAGCTATTTACATAGGTAAATAGCCTTGCCAGTGAGTCAAGGACGAAACCCAAAGAATTGGGCACCGCAGCGGTCAGCAGGCACGGCCGAGGAGCAAACGAAAGCCGCGAAGTTCTTCCTCGGAAATCTTCGTTGCCCTCTTCAGCGCTAGCAGCAAAATAATCTAGTTTAGAACAAATACATGTGTCCCCAATAAAACTGTGCTTACGTAGTTGTGAAGCTAATCGAGTATGTTTCGTTTTTCATTATTGCTGCTCTGCATTAAACTGGGTAGAAAAATAAGGAAGAAAAAGTTTTAAAACGCTGCTAAATTTATTTAACTTAATGCATAAAGAAAATTGTTTACTGAAAAAGACGAGAAAGCACAATAGTTGCTGACATCAGTGCCTATATGATCTTTACACAGCTGAATTGTGCCTAGTGCCTCTAAATAAGTTCCGCATAAAGTGCCTGCTCTTTATACAAGCATTTTAACTGAAGAAAAAGTGTTGATTGATCCATGGAAGCTTATCACTGCTAGGTGATCCCAGTCGCGATTCCTTAAACTCCGCGCTTTGTGATGGCGACTGTGAGCGTAATTTTTATGACGTCGCAGGAGGAGCACTCGGGCCTTCTCATATTATCTAGAGTGTGTTCGGCCACCGCGGTCGAGTTGGAGGAGAGCGCACGCGGTCGCGCCGCTGCCTGTAGATTGGCCACGAGAGCCAGCGGAGGTGCGTGCTCCTTCCTGCATGTTCCCTCCCTCGGTTCGCCCGCCGCTGTTGCCCCAAGAAATACACCTTGTGTCAGTGGTGCTCTCCGCCGTCCCCGCTCCCGATACACGAGAGCTCTTGGCGCCGCAATTGCACGAGCAACCATGTGACGGTGGTGGGAGCGTACTGATCATGCCATTTTTTTTTTCCTATGCCTTATTATTTTTCACTGCTTTTAGCATGAACTGTTGTAGTGCCACATGGTATGACGTTTCAAAAGCGAAAGCAGCGAAGATGCACTGATGGCACTGTAGCTCGGCGCATTGCGTCAACTGCAGTCGCTCATTGAAGTCGTAGATGTTCCTCACATTCAATTTGTGCTTTATTGCTATAAAACTTCTCTGCCAAGTTTCATAACTTGGCAGTTTCATAACTCAGAACAAGCTAACAGGTAGCCAATGTAGGGAGTTTGTTATATCAAGGTCAAACGCCGCAACACCTATGTTAGATGTAGATTTCAAATACGCACACTTCAATGGGGGTAGCGTTGGGGAATTGAGAAACATCGTAATGTCGAGGAATTCGCTATATGGAGGTTCGTTAAATTTAACTGCATTCAAGGTGGCACACTTAGGTTTCGTACATCCGAGGTTAACACAATAAAGTTTGTTGTCATCATCATCATCAGACTGTCATTGACTATGCCCACTGCAGAGCAAATGCCTTTCCCATGTCTCTCCAATCAACCTC
Organism: Amblyomma americanum; assembly: GCF_052857255.1. Taxonomy (NCBI): domain Eukaryota; kingdom Metazoa; phylum Arthropoda; class Arachnida; order Ixodida; family Ixodidae; genus Amblyomma; species Amblyomma americanum. The sequence continues at coordinate 46,224,115 of NC_135500.1, forward strand.
ATCCTTTTCCAGTTGCAGCCTCCATATCCTCGCAAACTTGTTGGTCTCATCCGCCCACCTAACTTTCTGCTGCCCTCTGCTGTGCTTGCCTTCTTTTGGAATCCACTCTGTTACCCTTAAGGACCAGTGGTTACCTTGCCTTCCAATTACATGCCCTGCCCAAGCCTTCTTCCTCTTGATTTCAACAAGGATGCCATTAATCTGCATTTGTTCCCTTACCCACTCTCCCTGCTTCCGTTCTCTTAACGTCGCACCTATCATTTTTCTTCCCGTAGCTAGCTGCATTGACTTTAAGCTGAACCCTTTTTGTTAGCCTCCACGTTTCTGCCCATAGGTGAGTACTGGTAAGATACAGCTGTTATATACTTTTCTCTTGAGGGATATTGGTAAACTGCCATTCATGATCTGGGAGAACTTGCCACATGTGCTCCACCCCATTCTTATTATTCTAGTTATTTCCCTTTTACAATCCTGATCAGCAGTCAATAGCTGCCGCTATATATAAGTTATACATAACTTCTTTATATCCAACGGTAACACATAAAACTTCGTTACTGGCTACTGACATATGGCAGTTGCCATTTCCACCTGCACAGACTCTTCTAATGGTAACGCATGAATAAGTAATCATTTTGCGGCTGTTCACATTTAAAGTCTAGCCTCAAGGTCAACGGCAACTACGGAGCAACTAATGGTGGTGGCAGAGCGGCCTCATCACATTGGTCTGAGCCACCGTCACTAGCACCCTTGTCCCCCTGTTAAAGGGACAATGAAGGAGCTATGCTGGACTGGTAGATTTGTCTTGGGGAACACTACCACCATTCTTCTGTGTGATAAGATAGGTGCATGTGGAAGAAAACTGTCCCAGATTTCTTCCCTTATTTACAGCGCCTGGTGAACTAGACAAAATGGTGAATATTCTGGCCAATCTGAGAGCTCCTACATAAACAAAGCTCCTTTTTCTCCTCTGGACGTGCGGGCTTTAGTTGCAGTACAGTGACGCCGGAAGTATATTTTCAGCTGAAGGGGGGGGGGGGCTTGAACAAGTTTCTTTTTACTGGTTTTTCAGATATTACAACCCAAGTTTGGCTCGAGAGAGAAGAATTAACTGCGTGAAAAAAATTTTTTTCCTTATGCGAACACTACCACCATTCTTCTGTGTGATAAGATAGCTGCATGTGGAAGAAAACTGTCCCAGATTTCTTCCCTTATTTACAGCGCCTGGTGAACTAGACAAAATGGTGAATATTCTGGCCAATCTGAGAGCTCCTACATAAACAAAGCTCCTTTTTCTCCTCTGGACGTGCGGGCTTTAGTTGCAGTACAGTGACGCCGGAAGTATATTTTCAGCTGAAGGGGGGGGGGGGGGGGGGGGGGGGGGGGGGCTCGAACAAGTTTCTTTTTACTGGTTTTTCAGATATTACAACCCAAGTTTGGCTCGATAGAGAAGAATTAACTGCGTGAAAAAAAAATTTTTTCCTTATGCAGTGTTCCTTTTATCGCTAGATGATGCATATTATACAAGCATTAACAATAAAAGAAATTACAAAATGAATTTTCAGTGTGCACATATTTCAGTTGTTGACACTTGACAAATTTACATATTTAGGCATTCGCGCATGAACAAAACCATAACATAAAACAGTTTAAATACCACAATACAAGCAAACGCGCTGCAGTACATGTATACAGTTACCAATAATGCACGCAAGCAGCAGGCATTTCGAACAGTGCTGCTCTTTCTAGGTGCTTAGGCTGGACCAGAGGTTGCTGCTTGCTCCGCTGTTCTGCTCACAAGCTCCCTGATGACGTCATTTAAACTTAGGCGCGCCATTTTTTCTTTGTGTATATGCAAAATCAAAAGATGCGATAACCTCTTTTGAGTTGTTCGGTTGCGCAAATACGTTTTGATTCTGCACAGAGCACTAAAAGAGCATTCCCCAGAAGCGACAGACGCTGGTATGGAAAACAGAAGCTGAACATGCCTGACAACCTGATCCATCAACTCGCGATTGTATTGAGATTCCCTTTGTAGGATCTCCAAAATGCCCAGAGTTGTGGTAGAATCAGCGCCGTTTAGAAGAGTTGATAATAGCATAAACTGCGCCGAGAGTCTGCACAAGTCAAAATCAACTGCATGCACTCCCAAAGCTGCCTCTAGTTCATCTGCTGTATATCGACTACCTCCAGCGGCTCTGGTTAAAATGTCTTCTAGTTTTACGAGCTGTTCCATGCCTGGCTGCTCAAAGCGGTGCTTTGTTTCACTTATGATTCGGTCAGCAGTAGCGAAATACTCTTTGCACAGCGCGGCCTTAACGTCAAGTGCAACTGGCTGGACAGATCTATCAGTTGTCTCATACCTCGCAGGAGGTTTTGTCGGCCTTGACATACGAGGTTCCTTCAGGCCTAGGCGCTGCTGTTGTGCTTGTGTGCTGCCACAGCTTTTCAAATGCAGTTTCAGAGTGCAACTGGGAGATTGCCTCGCAGAGAGCCTCTGCTGCCTTTTTGCACCTGCGTCGCAATATGTTGAGCTCTGGAGAGCCCTTGCTAATTCTTCACAAGGCCCAAAGAAGGCTATGGAAATGTGAATACCTAACAAGGTTTCAAATTTCTGTGAAAGCTGATCGTAACCTCTAAAAATAGCCTTGCTGCTTTCGGTCACTCAACCTGGTGTCTGCAAGAGCTCCTTGAGTGTCTCTTGAACTCTGGCGTAATTCTCAACGAGTCTTTGCATTGACTTGTCTATAACGGTCCATCGCGTCGGGCAACATGGCAGTAAGTTATTTGGCCTTCATCCACTCTCCACAGCTGACTCGCGTCCTGTAGGAAGTACTCATCATCATCATCATCATCAGCCCTACTACACCCACTGCAGGGCAAAGGCCTCTCCCATGTCTCTCCAATTAACCCTATCCTTTGCCAGCTGCATCCACCCTTTGCCTGCAAACTTCTTAATCTCATCCGCCCATCTAACCTTCTGCCGCCCCCTGCTACGCTTACTTTCTCTTGGAACCCACTCCGTTACCCTTAAAGACCAGCGGTTATCTTGCCTTCGCATTACATGCCCTGCCCAAGCCCATTTCTTTCTCTTGATTTCGACTAGGATGTCATTAACCCGTGTTTGTTCCCTCGCCCACTCTGCCCGCTTCCGATCTCTTAACGTTACACCTATCATTTTTCTTTCCATGGCTCGCTGCGTTGTCCTTAACTTAAGCTGAACTCTTTTCGTTAGCCTCCACGTTTCTGCCCCGTAGGTGAGTACCGGTAAGATTATGCTGTTGTACACTTTCCTCTTGAGAGAAATTGGTAAACTGCCACTCGTGATCTGCGAGAATTTGCCATATGCGCTCCACCCCATTCTTATCCTTCTAGTTATCTCCCTCTCATGATCCGGATCAGCTGTCACTACCTGCCCTAAGTAGACGTATTCCGGCACAATTCCGGTAGGAAGTACTATGTTAGCATAAACACTTTTGCGCTTCTTGGAGTCGAGGACTGCATTGGAGACGTCCTTAACAGTGGTAAGAGCATCTCCAATTATGTCACAACTCCTGCTAGCCTCTTGCAGTATCAGATCTAAATAGTGATTACTGCAGTGGACATACAATGACCGTGGCTCACAGTCACTAAGTTTTTTTTGCACACCCGAAAAACGACTGGACATATTCGCCGCCCTGTTAAAGCAGTGGCCTCATACACAGTGAAAGTCCAAGCCGAGGTGCAAAATCATGTCCTTGATGGCCGAGTATAGGGTCTCAGATCTACTGTCAGGCACGTTATACAGGCCGAGATACTCTTCCCGAACTTTGAGATTCTCGCTCTGCACCCACCGCACGCAAAAGGTGAACTGCTCGTCACCATTTACATTGGTTGTTCCACCAGCAATGATACCAAAAAATGGACTAGACTTCACGTCCTTCATAATTTCTCGTTGCACACTATGGGCCATGATCTCTATAAGCTCATTCTGCATTTCACCACTCGCCCATTTATTTCTCTTAGTCGTCCACGTCTTAAGGACCGGCACATCCTTCGGCCTCTCGTCGAGCAAATCGAGCAAATTTCCATCACATTAACCTCGTCCTCGAAGACCTTGACCTGTGTGGCAGAGGTAGCGTGCAGAGCTAACTATGACACAAAGCGCTGCCCTGGCTTCCTCCCACTGTTTGTTGTATTGCTGCGAAAGGAGACGCAAAACAGTAATTCCTTCCTGGCATGACAAGTTCCGGCTCACGAAGGCCAAGTGAAATTTGCTCTTTTCATGTGACTGGAACTTCTCGATAGCTTTTTTCCAATTGCTAAAACCAACCTTAACAAAAGCTGGGTCCATACTTCCAGCACTGTAAACTAAACATTTTGACAGATTTGCCTGTCTGGTTGGGTTTGAAGACTTATAATAAACTGCACATCTCCAACCAAAATTTTAACTTTAACCCAACGTTTTGAAGCCGACTCGGCTCCTTCATCAGGGGTGACTTAGGGCAGTAGCTAGCGTCTTTTAAGTATGGAGGGGAGGGGGGGGGGGGGTGAAAAGAACGACAGCTGTGTCGCGAAAGGCACAGGGGAGGGGGGTTTAGGCTGTTAGTCACTCTGGCGCACTGCAGGGCGATGCTGAATGGCGACTTTTTTTCGTTGCGTTGAAGAGCGAAGTCCCTGGGCATATACTGGGGGCAGGTTTCCTTTTGTGTGGTTGATATTTTTCGGGGTAGTTTGGATATGCCAGGATTCCAGAAGGAGCCTCTTGTGGTAATTTGTTTCGGTTCCGAGGATGCGGGTTTCTTTAAAGTTGATTCTATGGTCGGAGTCCTCGGAATGTTCAGCTACTGAATTGCACTCTCTTGCGAATTTGCGGACGTCTTTCTTATATTGCCGAATTCTTTCTTTGAAATTTTTGGTTTCGCCGACGTAGCTTGCGTCGCAGTCGGCGCATGGAATTTGGTAGACAATGCCTTGGGCTCTTTCTCTCGGCGGCCGGTCTTTGGGAACAGGCAGGCAAAGCGCAACAGTGTTTGTGGGCTTGTGCACAACCTGGAGACCCGAAAAATCGGGTCTCCAGGTTGTGCACAAGCCCACAAACACACACAAACAAAATCGGGTCTCCAGGTTGCTCACAAGCCCACAAACACTGTTGCGCTTTGCTTATGTGTTCCCAAAGACCGGCTGCTGAGAGAAAGAGCCCAAGGCATTGTCTACCAAATTCCATGCGCCGACTGCGACGCAAGCTACGTCGGCGAAACCAAAAATTTCAAAGAAAGTATTCGGCAACATAAGAATGACGTCCGCAAATTCGCAAGAGAGCGCAATCCAGTAGCCGAACATTCCGAGGACCCCGACCATAGAATCAACTAAAGAAACCCACATCCCCGGAACCGAAACAAATTACCACAAGAGGCTCCTCCCTGCAGGGGGGCTCCTGCAGCTTGCAGGCGTCGCGACGGTGAGTGGCGACACCGCGGGTTCCCGAGCATCCGCAGGGACATCCCCGCAAGGGGATAATGGTGAACTGTGCATCACCATGGACCCGAGCACCCGCGCCTCGCCGTGCGTGGCATCGCCGTGTCCGGGGAAAAGGGGATCCTGGTGGTTGAGCCGATGCCGAGCGTTTGGACCCTTAAGGCCCCTTGGCGGAGGCAACACACCACTTTGGCCCCAGCTTCCTGCAGACGGCACCTCCGGCCTGACCCGACCCGGGGGGAATCGGCAGTCGCCTTTTCCTATCCTCCTCTCCATCTTTCACTTTCCTACCTCTGTCTCACAACTCTCCTATATCCTACTCACTCCTTGGTTTTTCCTGTTTTCCTGGCGGCGAGGGTTAACCTTGTGTGACCAACTACCCTGAGTTGAGTCATATTTGGTTATAGTTGAGGTGTACAGCTGGCGTGGGCAGGACTTGCTTTCAAGTTCCTGTCCCGTCCCCTTGTTGGACTCCGTGGTAGGTGGCTGGCACCATGACCGAATAACTAAATTTTCTTTATGGCTCCCCCCCTTTCAAAACCTGATCGCTCTCTGAAACGAGGGCGGAACGAAGCAACAGACTTTTTCCCAAAAAAGAAAACAACCTTCCCAAAGTTCCATGTCATACATAGTACAATAGAAGGAAAACAGGCAAGAATACTATCCCCCTTTCTTGTGTCAAAGTGCCTAACAGATGCACTGGGCCCCGGATATAAGCTATCGAAAATGGCCAGTGGCGACTTATTACTAGAAATCCGTGACCATACCCAAAGCTCCAAGATCTCAGACATTCTCTCTATTGGAGACATCCCAGTCTCCATAACAGCCCACAGATCCCTCAATACCGTCCGTGGTGTCATCTCAGAAAACGACTTCATTCATCTAACAGAAAAAGAAATGCTAGAAGGTCTCAGCGACCAAAATGTCACAGATGTCTATCGAATTAAAATCCGCAAACACAACAAAGAAATAGATACTAAACACCTGGTACTCACATTCAGCACAAGCACATTACCTGAAACCATCGAAGTCGGATACCTTAAAGTTAATGTCAGGCACTACATTCCTAACCCATGCAGATGCTTCAACTGTCAGAGATTCGGGCACGGCTCTCAGAGTTGCCGCGGCCGCAAAACCTGTGCGAAATGCGCTTCTAAGGACCACAATTCAGAGGAATGTGACGCAGCACTGCGCTGCGCAAATTGCGAAGGAGACCACGCTGCGTACTCCAGGGCGTGTCCGTCCTGGAAAAAGGAGAAAGAAATTATCACCATTAAGACCAAAGAAAACATTTCATTTAAAGAAGCCAGGAGGCGTTTTGCACTAACCAACACATTCTCGTTCACAGCGAAACCAAACTTCGCTGATGTGGTGCGCAGGGGCGTAGCACCACACAGCACTCCGGCACCTGCCGAGGCCACTTCCACCGAGCCTATGGCAGGGCCATCCACGCCCCAGGCAGGGTCAGCGAAAGCTGCCCTGCCATTGTCACAGCAGGGAGCGCCGGTCCATGGGTCGGCATCCCGCAGGACTTCCCCCCGTCAGGGGAGGCCTGAAACTAACACAACCGCGGCTGCGCGGTCCTCCAGCACCTCTGGCGAGGTGATGGATATAACTCCCAGTCCGCCTGCTTTGCAGCGGCGGAACAGCTCTCTTGAGCGAAAAAAAAACAGACCCCTCATAACGGGCCCTGAGCATAAGTAAACGCCTTAGCGTTCTCACCCCAAAAATAAACATGGCTTTCTTAATTCAGTTGAATTGTAGAGGAATTATGCGGAACTACAGCGACATAACACATATTTTAGGGTCAATGTTACCCACAGTTTTATGTCTTCAGGAGACCAATCTTGGTCCACAACATGTGCATATCCTTAAACATTATAACATTTTTAGACGCGATCGCGAACAGGCAAATCGACTCTCGGGAGGCGTCGCGATTGTCCTTCAAAGCGGCGTCCCTGCTCAAGAAATCAAACTTTACACAAAACTTGAGGCAGTTGCAGTTAGCGTCGTTACCTACAAAACAATAACAATTTGCTCTTTATATCTCCCCCCACACATCACATTAACAATACAAGATTTAGAAGGCCTGATCAATGAATTGCCGGAGCCATATCTGGTAGTTGGCGATTTTAACGTTCGCTCCCCGTTTTGGGGAAGCGAACGCTGTGACTCTAGGGGCAAAATAATCGAAGATTTTCTCCTCTCGAATAATGTCTGTCTTTTAAACACAGGAAAGGCCACATATTGTTGCCCAAGCTCAGCAAAAATGAGCTTCCTTGATTTAGCTTTCACATCACAGTCTCTTTTTAACGATTTTAAATGGGATGTTTTAAATGGTCCTCTGGGAAGTGATCACCTACCCACTGTCATCAGGCTCTCGTCTTCCACTCCAGTCATCCCCACAAGACCACGGCGCTGGAAATTTCACCTCACCGACTGGTCACTTTTTACAGAAAGTGCCACTCTAGATAAAGAATTTTCTGAAGACCTCAGCATAGATGAAATTAATGAAAGGTTTACTACATGCATAATATCTGCTGCAACATTCGCTATACCACAAACAACAGGACTCGTACAGAAGAAACACAAAGTATGGTGGACAGAAGAATGTACATTTGCAAAAAAACAGCAAAATAAAGCATGGGGCACCCTGCGTCGGTACCCCACTGCAGAGAACTTACTCACTTTTAAGAGGGCCAAGGCGAGAGCGCAATACGTGCGCAGGAATGCTGAGAAAACCTCCTGGCAGAAATATGTGTCCTCTATAAATAGTTCAATACCATCAAAGAAAATGTGGGACAAAGTTCGTAAATTCACTGGTGACCATACTTCCTTCACACTTCCGCTTTTGACAACACCCGGTACACAAACATCGTTGGAAGAACAGGCCAATTTATTGGGCGAGCACTTTGCTGAAGTCTCAAGGTCGTCCCACTACACAAACGCATTCCAGAAACACAAAGCTATAGCTGAAAAACAAAAACTTCCATTCGGAGCAGGCATGCAGGAAGACTACAACCAGCCCATTACGCTCCAGGAATTAAATAGAGTATTATCTTCCGGTAAAAAGACAGCACCAGGCCCAGACAATGTGCATTACAATATGCTTGCCCATCTCTCTGATACTGCCGTACAGGTACTGTTAAAATTCTTCAATAAAATATGGATGACTGGCAGAATACCTGAGGAGTGGAAGAAAGCAGTAATAGTACCTTTTCTGAAACCCGGAAAACCACCAACAAGTCCTGACAATTACAGACCAATAGCCCTCACCAGCTGCATTGCTAAATCTTTTGAAAGTGTAATAAACATTAGACTCACCTTTGTACTCGAATCTCGGCAACTATTAGATGTACATCAATGTGGATTCAGAAAAGCATGCTCAACCACCGATCACCTTGTCCGCCTAGAGAACACCATACGGGAGGCGTTCATCCACAAACAGCAGTGTATCGTGGTCTTCTTCGACATGGAGAAGGCATACGATACCACGTGGAAGTTCGGCATCCTCCGCGACCTAGCAGAGCTAGGTATCCGAGGCAGGATGCTGAACTGCTTGAACGACTTCCTGGCTAACCGCACATTTAGGGTCCGCCTAGGAACAACTCTCTCCATGACTTTCACCCAAGAGAATGGCGTACCCCAAGGTTGCATTCTAAGCACAACACTCTTCGTAGTAAAAATAAATTCGTTAGCCAAAGTAATACCCAAGTCCATAATGTATTCGGTTTATGTAGATGACCTACAGATAGCATGCACTTCCTCCAGCATATCGTCCTGCGAGAGACAAATACAAATCACACTAAATAAACTGACTGCTTGGGCAGAGATAAATGGGTTCAAGTTCTCTCCTCAAAAAACAGTAGCTGTTCTGTTCTCATTGCGACGAGGCCTACAATTCAATCCCAACCTATACTTGAATCAAGCCACACTACCAATTAAACCAGAACATAAATTTTTAGGACTCACTTTTGACAAGAAACTCACATTTCTACCACACATTAACAACCTTAAAAAGAAAGCATCCCAAGCCCTCAATGTATTAGAGGTGCTCTCGCGAAAACGGTGGGGGTCCGATAGAACATGCCTATTACACATCTATCGCTCTCTGGTACGCTCCAAGCTGGACTATGGGTGCATAGTATACGGTTCAGCAAGAGCATCCTACTTGAAACGACTGGACCCTGTTCATAATCTTGGTCTGCGACTATCAACTGGAGCATATAGAACATCCCCGGTAAACAGTCTTTACATTGAAGCTAATGAGCCTGCACTAGAGGATAGAAGAGTCACATTGACATGCGCATACGTCCCAAAAAGCCGTTCTCTTCCTAAACATCTCTGCCATCCCATTGTTACCAAGTGCCCTTCCAAAAGATTATTCAACAATAAACCACAATCCATCCGGCCACTAATAATGCGCTTTGAAGATAAATGTGAAGAGTTAGGAGTACTGGATGCCCTGCCGAATATTGCACAAAAATATGAAAATTTACCACCATGGTACAGCGTGCCTTCAGTGTGCGACTTCACACTGACACACTTACATAAAAAGGAAATGCCACATCAGCTCATACTACAAGAATTCATTGGACTGCAAGAAAAATATGACACCTTCACTGAATTTTACACTGATGGGTCAAAAACAAAGTCATGTTGGAAGTGCAGTAATTCAAGGAAAAAATGAAAAAATGATACGCCTGCCACAGTATGCATCTGTTTTTACTGCCGAGAGTTATGCAGTCTTTGTAGCCATAGACCAAATAGTAAAAGAAAACATTAAAAATAGTGTCATTTACACCGATTCACTGAGTATGCTCAAAGTGCTGCACTGTAGAAACGCTGCTGAACCCATTATAGGAAACATCATACATAACATAATTAAAATAAAAAACAAAAACATGACATTATATTCTGCTGGGTGCCCAGCCATGTTGGAATTGTCGGTAATGAGAGAGCAGATGCATGCGCAGCACAAGCTCGAATTGATCAAATAAAACAAGATAACATACCACACAGGGATTTTTTGAACTTAGTGCACAGTAAACTCAGAATTAAGTGGCAGGCTGCATGGGAAGAACAGGCAAACAACAAACTGCATTCTATAAAACCCGTTTTAGGAGAATGGAGATCATGTAGACATCAAGAACGTTTCACTGAAGTTATTTTATGTCGGCTACGCATTGGGCACACACACCTTACACACAACTTCTTACTGACAAAACAAGACAAACCTCTCTGCAAAATGTGCGGCGATGTACTCACTGTAAACCACATTTTAATTTCATGTACAAAACTGGAACAACTGAGGAAAAAATATTTGACAACACTCTACAATGAATACATCCCATTGCACCCCAAGTTGCTTTTAGGTGATCAAGCACTGGTTGATCTTTCAAGTATTTTTAAGTTTCTTAATGAAGCCAAAGTTTTAAACAAACTCTAGTTATAAAAAGTGTAACATTTAACAAAAACCTAACCTTGTGTTTGGCGCATCATAGCCATAGTTGCTTTTGCGCCACTAAAATCAATATAACTAACAAGAGGCTCCTTCTGGAATCCTGGCATATCCAAACCACCCCGAGCAATATCAACCGCACAAAAGGAAACCTGCCCCCAGTATATGCCCAGGGACTTCGCTCTTCAACGCAACGAAAAAAAGTCGCCATTTTGCACCGCCCTGCAGTGCGCCAGCGTGACTAACAGCCTAAACCCCCCTCCCCTGCGCCTTTCGCAACACAGCTGTCGTTCTTTTCACCCCCCCCCCCCCCCCCCCTCCATATTTAAAAGACGCTAGCTACTCCCCTCAGTCACCCCTGATGAAGGAGCTGAGTCGGCTTCGAAACGTTGGGTTAAAGTTAAAATTTTGAGATGTGCAGTTTATTATAAATTCCAGCACTGTCCCCTCTTTCATCGAAATGCCGACAGCACTCGTGACGCAAGACTACATCGCTCTTGATTTCATAAAAAAAGCCAAGGAAATCGCAAAACCCAATCACGTTGGCACGATCTACCGCCTCGGTTTCTGGTGAACCTGTAGGTTTCGGCTGGAAGTGACCGACAGTTGTACAGCGCTGACTCGTCCTCCCTCGATCTGTTTCTTGAATTCGTGAAGGCAAGTGAATGCAAATTGCTTGTTTCGTCAAAGTTGGTTCCTCCTGCTCTTCAACGTGAAGGCCCCGGTGTTGGAGCTTCTACAAATGAAATCAAAGACGTATGTTCCCATTTTGGTTTTCACATCGGGCTCCTTCTCCAATTTTCAGTGAATGGTCTTTAAAACATGCGAAATCAAGTTTCCTCAACATTTTCCTGAATCAATGTATAACAAGGTATTATCATTAGCATAGCAGATGGGTGCTTTTTTTTTGTTTGGAAACACTGAAAATGCTTACCCACGAAGCAGTCTGCGGATGGTAGAGACAGCTCAGAATGACGGGTAGAGTCATCGCCGATTGGTTGAACATCAACGTCGTTTGTGCTGTCGGGACAGGCTGGACTGATTTCTGCAGAAGAAGCGCCATCTGGTAGCGACCGGGAAAAGCGAAGAAGCAAAAACTGTGGCTGAACAGATGCGTTGACACAAATGGAAGTCGGGATGAAGTACTAAGAACTGTAAGATATCCAGTGTTGGTGGTAACGCGTTACAAGTAACGGCGTTACCGGTAACACATTACTTTTTTAGGTAACTTAGTAACGTACTCATTACCATTTGGGACCTGTAACGGGTACCATACTTATATTAACATTTCTCGATATAGTGAGATGTCACGTTACTGGTTACTTTTTGTTACAGTTGCCGCCCACTCCGTTCCCTTTTTATAGAAAAAAAAGCGCAGAGCACCTAAAGTGATGTTGCAAATAAACAAACAGGTGCTTTCGACGATTTTGTTGCGGCTCGCATGCATGCCAGAAAACACCTGCCCTTCACGACGCACCCAACTAAAAAAAAACAATAGCCATAAAGCACGAAACAGTGCACGAACATGCATTCCCACATTCGCATTCGCCTTGCTCCCCTTCCCGAACCACTCACATACACAACTCTCTACAGAGTGGAAGCATGCGGAGCATTTTGGAACATCACATTTTTCAGAATTACTGTTAATTTGTTGAGTTCAGCGATGTTTTCTTTGTAAAGGTAGAATTGATGATTAATTGCCATTTTGTGTTTAATGCCAGATGCAGAAGATGGCTTCACCATGTGCCACAGAGTTAGAGTCCAAAACTTGTTACTCTACAGGCAACTTCAGGCCACTATAAAATTGCTAATCTCCTGTACATTTGTGCAAAGTATTCTCGTTAAATCAGGATATCGCGTATAATAGTTGTTTGGGCTAAAAGTTTTATGTGAAATATGAGCTTTATGAAATTGTTATCGTGAGTTCTTAAGGCGAAGACGCACTAATTAAAATTTATGGCAATGAAGTAACGGCAAAGTAACGTGTGGTACTTTTTTTCTGTAATGGTAACGGTAACGTGTTACTTTTTTTTATTTTGAACATTTATTTTTTATTCCACACAAAAAGTGAAAAGGGTAACATAAGGCGGTAACGCGTTCCTTTTTTCTTAGCGTAACGAGTAATGTATTTAGTTACTTTTTTTCGGTAACGCCTACAATACTGAAGATATCTTACCTTGAGATTGTCCTCTTAGGCATGTACGCTTTGGAGCTTGTATGAAGAAACTGTTAATCTTTTTTTGGGAGCCAGACATTACGTGTAAGGCTGGAATTAATACACTAGCGAATACAAGTGACGTGGAAACACCGCTTCAATGCACCGTGCATTCAATGCATTCACAAACACAGTCAGAGATCAAAAGTGAAATTCTCTCCGAAGAGAGGATCTTAAGGTAAGATCATAATGGAGGATGCAGGATGCAAAAGAAGCATCGCAAAAGGAGCATGATTCACTGCGCATCGCCGTCCAGTTTTATACTGTTCTCTGTCCCTAGATTCCCCAGGTTGAGGACGTCTCCGCCAGGGTAGGAGTGGCCTAAAACTCGCATTCTCGTGCACAAACTTGCACGCACCAATTGACACCTCTGCACACATGGACACGCGCCTGGCACAAGTTGAGCACGAGGGAGAGGGGGGTGCGGTCGGGACACCGCCGGGCTGGTAGGTGACATAGGCTTGGCCGCTAACTCTCCCACGCTATTTTTCCTGCGAAGAAACCGACGCGCTAAGCCGGAGCGCCCCGTTGGGAGATAATCCAAAGTGGTTGTGCCTTTAGCAAGGCCGATGACTGCTGTGGATGAGCAGCACTGAAGACCTCCGAAAGGGCTGATCTCCACACTTGAGCTCTTGCTCGTTCGGATCCCGGGAAGCCATGATTGGTTGCGCCATTAGCGAGCGCGGGGAAGGTATGAAGATGGCCGCGGCCGCTGGTGGCGGTGTCTGGTCTCCTGAAAGCGGATTTTCGCAGAATCTTGCTGCCCGTTTTAGTCCCACACCACGACCGGGCGAAGCGCGGTAATGGCACCACACTGACACATGGGTCCACCCAGTGCAGCAGCAGCACTCAGTGTGGCCTGGGAGCAATCGTCGTCAAGTTGCTAATGATGAGACCCGCTGGCGCCGATCTTAACAACGTGCATCCGTCTGGCCCTGTTTGCTGTCTGGCCTGACTCGAGATGGTGACGAGAAGGCGCTCTCTACTTGCCATGTTTACGACTTGGAAACAAAAAAAATTCTTTATGCTTTACATTTGAATCAAGTTTTTATTTGCTTATTTTGTGCATTTTTATTTATGCACCTCTGAAAATGGGCGCAATCAACAATGCTGAATTAGAGCACCACAGTAATACACCTCAACCGTAACTCGAACGCATAACAAAGCTGTGATCCTACCCTGAGACCAACTTGCACTGTAAGGACAAAGACCTCTGGTCTGGAAATCGGTATTGACGGCTGTAAGTACTTTTTGGAGAACTTTTGCGGCTCATATTACTAGTAAAATAGTGACCACTTGTTGTAGCTTACAGATTCAGGCAGCCGAGAACATGTTACCGCCCCATTAGCTTGAGACTTACGAGAGTAACAGTCAGCTTGTAAACACACTGTGACCTTCTGAGAGCTACAGCTGTGTTTGCAAAGTGTGATCTTAGTCATGAACTTCTTGACTTGGCCTGAAGCAGTCAGAATTGTTCAAGTTGTTGCTGGACGAGGCCCTCCCGTCTAATAAGGATCCAGAACATCATGCTCCCCCAATGTGCTTGAAGGAACGAGTGGAACACTCTATTCAAATATCATAGTCCTGTTAGTTGCAGGGGCTGCCAAGGACATGAAATGTATTGTTGAATCATATCAAAAGCCGATATGCATGGCCTGTTTGCACCCCACCCGGTCCCGCTGTCAGAATATGAAGCCGTTAGGGCACCAAGTTGAATAGGTGCTGCATGACATCATCATCCAGGTGTCAAAAACGCATTTTTCATAGCAAAAAAAAAACAGTCACAGGATGGTCGATGCTGTATAACTGGAGATTGTACCTTTCAGTTTAAACCAAAAAACACCGATAAATATATGCCTAATTCATTTTTTGAAATTCATTTTTTGCCAAAAAAGGTCAGTATTTCTGGCATGCATGTCACAACTACCTGGCTATTCAGTACCAGTGACATTAGGTCACAGCAATAAAAACTAAGAAAGGGCTGGAACCATTTACTTGGTCAGACAAAGGTATCTTAGGAATTTAGTGCAGTAAATATGAGTAATGAGGCGTTGATCTGCGAACTCAGACACGCTGTTGCAGGTAGGAGAGCTCGACTACTTAGCTAAGCGTTACTGGCTAGCATGGTGCCGTCTACTCACACTTATCACCGACCTGGGGGCCGTTGCTTCATGTTTTTCCACTGCATCTAAGGGCATTGAAAATTTTTGGAACTGTAACAAGCAACTGTCAATGTGAAACCATGTATCATCAATGGCATGAAGGTGTCGTGTTCTGGCTTCCATGATGGTTCAGCAGCCGTTCCATCGCTGCCTCAGCATGCGGAGTATATATATATAGGGTGCGCAGTCCACTCGTTTGGTCAAGATTGCCACCAGGATATGGCAATCAAGTCTTTAGAACTAAACTTCCAAAGTACATTTTGGATCAAGGCCCAATCATTTAGCTTCGGAATTTTTATTTTTTGTTACGACGATACGACTTTCTTCTGGAAAGACTGCTCTTAAGACGGCCATTTATGTGGGACATTCTGCTAAATGAGCGGCTGGTTTTAAAAAAAAATGGTTATAGTAAACTGTGTGTCACTTTAGATCGCAAAGGGACATCATATATTTCATTGATAAAAACTGAAAATTCATATGTAGAAAATAACAGTCGCTGAAAAAAAACAACTGCAAGTGACGTTCTGAAACAAACAGCAAAAAAATTGTGCCGAATTTTCAAAAAATATAAATCGAAAAGTCGAACTTTTATTTGTAATGGGGGATCAGCACTGTTGCTTTTGCATATAAACACTGCACTGACCCTTGCCTGGAGAGCTTTGTTCAATACCTCAGAGCCAGAGCTTGTTTGCCAGCAGTGGTGTTCATTCATGGAATAGCATCATTCTGCTTGCTCATAAAAACTTGACAGCTAGCTAGGCACCTTAGGTCATCTCTGCCAGTCTGTGAGAAGAAATTTTGCCAGCTTCCGATCAGGCCGTGATGTTATCGGTGCGCTGTGGATGGCGTGAAACCGAGAAACGTGGTAAAAAAAAGGAAACACCTAAAAAAAATTAACGACAAAAGTAAGAGGTATGTTCATTATGCGAGTAATAGGATAGCTTTGAGCTGAAAAAAATTATTATACTACTAATTCATCTCTGATCAATACCACAAATAAGAATAAAATAAAAATTTCCCTATACTTTGATTTCAGTTGTCGTCAGCTTTCAGTTTCTGTTACTGTTATACTGCGTTTCATACATGACTGCAGGAGTTGGTGGCGCATTCCTAGCACAAACTTCTTTTCGCTGCGGTGGCTCAGTGGTTATTGTTTTTGGCTGCTGACCCGGTAGATGTGGGTTCGATCCCGGCCGCGGTGATTGCATTTCAATGGAGGTGAAATGCTAGAGGCCCATGTACTGTGCAATGTCAGTGCACGTTAAAGATCTCCAGGTGGTTGAAATTATCCGGAGCCCTTCGCTATGGCACCTCTCATAGCCTGGGCTGCTTTTAGATGTTAAACGGCATAAAAATGAAAGCAAGCCTTGCACTTACAGATTTTGCGCATGTGTGTGTGCGTGCGTGCATGTGCGTACGTGCGTGCATGTGTGTGTGTGCGCGCGCGTGTACGCGCGTGCGTGTGTGTGTGTGTGTGAACCTACACCAACTAGCCCAAATATCTACTCAAGTGCCTACGAGTTCTTCACTACTGGTATGTTCTGTGTTGCAGATGCCTTCTCACCGGTGGTCCTTGATGTGTGGCAGTTCCGTCGAGTGGTGCTTCATGTGACACAGTTGATAAACAAGATGGCGTCTTTGGACAGCACTGAACCCCCTGTGAGACCACATCTTGTTGCCTTCTTTTGTTTTGAGAAATTTGCTGGCTTGGTAGTACTTCCAGACTGTCAGACACAAGGCTACACAGTTTGGGCATGTCTTCCATTTCTGTCTATATCTCTCTAGATATTGTGTTGTAAACATCAGTATTAAATTAATGACATTATTTGCCTGTACCTTCCATTCTGATGACAGTATTGGTAAGCATTAACCTCTTCTTGGCCCCAAAGTTTTTACCATTCATCAGGTGTCTAAGGAAATAATTTTTGGCTACAAATACAGGCCATGTAGCAGCATACTGATTCATAGGTTTTTAATGCTCTATTAGATACTATATTCCTGGGAAGTAAGTCTAATTCAAAAGTAATAAAAACGAGAAAAGTTTTTGTGCTCCAATTTGAGCTAATTGTTGACCCTCTATGTCTTCATACTGTTGCAAAACAGCACCTGAGCTCATGGGTTGAATGAAAATGAAGTCATTGTACTCCCCACTGCAACATGGTTCATTCCACATGAGTTTTATGACACAGAAGGCCCCACTCTCTGAGCATGTTGTCGAAAAGAGAAAGTGGTGAGTGGTCGCGAGCAGTGCTTTTCTATCAGCAGCAAAGGCCTCAGCTCTTTTCTTGTTTGCTGCATTCCTTGTTGGTGAAACCGAGTGGATAAGTGCTTGGCACCCTCTGCTCGCATTAATCACCAGCTCTGGCATTGCTGTGGGTTGCTTCATTGCGTGATCACGAGGGGTGTCCTGTCTTGAGGCCCTGCTGGAGGATCTGGCCACAACCACTGTTGACCAGCAGGATCACCTTTACCCTATTTATGTTGAGTAGGTAACGGGGCTTAAGGTTGGATCATCTGATCATCTAGAGTCAACAATGATGAACTTGATGGCAAGATGGCCACTGGTATCGAATATGACTGCCAGATCAGCTTTGACAAGATACATGCTTGCCTTGTCAAGCAATCATATTGCACCATCCATCCTTTCCACCACAACACCAGTTGCTGGAAACACTGACCTGACAGCCTAGAAAGGACCAAACCTCTGCTCCAGAGTGCCCCTCTTGGTTCACATCGTGCTGCATAAACCCCAGATCCCAGCCTTCTTTTGCAACCCAACATCCTGGCAAGGCCAATACTTAGCTGCTATTCACAGCTGTGCAGCACTACTGAAGATTGAGTTGTTCAGATATTTGCTGTTGTACGTGACTGGCCAGTTGGTGATTGACGAGAAATGGAACTCTGCAGTTGAAACTCTCACTGATCGCCTCGGACTGCGGATCGCAGCCTCCTCATGGATGAGCACTTGAACAACTGCTGCCCTTGACCCCCATTCACAACTCGGAGGATGTAGACCTGTACAACGACATCAATTTCTTCATCAGTGCCTTGGAGGGGCTTCGAATCTCTGCGGACTGTTACTCTGTCGTGCTTCATTGTGTCTTTATGGAGGCCTTCCTTTGAGACCTCAGTATGCTCCAACAGAGTCTCCAAATGTATCCAACACAGAACCAGATCCAGCAGACAGAGCCATGCAAATTTGAAAGGCCCTTTATTATCTTCGAATTTTAGTGGACATTGGAGAAGAGGGATGGCTTAACCACCCTGTGGTTCTACCCTGCCATCTTCTGAAAAAGTGCGTCTTGGTTCCTGCGAAAACAAGCCCTCCACTGTGCAATTGCCTTGCATGCCTAGTCCACTTCTCCTGTTCGTCACCCTTGTCTTCTGTGCACTGGCCCATTCCACTCACCTCTGGAACGTGCAGTTCCTCTGGAAGAGAAACGCTAGACGATGCAGGCCCACAGCTATTGCTTCTGCTGTGGCAAGCCGAACAGTACTGCCAAGGCGTGCAGATTTTCGAGGTACTTGGTACACAGCCGATGCTCCCATCACCATCTGACAACACTGTGCGACTTTCTTTTGCCGGGATAGGTGTCATTGTGATCATGGGCAACATATCAAGCAGTAATGTAAGCCACGATAACAAACTGGAATCTAGTAGTGCTGCTCCCATCATGACGTCAGTGGCTATTAAGGGTAGCAGCGCATTTAAGCTGGTCAGCAAGGTTGTCCTTACTGTGAAAGTGAGCACTTAAGTTTGCTTTCTCGGATAGCTGCTGGAATTCAGCCACTCTATTCCTGACAGAAGGCTGCCAGTGCTTCAGCTCACCAAGTATCCAGGGAAGAGCAGTCTTCTTTGAACCATGCCAGAAGAACAGTCTCATAGTAGTCAGGCAAGGAATCTGCTGGGTCATTCCACGCCAAATGTCCCAGACGTTGCACTCGACCATCTCCAATTTGTTAAAAAAATTCATGCAATCTTATCCTAATGTGTGAACTTGACCATCTCCAGTTTGTTAAAAAAAATTCATGGAAACTTATCTAATGTCTGTAATCAAAGCCTGAAATATATTTGTCGAAAATATTTATTCGAGAGGTGAGGGCAGTTTGAATATTTAGAAAAGGTGAGAAACCAGACACTGCTCAATAATTAATAAAAACTCAAATTTATAGAAAACACTTCACAATATTTTTGTTTGACATTTGCAGATTCTGGTTTTTGATATAATTCAGAGCATGCAGCTTTATACAGTATAAATATTTTTAAAAATAAAAAAGTATAAAATTGTACCATTTTTGGCATTTTTTGTTTTAAATATCAACTTGCTCTCGGAAATTTTGAAATAGCCGTTTTGTCTTTTTATATGTCTAGTACCTGTAACAAATGTTGCAGGTGATGAAACTGCGTACATCGAGGTAAAAAAAAATTCTAAAGTTCAAAAAGTGTTAATTTCACCCTGAGGTAGTCCAAGTAAAAATACAAACAATAGTGGGTTACGTAGAACAGTTTATTGCCATTTATTTCTTAAATGTTTATCAAGGTAATTATTGTTTAAAGTGAGAAGAGAATTTTTGCAGTTGAGCTATCGTGCCACAAGTTGCGTCATCTCTTAACACCTCTTCACTGCGGAGCACGACATTGCCGACACTGTGGACACGTGAAATGTAGAGTTCCTGTTCTTAATTGCACTGCAGGCAAGCATGGGAACATTGAGTAGTCGAACAGGTATAGGTGGGAAAAGATTTTCTTAACGCTTCCAGGGCGGCACATGCCCAAGTGAGCTACGTGTTCGGTGTAGTTCTGTTGCTGCAGTCAGTCATTCTTGCCAGCACCATGACAGACGTAAGTAAGCACCCGCATAAGAGTTTATGAGACGCCGATCTGAAAATGACCAGAACGATCCGGTGTTGAAACAATCTGTGACGCAGCAGCACCACGCGGTACCTGACCCTTGTGGCTGTCAGAGGCTCATGCCTGGTTGTTTCCGATGTGATGTCCTGATTGTATGTGGTTTAATCTGTGCAAGTTCTGCGTTAATACCCCAGCAACAACCTTAGACGAGCCACTATGCTGGCGACGCACTTCATGCGATGGACGCACCAAAGCGGGCCGCGTTCACTGCCAGTGCGTCTCGCGTTACTCGCCGCAGCGGTGTGTACTTCACACCTTCACGTGCACTCCGAGGGGCACGCTCTCCGCAATCTTATTCGGATATAAATAAAGCACTTGTGATATGCCTGCCATGCCATCTGGTCAGCCCTTCTCGTGGTCCACGCGAGACAGCACGCTGAGTACCCTTGCTTTTCTTCTCTTGGCTGCCCCGCACCAAAGTGGATCTGTTCGAACTTTAAAAGCGAAAATGATCTCATTTATTGCATACCATCCTCGAATGTCATGCGATATCTTCTTTAGCTTCAACCCTAAAAATGCACGACAGCGAACGACGGAAAACTGAAGTTATCTGGCCATAAGTGTCATGCCAATCCAGGTGCTGTGTTCTGCAGTGAAGAAGCGTTAACTTAAGAGACGACGCAACTTGCAGTGTGAGAGCTGAACTTCAAAAATTCTTTTCTCACTTCAAAAAAAATTAATTCGATAAAAATTTTAGAAATGAAAGGCAGTAAACTGTTCTACGTAACCCGCTATTGTTTGTGTTTTTACTTGGACTACCTAAGGGTGAAATTAACGAGTGTTTTTGGTTCGAAACGCACTTTTTGTAAGTTGTGTTTTTTTTCTCTTGATGTACACAGTTTCATCACCTGTAACATTTGTTATAAGTACTAGACATCTAAAGAAACAAAACGGCTATTTCAGAATTTCCGAGCGCAAGTTGATATTTAAAACAAAAAATGCAAAAAATGTACATTTTCATACTTTTTTTTATTTTTAAAAATTTTTATGCCGTATAAAGCTACATGCTCCGAATTATATCAAAAGTCAGAATCTATGCAAATGTCAATGAAAAAATTGGGAAGTGTTTTCTACAAATCTGAATTTTTTTATTAGTTATTGAGCGGTGCCTGGTTTCTCGCCTTTTCTAAATATTCGAACTGCCCTCACCTCACGAATAAATTTTTTACTGGCAAAAATATTTCAGGTTATGATTACACACATTACGCTAAGTTTTTTCGTGAATTTTGTTCAACAAATTGGAGATGGTCGAGCGCAACATCTGGGACGTTTGGCGTGGAATGACACTGCTTGAATTAACGTTACAGCTCGGCAGCAACGCAACAAAACATGCAAGTTGCTCAGGGCCTGGAAGAGACGTCTTCATTGATGCGACGTACTTCTTGTAGCTCTTGTTGATTAAAACATACTTGCTTTATTAGTTAAGTGTTCAGCACTGTACTCAGGTAGGAAACGTAAGCTGCTGTGCCATAAGCTTGTGGACTAGCATGAGCGAAGCATGCAACTCAGTAGCCAGATCCGAAGGCCCCTATGCAGCAGGCACTTCATGTAGCTAGTTTGTCTTGTGGTAGCGGAGAGCCTCACTGCTGACGTAGTTTCCAGAGATCTTTGGAAGAGCATCGCATGAATGCTGATAGGGGTTAGAAAGCCAAGGGGATCATAGATTCTTGTTAAAGATTGAAGTAGCATCATCCAGGTGGCAGGCAGGGAGGATGGGTGGACACAAAGGCATGAATATCATTTCCGTTAATGCATACCATGCCTTCATCTTGGTTCCAGAGAAGTGGAGAGACTTTTCAGTATGCTTGGGTTTAATGCTGAAAATAAAGATGAGATGCCGATTTGTCTCGAGAAAGTGGCAGAACATGTGCAGGCTTCAGCATTGCTTTTCCATAAGCGGCGTCAGCTGAGGGCCTGATTTTGGCTCTTTTCTTGCTTGCTACATTTTTTCAGTGCCAAAGCCTGGAATCAGCGTCAGCTGAGGGCCTGATTTTGGCTCTTTTCTTGCTTGCTACATTTTTTCGGTGCCAAAGCCTGGAATCAGCGTCTGTCTCCCAGGGCCTGCGGTCCATGATTGCAGGTCATAGGGATCATGGACCTTGGTCTACGCAGGTGGTCCATGACCTGCAGGTGGTCATGGTCCAGATCGACATCACTGAGGGTTCCTTCATTCCCAGATCATAAGAGCCATGACCTCTCTTGAAGACCTGCTGTAGGAATAAGCTACACCAGTGGCTGACCTTCCATACCACCTGGACCGTGTGTTAAGGAAGCAACAGGACTGCCACGATTGAATCAATGCATCCTTGACAAAGATGATGGCAATATCAATGATGAAATTGTTGGTGCCTTTGAATACAACTGCAAGGTTAACCTTGTGAAGACCTGCATTTGCCTAACCATGCAGCCTGTCACACCAACTGTCCCAGGCACCACACACCCTTGGCTGCCGTAAAATGCTGACCACTCACCACTGCAAGTGCTGAAAATTTATCTCGAGGGCGCTCCCATTGTTACGCAGAGCCCCTCTCCCATGTGTGCTGTGCTACCGAAACTCCAGACACAGTGTCCTTCAAAGACCTCAAGGGTTGGTGAGGGTGTTTGTTTCGAGAAGCAGCTGCATGTGTACAGCACGAATTTCAGCAAGTCATTGATAGACCACCCAGATGGCAGCTTAGTGCTTAAAGGGCAACTCTGAGGTTTTTCGGTTATTATGAATTGATAGTCACATCACATTCCTTAAAGTTCCCTCTCTCCTTGAGTGGAACCATTTAAGACAACATACGTAAGTGGCAGACTGAAACACAGTCCGTGGCCAGGGACGATTCTTCGCATGATGCAGCGATGACGTCACAAGCATTACTGGAAAAGCACTCGTACACACTTTGAATGGCTGAAGTAGCAACTGAAAACAATGAATCCTTTCATAAAATGCCTGAAACAGCCTCACACAAGCCTCAAATTTTTGTTACTGAAGTGGGGAGTGAGTATTAATGCGTGGAGAATGTTTGTGACATCAAAAACATAGTGTTGCCTGTGGAAATAATGTGAACTGATGTTATGGAATTGACAAATTTAAGACCAATTTGTGCTGGAATAAATTGCTGCATGGCTGCCAGACTTGGTGGAAGTAGTCAGGAATGAGAGAAAAACCTATAGTGGAAGTTTTATTAGAAGATGACAACCTTGAAAAACTGCCGGAGCTGCCCTTTAACTGTTAAGTAACAAGAATGGCTATGTGGATGCCACCCTTCAGGATTAGTCTGTGTCTACAGCTTGGCTGTGCTTAAGGACTGCAACATAGCCGGCAAGCAAGCCAACGGTCTGCTGTAGATGGCAACAAGCTCATCCTGGTAGCATGGGTGTCACTGACCAAAGAAAATTGCACTGCTCACCAGTACTGTTCAATGTTGCCATCGTGAGTTATTGTGATTCAGCAGGAAAACAGTCTTGACAAAAGGCTTAATGGCATGGCACCCACAAGCAATGCTCACATCTACATAGACAGTTCAGTTTTGAATGGCACTTCAGTGTCTTCATCATAAAAAAATGGATGCAGGAAATTGACCTGTGTTCCCGACAAGAACATGGAGCCAGAATTGACATTGGCTCATCTGGGAGGGCTGGATATCTTTTTCAAGGGACGCAGCCCTATCAAGGCCACTCCATAAAGTGTACAAGAAACTCAGTTGGCTCGCTGGAGCTCTGAATCTTTGCCAGTTCCTCCCTTGGACATGGCCTTGAGGGCTGCCAGCTCCGGGTTGTTGGGCCCGAACACTTCTTTGCTAACATACCCCTATTCTCTTTTATTATACTTAGTGGCATGGACTGGGACCCCTCATCTTCCTTTTTCAGTCCCATCGTAGCATTTGTCTCTACATCAGCGATGCAGGCAAAGGCTCTTTCTCCTCTTGTTGGTTTATTGGTTGCACTATAATGTATGTCCCACTGTGCGTCCCACTCCCAGGCATAGGTGGGGAACTTTAGTTTTCATTTCTTTTTAGTTACTCTGGACTCAGTCTCGGCCCGCTGTCCCCTTGCTTTTGTGTCTTCATGTTTCCGCGTTGCTGGCACTGTGAAGTGCCACCAGTTCTTGTCTTGACCGTTCTTGTCAGTCTCCTCTTCCATGTCAAAAGTGTGTGACTTTTCTGACATTTCAGTATCTCATTCACACCAGACCAATGGTCTGGAAGCGCCAGAGAACACGTCCATTGCAAGTACTCAACTTGAGCAAGGATACAGCCACTCTTAAAGGGGGATGCAGATTTCAAATCATGAAAATCTCTAAAAAAATCAAATTTTATAAAGCACCACATTTGCTTTCTGTAAGGTCTATCTAATTATATTCCAAAAGATTTTCACCAAAAAACAGCCCAAAAGAGAGTTGAAAAAATGTTTTTTTTTGTGACCGCGGGTGGCAAAAAACTGGCTGAAAGCTCTGTGGAAATGCCAGTTTTCTCGAAAATGTTTTTGGCCTGACTGCCCTGCTTACAGAAAGCATAGCATGACAGCAGCTTCATGAATTTTCATGCGGTTTGTTGCATTGTGTTCCTTGATAAATTCTTTATGCAGTGACTTTGTTGTATTTTCAAATTATTTTTTCACTCATTTACCAATTTGACGTGACATTAATGAGTGCATTATGCAAGCATGTATACAATGTCTATGCTTCTTAATGTTCATAATGATCTTAATGTTCAAACAATGAACGATAATCTCACACTATCATTACAGAGTGCTCAGTAGAAGTGGGGGGGTAGGATGCTTCGACAGCATACCGGCAAGCTATCTCAGAAGACGAAAGATCTAGTTAGCAAACGCCAAAGTGTATAACCCTATAGACAGAATAGAAGTGGCAGAGTTGTTAAATAAACGCAAGGTGCCGACATAAGGAAGCTTAATGTGTAGAGAATTGAGCATGCTCCAAAGAACAGAGGCAGCTTAAAAGTGGTAAAGAGGAAACTAGACATGGCTAAAAACCAGATGTATGCATGAAGAGACAGAGGGCAGTGTCATTAGCAATATGGATAACATAGTTAAAGTAGCCAAAGAGTTCTGCACAAATCTTTACAGTAGCCAATGCAATTAGAACGTTAACAGGACGTTAATGAGAGAGGCAGTAACACACAGCAATGGGACATCCCATCAGTAATGAAAGAGGAAGTAAAGAAAGCCTTAGGAGCAATGCAAAAGGGGGAAAGCAGCTGGTGAGGATCAGGTAAGAGCAGATCTGTTGAACGACAGAGGGGAGATTGTGCTAGAAAAACTAGCCACCCTATATACGCAATGCCTTATGACCTCAAGCATACCAGAAGCTTGTAAGAACGCTAACATTATCTTAACTCAGAAGAAAGGAGACCTCAAGGACTAGAAAAATTACAGACTGATCATTTTATTGTCCATTGCCTATAAGGTATTTACTAAGGTAGGCGCTAAAAGAGTCAGGACAACCTTAGACTTCAATCAGCCAAATGATCATGCAGGCTTTCGCAAAGGATACTCAACAATAGACCATAGTCACACTATCACTCAGGGGATAGAGAAATGTGCAGAATATAACCAACCCTTGTATGTAGCCTTCATTGATTACGAGAAAGCATTTGACCCAGGGGAAGCCTCAGCAGCACTGCAGGCATCGCGGAATCAGGGCATGAAATAGTCTTATGTGAAAATACTGGAAGATACCTGTAGAGACTGCACAGCTACCATAGTCCTCCATAGAGTCAGCAATAAGATTCCAATACGGAAGGGTGTTAGGCAAGGAGGTACGATCTCACCAATGCTATTCACCGCCTGTTTATAGGAGGTATTCCGAGGCCTAAGCTGGGAACAGTTGGGGATAAGAGTTAATGGAGAATACCTAAGTAATCCGCGATTCGCTGATGACATTGCCTTAGTAAGTCACTCTGGAGATGAACTGCAAAGCATGATCAATGAGTTAGACAGGCAGAGCAGAACCATAGGTCCTAAAATTAACGTGCAGAAAACCAAAGTAGCGTTCAAGAGTTTCGCAAAGTAATAGCAGTTTATAGTTGGTAGCGAGGTGCTGGAAGTGCTAAGGGAATATGTCTTCTTAGGGCAGGTAGTGATTGCAGATGAGGATTGCGACAGTGAAATAACTAGAATAAAAATGTGTTGAACTACATTTGGCACGTTCTCTCAGATCATGAATGGCAGTTTACCAATGTCCCTCAAGAGAAAATTATATAACAGCTGTATCTTACCAGTGCTCACCTATGTTGCAAAAACGTGGAGGCTAACTAAAAGGCTTCAACTTAAGTTTAGGACAGCGCAGTGAGCTATGGAAAGAAGAATTATAGGTGTAACGTTAAGAGACCGGAAGCGGGCAGAGTAAGTGAGGGAAGAAACGCGGGGTAATGACGTCATAGTTGAAATCAAGAGGAAGAAATGGGCTTGGGCAAGGCATATAATGCAAAGACAAGATAACTGCAGGTCCTTAAGGGTAACGGAGTGGATTCAAGAGAAGGCAAGCATAGCAGGGGGCGGCAGATAGTTAGGTGAGTGGATGAGATTAAGAAGTTTGCGGGGATATGGTGGCCGCAGCTGGCAAAGGACAGGGTTAATTGGAGAGGCATGGGAGAGGCCTTTGCCCTGCAGCGGGCATAGTCCATTTCTTAGGCTGAAATTTAAGAGCAACTCTAGGCTCCTGCCATGTTTTGTTGTCATACCAGTCTTTCTGCAAGTTTGATATAGCAATGAAGTACATAAAATTTATTATGTCAGAAATACTGGAGATATATGAGTGAAATTTGTATTTATTATTTTAGTGCACTTCCCAATAAGCGTGCCAAATTTAATCTCTCTAAGCCAAAATATAAAACTTGTCATCTGCGAAACCCGCGCCCCCTTTTAGGGAGCATATAGATAGCTGACTGCCTAACTGCAAAGCGAAGCAGCATGGAGTGCTACACTGTCTAGACAATGACAACATTAACTGGGCCCACTGAATCCTTGAAATTTTCAAAAAGAACACTGGGTCTTCCCCAACTTGATCAAGGACCGATGTACCTGAGCCTTCTCGTGCCTCACCGTGTAGTATGCTTAAGATGATGTCCGAGACAAGTCTGTTGCTTGTGGATAGTTCAGAAACTTGCCTGTTGCAACGGAACTGCCTCAGGACAAGACACAGGCAACGAGCATGTTGACTGAAACAACTCTGGAAGCTTTAAGTTCCCCACCTCAGGCACTGGCACAACGAGCACAAGTCTTATGCCATCTCTCATGCTGTGTGTTCAGCACTGTGGAGAGTGGATGCCACTGCTTGTTGGCTTTTAGTGAAAATTTCAGCTTTTACTGCAGCACCTCTGGTTCCACGAATAGTGAGAACTTCATGTAGCTATGCACTAGAGTGCCCGGGCCAAGAGCTTTAGACCATTCATTTTAGTGCAAATTGAGCTTTTGAGGAAAAGTACAGAGATTTTCAGATTCTGCCTTGATGAAAAAGAAGGCATCTAGTACCTGCCGTGAAAGTGCAGATGAAGATTATCTCAAAGCGCTAATCTGTCAGTCTAGCTTGTCTTGAACATTTATTTTAGTGTCCCTTAATTATATGCTGAGCTAAGCCAGGCCTGTAGCATACTCGGTGCCAGAAAACACATAAGATAAATGCGCTTCATCATCACAATTTCCAAGATTTCATTGAAGTCTAGGAGAAATATCATTTAGCATTTGTTTTTGTTTTTTTTTCATCAAGAATGAGAGCAGCAGAACATTTAGTAAGGAATTATGGCCTTTCTTACACTTTTGAAACTACAGTGTCATCTCAGCTTATTTAAATATATGAATAGCCAAGGGCTGCAGTCTGCCCTGCCACCATTCGAGATTGTGGTGCATGTGCATTAGTTTGGTTCCAGTCACTTTCTTTGAAGTGCTTCCTGTCTGAAGTACATTTTTTTAGTATTTTATAAGCTGTGCTATTGCATAATTTACTGAGTTGGTGAGAAATTCTGGCATGACGTTCATCAGGTAAAATTGCAGTGCTTATCGAATCGAAAAAAGATCATAATTAAGGCATTCGTTTTATCATCCCTTATTAGTGCATTAGCATTAGGAGGTGGCAACCTGCCCACCAGGGTACAGACAAACTTAGTATACTACCTCGGATATAATGAACCTTAGTATGCCATCTAGGGTATAACGACCTTTAGTGTTAATCTCAGATACAACGAACCTTAGTATGCCACCTCAAATATAACAACTTTTGTGTGTTAATCTCAGGTATAACAAACTTTTGTGCGTTATCTCAGATATAACGAACTTAGGCATTTCATCTTGGATATGATGAACTTTCGTGTCTAAACCTCGGATATATATGCAAGAAACTTAGTGTGTTGACCTCAGATGTAATGAACCGCAGTGTACTACCTTGGATGTAATGGACTTTTGCGTGTCAACCTCGTATATAGCATACGTTCGGCTGGTTATGCACTCAAACAATCCACCGAGGATTGCCTGAGAGCTTTGTGATTAAGCAAGATACCACATTAGTGCAGCCACACACTGCAAAAATTGTCGCTGAGTCGGTTAACATTAACAAATGCTGGTTGTAGAAGTGGTGTGTCCAAACCATAATCTTCCAAACACTACTGCCAGGTTATAAGCTAAAGTAAGATATATCAAAACATAAATTACTAAGTCATGCTTAGAACAATCCTTGAGCTGTATTTTTTGAAGGTCCTTGATGATTTTGGGGTTGCCCAGCCTTCCGAATTGTTTGGCATGAGGTGGCTATTGTGCAGTGTGTCTAAAGAAGTAAGAGCATTTTACTTCCCGGGACCTCTCTTCCTTGGCATAACACATTGTCTATAAAGAAGACACGTTGGGCTTCTGTGCCCCAAAGGTTGGTGCAGAAGCAGCTGCTGGAAGGGGTGAGCAGGAGGATTGTTGTTCTGCCATGAAAAACCTCTTGCATAGGGCCTGTTCTTGTGCCAGGAGCATCACAAAAATAGTGCTACTTTCATTGATTTAGCAGTGGAGTAGAGTGTGTATGGTAATTCAGCTTGGCCATTTAATTTGCATATGTGTGAGATGTATCCTAAATGTAGGTTCTGTACTTTCATTCTGCTTTTCTGCATGTTCCAAAGGACAAGGTGATGTTAGTAATGCTTGAGGTGTTGCTTGCCAGTCTAGGTTCAAATGGAAGGCTTTGCCCTTGAAGTGATGTGGTACTGGTGTCACTGTAGGCTGCTCTCCCACAGTGCCACACAAAGTTTCATGACCATTAAGAAAGATAAGCGTCATCTGCTGACATAATATCGTATGCAGTTCTGTTGGCATTCTTATTGTGCGGCTTCAGTTAACCACAGCAGCTTAGAATCAGGCCCGGTGGTCTCTCTACTGGAGAAAGCATTGTCTTCCAGCGCTCCTTCATGCTTGCCCTAAAGAAACAGTCTGCTGTCGGAGATGAGTGCGAAATTATTGACATATTCTGGTAGAATTTTCGCTGCTAACAATTGCGAGGGCAGACCTAGTTGTTTTGGCAGGGATTTCTATTTTAAATTGACCAGAAAAGTCAAGCCAGAGCCGAAGGTGGCGCCACGCTGTGTTCAAACTTTGGAGCTGTGGTAGTAGTTGGGCTGCATGGCCTGAAGTGGGCACACTATATTTATAAGCGCGTTGTCTTGTCCACCTTTCCTGTGATTGTCTCTTATTGTGCGCTAACGTTTGCACATAGAGCACTACATTTTATAGGTTATTTTTGTTGGCAAACACTTCAGGTGCCTTAATTTTTTTCCCTTTCAACTAGCTGACATTTCTTACACAGTTTAAGCCTACTTTTTCATTATTTCTTAAAATGTTTTAAAAAGGCAGACTAGTCAAGTCAAGTCAAGTTTATTTTTCTTTTCATCGAAAAGGAACGGGCCAGGACTAAAAGCTGTGAAAGACAGCTTGACAACGCCCTGGCCCCCTACAATAATTGGCAGAGCAACAGCTAGGAGGAAGATCAGTTTGGAAAGATGTGCACAATTTTATACATCGAACAGTTTCATATTATTACTTTTGTCCGTATGAAAATTAGACACAGTAAACCACAAAAACAGAAAATAGACACGTCCTAAAACTCAGTCTCAAAATGAGAATACATCAAGATAGCATTCTAAATACAAAGCAACACTAGGTTCACAACAGTTGTTCACAGCAAAGAAGACCAATATGGCAATTAGACTCATTCACTGGATCGAATCCAGTTGCATGCAACTTATTCAGAAGTTTCGGTACAGTGTAGCATAATGATTAAGTCTATGAATTCGTGCGAGGCACTGAAACAAGATGTTTTTCTTTGTGTCGGGTTTGTCGGTCTCGGATATTTTCTTTTAATTCTGCAAGGTTTACGATAATACTTAAATTAGATTTTATGAGATATTTATAAGCCATGATTATCTTGTAATCAAAAAAAGAGAACACAGAGAGGGCACTATACTTCAAGAAAAGCTCTTTGGTTGGATGACAGTAATGCATACCCGCAACATACCATAATGCTCTTTTCTGCAACAAGTGTAATTTGGATAAGTTGGTTACCTCTGTGGTGCACCAGACTAAGCTGCCGTACTGTAAGAGTGGTAGCACAAGCGCATTATATAACAAGAGTTTTATTTTAGAGGACAGCAAGTATCTTGTTCGGGCGATGGCGCCAACTGCCGATGCAACTTTTGAATGTAAGTAATCTATGTGGTCGTTCCATGTAAGGTGCCTTGAAAAGACCACTCCGAGTATTTCACAGAGTTAACAATTTCAACTTTTTCTGTTCCCAAGCGCATGCTCAAGGCTTCCGGTAATTCCTTCCCTTTTGGAATGTATAGAATTGCTTTTGTTTTGCTTGTGTTTATTTTTAAGTGGTTTGCTTTGACCCAAGCGTTCAAATTCAGAAGCGCCATATTTGCTCGCTCTTCTACATCTGCTTGCATACTTCCGGTTACGAAAATGGTGGTGTCGTCTGCATAGGAATTAAGCGTTACATCCTGAGTGCAGTGTGCCATATTATTGATATAAATAAGAAACAGTAGCGGTCCGAGTATGTTTCCCTGTGGCACGCCTATGCTTACTCTGAAATTGCCATCGGCAGCACTGCTACTGGCAGAAAGTGCTTACAAATGTATGCGGTAAATATCACCAGCCTTATTTCATTAGTAGTTTTTGAAAACTACCTCAGTGCCTTCAACGTTATTTTAAAACAAACCTATGCATTTCAATTAATGTCACATTCATTATTGCCATTGACTGCTGCCTATAGGCAGCGGGTAGCTTGTGTCTGTGATGTTAGTGTGTGCAGATGCAGACTGCCATAGGTAGCAACATTCGGTTGTTGAAGAATTGTTTTAAACTTGCTGCCGTGTTCCTCATCATCACAGCTGGGCATACATTTATTTGGGCAAAAAGTTTTTGATCGCAGGTAACAAAACATGGTTGATATAAATCAGTACTCTGTCCCTTTAACACTAGTGCGATGAAACCAACTTCAACTGCCACATGGTGACACTGTTGCAAAGACTGGAAAACAGGCTAGCACAAGGATATCTAATAGAGTTTCTTAGTATTACCTGGAGGTAACGCTGATGGTGCTGCACTTTGTCCACCATTGAGAGGCACTGGAATGCAGGGAAGATGAGGTTTCGCACTTGGCTTTCGCTATTGTTAGGCAAAAAATGTGGATTCAGCTGTAACAATATAGTTTAGAAGAGCAAGTGCCGGGCTAGTTGATACTTTTGCATGGTGGTGGAACAGCACAAAGGACGATACACTGGAAGAAACAAAGAAAGACACACACGGGCACTGACTATCAACTGAATTTTTATTTTGAAGTACAGGGAGTATATAGCGATGGAAGGAGGGCATTACATCGATAGGAGGCCTGCTCGGTCACTGGAAACCAGAAGGTACTCACGTCAGTGCATAAAACATGTATTAGTGAATGAAGGGGGGTGAAAGGTGATAAAAAGGGTGTGTAGAGGGCCGTCACACGAAACAACAGATGCACATTAATGAAAGGTGAAGTTGCCCATAAAGAGGCTAAAAACAATAAACAATGAAAAAACAATAAAACAGTAAAAAACAGAAAGCTGCGAGGAGTAAAGGGCCTCCAAGCATAGATCATGAACATCTAATGAAAGGTGAAGTTAAAGATGCGCAAAGGAGGCTAAAAACTTTAAAACCGAAAAAGCTGTGAGGAGAGGAGGGTCTGTAAGGGGTAAAGAATAAAACCAGACTGACAAATAAAAGATCAAATAGCCATGATTTAAACAATAAACACAATAAGAGGGCAGTGAAACATTCGAGCCAAGTGATCAGTCGCAATACATGCCCGGCTGTGCTTAGGAACTTCGAATTCTTTCTCAGATAAACAGATAGACTGTGTACTAACACAGTAGTCCTTAGCACGACTGATATGGACAGCTTCAATCATATCTCTAGACCCACGGTCTCCTCCTTTCCTGATAATCATACATTCATCGAATTCTGGGGTGCAAGTTTTGATTTCACATTTTTGCAGTGTTTGGCCAGATTCCCGGTTATTGCTATGTTACCCACATTGTTGTCATGTTCTTGCAGCCTGACATTTATGCACCTTCCTGTTTGACCGGTGTATTCCTTCCCACAGGACAAGGGCACTGAATAAACTACACCAGAAGCGCACAAAACGTGGGGATTTCTGTGCGTTTGCCCACAGCCATGGTAGGAGGCTAAATAACCAGCAAGTTCACTGTGACTGTGGGCAAATGCACAGAAATCTCCACGTTTCGTGCCCTTCTGGTGTAGTTTATTCAGTGCCCTTGTCCTGCGGGAAGGAATACATTGGTCAAACAGGAAGGTCTATAAATGTCAGGCTGCAAGAACATGACAACAATGTAGGTAACATTGCAATTATCGGGAATCTGGCCAAACACTGCAAAAAATGTGAAATCAAAACTTACACCCCAGAAATCGATGAATGTATGATTATCAGGAAAAGACGACTGTACGTCTAGAGATATAATTGAAGCTGTCCATATCAGTCGTGCTAAGGACTACTGTGTTAGTACACAGTCTATCTGTTTATCTGAGAAAGAGTTCGAAGTTCCTAAGCACAGCTGAGCATGTATTGTGACTGATCACTTGGCTCGAATGTTTCACTGCCCTCTTATTGTGTTTGTTTAAGTCCTGGCTATTCGATCTTTTATTTGTCAGTCTGGTTTTATTCTTTACCCCTTGTAGGCTTTCCTCTCCTTGCAGCTTTTTCGATTTTGAAGTTTGTAGCCTCCTTTGGCACCTTTTAACTTCACCTTCCATTGGATGTTAATCTTGTATGCTTGAAGGCC
Organism: Amblyomma americanum; assembly: GCF_052857255.1. NCBI lineage: Eukaryota > Metazoa > Arthropoda > Arachnida > Ixodida > Ixodidae > Amblyomma > Amblyomma americanum. Next base: position 46,257,632 of record NC_135500.1, read on the forward strand.
CTTCACTCCTCGCAGCTTTCCGTTTTTTATTGTTAATATATTTTATTAATATTTTGCTATGTTTTTAGCCTATTTTTGGGGAACTTCACCTTTCATTAAGGTTCTTTTGTGGGATGGCCCTCTACACCCCCTTTTTATCTCCTTTCACGCCCACCTCATTAACTAATGCATGTTTTATCCACTGACGTGACTATCTGCTGGTTTCCGGTGACCCTCTCTTATTGATGTACTGTCCTCTTACCATCGCCATATGTTCTCTGTACTTCGAAATAAAAATTCAGTTTGTAGTCAGTGCCCGCGTGTGTCTTTCTTTGTTTCTTCCCGTGTAGCGTCCCTTGCGCTCTTCCACCACCATGTAAAAATGACCCTTCTCGCAGCAAACCTCAAAGAAAAACTGTGAAAGCTTCCATTCCAGCCCAACACTGAACTTTCACTTGCATTAAATGTGCTGAAGAAGTGAGAAATGCAGTATTAAAATAACTTAATCCATGCCCAGAGGGTAGCATCGCAGTACAACTACCAATTTTGAGGTACAATCCACGCTTTTGGCCTTACACTAGCCAAGCCAAACACAAAACCTCATCTTGCCGGCATTCTCGAGGCGGATGAAGGGGTCTTTAAGGAATTCGCATAGTGACAGATGATTGTACGTATTTCAGTAATAGGGTTCTTGTCTTTGCTTATTAGCTGCATTGTTTGCGAGCAGGAGTACTGCGAGTGGGAGGGGCTCAGTGCAACGCTTGGCATGTGCAGGCGGCGGCGGCAGAGGACCACTCGGTGCTCCAGCGTCCCATCGCGTTGGGCGTGCAGGGCGTTCGCCAGATCGTGCAGTGCATGACCGGCGGCAGCCGCGAGGTCAAGGACGTGCTCCTCAACGAGTGCAATGTGCTGTTCGAGTGCAAGGTGTGCCGCAGCCTGTTCCGCAGCCTCGCCAACCTGCTCGCCCACAAGCGCGTCTACTGCACCCAGCACCTGTGCGAGGCCATGCCGCTGTGCGCCCTCTCCTCACCCGCGCCCATCGAGCAGCAGCAGCAGGAGCAGCCACGTGTGCAGCTCACGGCCATTGCGGCCACTGCAAACGCCGTGCGCCAGAGCCGCTGCGAGCCCGACCAGAGCCCCGCCAGCGCTGCGGCGGAGGCGCGGCGCGGAGAACAGCAGCAGCTGGGCTGGGGTCCCTCGTCGAGCCAGGCGTCCTCGTCGCGCACCAGCTACCTGTCGTCGCGCAACGACTGCGACCTGTCGCGGCTGGCGTGCCTGAGCTGCGACACGACGTACACGTCGGTGAAGACGCTCTACTTGCACATGGTGTCGCTGCACTCGACCACGCGGCGCTACTACCCGTGCCCGCTGTGCCGCGCCAGCTTCGTGCAGATGTGGGGCGTCACGCGGCATCTGGTGAGCGTGCACGGCCAGACCAAGGAGCAGATCGTCAAGCTGCGCGACAGCATCCGCGGCGGCGTCCAGCTGCGCAAGAGCCGGCTCCAGCACATGGTCGACTGCCTGCTGCGCGGCAACGGGCCGGCCGCCTGTGGACGCTGCGGCCGGCCCTCGTGCGCCTGCCGGCTGCCGGACAGGCCGGCGGCGAAGAAGGCCGCCCGCAAGGGTGTGCCGCGCCGACGGGGGGTTCCCCCCGCTGCTGCTGCGACAAACAGGACTGCCAACGGTGCCGCCGAAAACAGTGCTGAAGACAGTGCCGCCGCCGCGATGCCGTCGGCGGCCAGAACTCCTCCGCAGCGCATCGCCGGCAGTGCGACCCCGAGCAGTAGCAGCGCCGGCAACAAGCGCGTCTCGCCGGCCATGGAGCGCAAGATATTGGCCATCATCGATTACGACCGGCTGGCGTGCCTGCGCTGCGAGCGGCTATTCTCGAGCTTCTCGAGCCTGCGGCGCCACGCGGCCGTGCACCTGGGCTACAGCCGGTATCAGTGCACTCGCTGCAGCTACCAGTCGTACAATCGCGCCGACTGCCGCAGCCACGTGCAGCGCGTGCACGCGGACGCCGCCCACGACGCCGAGCGCATGATCGTGCACGTGCCGGGTGAGGAGGAGGGTGGCCACCCGATGGCCACCCGCTTCCCGCGCCTGGACTCGCTCTCCACGCTGGTCACCCGCTCGGGTGCCTACCCCAAGAGGCCGCCGCCGCTGGGGCCCCAGAAGTAGTGGGGCCCCCGCGATGGCGGCGCCGCGCCCGCTCCGGTTGCCGATTATCGGACACCCCAAGGGTCGTCGTCATTGCTTGAGGCGCATGAAGCAGCTAGGATATTCTAATTATTTATGGTTCGTGTGCTGCGACCATCGTACGCCGGTTAGTGGGACTGTCGCAGTCGGCACCGAAAAATAGCGCTCCTGTCGATGGTAGTTGTTGGCCTTCCGGTGCAGGGAGAATGTTCATGGCCTGAACTGCTGCAATCTCGGTGAAAGAACTGCCACTCGAGTATATAGCTACGGACACACTTGAAGGGGACGAGTTTAGTCCTCCGACATTTAGCCATCTAGTTTAATGTGTTCACCGTTCAAATTTTATGAACCACCTGAACTGATCAGCAAAGCTTTCCCCCAAAAAATGTGTGTGTTTGTGTTTTGGGAGGGGGGGGGAGAGTAGGTGCGATAGAATACCGCAGTTATAGCCTCGTGTGTGTCAGTGAAAACAAAAAAGTGGCCCCAGTTGGACCAGTTTTCCAATACTAAAAGTTCGTGGCTTAGTATGTATACAACAATTGTCACATACATAGAGCCCGAGGGGTTCGCTTGTAAGACGTGCAGGGGGCTCATATAGCATTCTTAAACGTCCCAGCTTTCGGAGGCACGATTACTTCCTTTCACCTTCAAGTGATTTCAAACGCTTTCAGTACATCACGAGGCCTATAGCCGGATACAACTCGTCTGCAGTGACCGAACCGAAATCTTTCGTGCCAAAAAGTAGACTGTTTTGTGGTCTAAACAAGTACCTAATCACGAGACGAAATTAAAACCTCACTGGTACGTGCCTCTGGTTTGTTAGGCAAACATAGGAAAGCTGATTTTGTTTACTGTTGCAATTGGTCAGCAGAGTAATACAGGGCGCCGCGGACTGTGGCCAGTGTTAGCAACGGTTGTTTTTTAGAGTTGTATCCTGCTATAGAAAGAAGCCCGTTGTGTGGGTTACTTTCCACCAAGTGTGCACCACGCGGGGTCACTGACGTAATGCACACAGGCCGCGGTCTCTTGGAGCTTTTCGGGGCAATGAAATGGCGATGGAATCGTGCATGATATTACTGGTATTGACGACGAAATGTAATTTTATTTCAGCACTGAAAACTTCATCAAACGAGACCAGGCGACGTCCTTGTTCCTGCAGTGGAACGCGCTAAATTCAAACGTCCGATTTTTCAGAAATGACGCTTTGGTACCGTTCAAATCGCGGGTATTTCTCTGAAGGAAAACTGTCGGTAATCAAAGCGCATGAACGAAGCAACAGTTGATTCGATAGGGCTGCGCAGTCGGCTGACGAAGCAAGGCATTGCAGCCACGGAGAAGGGAAAACTCGGGAGGGAGCGTCACGTGACGATTTTCAAGCTTAGTCATAAAAAGAAAGGAAGAAAGTGAGTCCAGCCACCGGGGTGGCTGAGTGGTTATGGCGCTCGGCTGCTGACCCGAAAGACGCGTGTTCGATCCCGGCCGCGGCGGTCGAATTTCGATGACGGCGAAATTCTTGAAGCCCGTGTACTGTGCGACGTCGGTGCACGTTAAAGAACCCCAGGTGTTGGAATTATCCGGAGCCCTCCACAACAGCGTCCCTGATAGCTTATGTCACTTTGGGACATTAAACCCCCATAAACCAAACCAGAAAGTGGGTTCCCCTCGTGACAGCCCGTGGCGCGTTTAATTGGCCAAGGCTGGGTCGAGCGTAGGGACAACTTTGGCGTGTTCGGAAACAGAAAAAGGTAAGAGAGCGACTTGTTTCTACCGGCCTCCCGATACTTCCTACTCTGCATTACTGGATAGAATTTTTGGGTTCCCTCCTACACGTGCCCGCATGTCCCTTTAACATCATGCCTGTCAAATATACCGGTTCTCATAAATTTTGCTGAAGTCACGCTGCCACTCTTCAGTGCATCTTCTGAAAAAGTTCGTTTGAAGAGCGGCATCGCTTTTTTTTTTGTGTGGGCAAATGGAGCAGTAGAACAGCTCGTATGATGGCGGCGCGCGTGAGTGCGTTTGTAGGCAGCCGTGCATGAAGTGCGGTGCATGGGTTTATACCATGTAGGAAATAAAAACTGAAGGAAGCGTCCGGTGATAGCCTTGAAGCTGTCAGAAAAAGTAAGGAGGAAAGAGTGCCCCTCCCCCCCCTCGTGATCACACCACGTGATAGCGTGCGGTGATATGTATCCCCGCTGCGCGCGCGTATGCGCGGACCTGCGCGGCATACTGACTGTAGATCAATCTCCTTGCTGTAGACGCATGGTCCGCGAAAACGCGCGCAATGAAACATGCAAGCACCGAACCATTGGGGACTGACGGGGGAGGGAGCGGCTTCACGTGTACGTGTACGCCACTGTTCAAACGTCCTACGCTACACGTGGTGCTGAGGGACGCCGAAATGAAGGGCTCCGGATTAATTTCGGCCACCTGTGGCTCTGCAGCCAGCGTTGGGCAAACAATGGAGAAGACGGGCTTTTGTCGCCAACGGCCAGTAAACTAGGAGAGGGACCACAATAGGGAGTTATCGGTAGGGGCGATAGGGGAATAGAGAGGAGCCAGCGCACATGCGCAGGACAGTATCCCGAGGCGTTATTCTGCGCATGCGTACTGGCTGTTCCCTTGTCCCAGCAACCGATAGGGACCCCCATTCTGAAATTTCCAAATAACTTGACCAGTTACTGTTCAAAAGCATTCTTCGCCCTCAGCCACCATGCCTTGGTCGGCCCTTTTAATGCGAAAGCATTAGGAGGGCCATGAAGGCGAAATTTGTCCCCCGGCGTCTGTGTGAAGCCTCCACCTGCTGGGTGGTGTTTAGTGGGATCTCTCTCTCCACCTCTCAGCCCGTCCCCCTCTCCACTTGCAGGGGAGAGGAGGGAGACGCCAGACGCGGAATGACTCATCTAAAGATAAAATGAATCTGACTACAGCAGCCCTTCACGAAAAAAATATAGATCCTCCCGAAGAACAGTGTGGGCAAAAAAAAATGGCAGTGGCTTAGGTAAGCTATGCCAGAATGTACGTAGCGAAAGCTAATGCATAGCTTGGTTAGCCTTGATTAATCTTGATTGCAAGTCCAGGTTTGTCTGGCTAGTTGTCACGTGGTGCGGTGCGGTCACGGTGGGAATGAGAGCACGGCGAAACTGCGAGTTCCCAATGTAGCTTTCGCTACAAGATGAGGCAGGAGCTATTCCTTCTCGCATTACTTGATAAGAGCAACCTTAGAAGTTAGCACAAGGCGATTGGAAGATTGGTGGTGCAAAAGCAGGTCGGTGACGCACGGTACACGTTCAGGATGAAGTTCGACGGATTTCTTGAAAAAAAATATCAGAAAAAAAAAACTAGCATGGTGCAAACTGCAACCAGCCCGATTAGGAGGGGACGTCCTAACTTCCGTCCATCCAATGGGGCTCCCGCTGGGCGCAGAGCTGCGCGACCGCTTCCCTGCGCCGGTCGTAACGCTATTCACGGAGCGGCGATCACTTGATCCTGCTGGCGTCAAGCGTTCCAATTCGTTGCGACGTAACCGTCTTGACAGAAGCAGCGCTGCTGCTTCGCATACGCAGATTTCCCTGAGGCTCCACGTGCAGGCTTTTGGCGCCACCTGCCAGTGCGTTCCGATACTGGCACTCTCACTTGCGGTGAGCAGTAGTAGTGCCGGTGAAATCTATGTTAGAATACTATATAGGTTTTGCCAGAGTTGTGCGAAGGTGCCGCCATAGGCAACAAAGTTCTGCAGTGAAGCCGTGCTTGCAGGATTCAAGCAGCGAGAGTGGCAGGGGAGTCGTGAAGCGATTATTGGCTATCATCGGAATAATTTACGGCTGCTGCAGCTGAAGTATACATATCATTGCACCTACTGAAAGACTCGAGAAGTCTCTGCTCTCATGTAAGCCGGCAATTTTCCCTAATACAGCCATAATATACATAGGAATGCTGCACGGGTAAATCTCGTAATACCTCGCTTACACTTACTCCAGAAAGGTAAATTTGGTTGGCGATCGTTGTAACGCATGCGGGAAAATGAGTTATCATGGTGGAAGAAAAATATCGCAATGTAATTTTAGTGCCGTATTTACGCGCATAATTTGCGCACCCTTATCACCCGGGTTTACAAAAAAAAATTTTTTTACTCGAATATTTTACGCACCGCGCTGCGCTAGACCACCATAATGCACGCGGGCTCTACCCAGTAGCATTCGGCTATTCCGCGTGTTTGTTCGGGAGGCTTTTTGAATCTTTTGTAAACTGGGCGTTCATGGTGATGTCAAGGGCCACTGTTACAATCGCGGTGGCACCAGCGGCATCGCCACTCGGAACGGCCAGCAGCACTTCCGGGGAAGTTCGGCAGCTGATAGAAAAGCCAACACCGCTGTTTGGCTGATGCATGTGACTCGACTGCCGGCTACGCTTTTCTTGGTGGCTCTGACGGCTTGTGTTTGGTTGTTCGGTCGTGTCTTGCGATGGGATATCACAACTATACGGCAAGTTCCAAACTGCTTGTCGGCGCCTTATCACGGCGCGGAGCGGCGAAGCCAGCGAGAATAACCGCGTGCGCACAACTTTACCCATAGACGACAATCGTTGTGTCGGCAAACTTGTGCGCACGTGGCTATTCTCGCTGGCTGCTCAGCTCCGCGCCGTGATAAGCCGCCGACAAGCAGTTTGGTCGACGCTCGCGCGGTACTGTTAAAGAATTGTGTGGTGTGATGATTTATTGATTCGCGGTTGCTTTCCCGGACGAAGTTGCGAAAGCAAGCTTACGGAATCCGGAATTACCGAACAATTGGCTGGGCCGCAAGCGATGACGCTGTTTTAGCGCCTTATTCAGCTTCGAGCATGCACCTTCATGCCATCTCTCAAGGGGGGTGCGCGGCCTTTCATTTAGAGTGAACTTTTCTTCGGTGGCCGGCCAGCGTAGGGTGCGGGTCCGGGTGCTGACGTATACGCAGCAACATACACTACCTATATTGCGCGTTATGACCTTTGTGAAGTTTTTTAAGTCGCGCTCGCGAAATCCACGTAATTTTCGCACCCCCTTCTTGGAGCCCTAATTTCTGAGTAAAAAGCGCAAATTATGCGCGTAAATACGGTATTTTACTTAGCGTATGCAGCATTACCATTACCTCCGCGACATAAAACACAAACACCAAATTAAGACCCTGCCTTAAACATTGACATTTCAGCTGCTGCAAAATTTTATAAAACCGCGGTGCGCAGCGCGGTTTTCTCCTTTGTATTGAAAATCATAAGTAGTCTCAAGCAACCCGTGTAATTTTTTTGTTCTTTTTCTCGCTTCGGTTGCCTTGCTGAAACTTACAATGATATATCGTTGGCTTTCATACGTATGAAATTGGTGCATGCCTCCTTATCTAAGAAGTTAAGTTAGATGGCATATTCTTTCACCTCTTAAAATGGGCTTTTCGCGGCCCATGCGCAGCAAGCATTTAAGAAGCACGGATCTTCCAAGGTACGAGATTGGATAAAATGGTTTGCCACTCTTTGAGCGATTGCTTCAGTTCGGAGCAGAACACCCTGGCATATTGGTCGCGCAGACATCCGCGAGAAGCACGAAATGCATGAACCCTCACTGTATGTAGCAAACGGACACAGCGTATCCAAAACATAAATGTGAGCGACTTACTCTCGGCGATGCAAAGCGTCCGGAGTGCCCTGTAGGGTTGGCTTCGCGATGGTGGAGGGTTGTCCGGCAGTCGCGAGATTACGCGGCGGAGAGAGAAAACAAGCCGAAACCCTGGCAAAGCCTATATAGTAACTCTGTTAAAATTCTCTGTTTAGCGTAGCGTGTACTGTTACGCCTAAATTCATGGCGATCCCTTTCAATGGAAAACGCTGGGCATGTCGCCTAAGATGATGGTTGAGGAATGCAGCACCATAAAAACAAGGACAAGTGAAGAACCATGATCACATACCAACAAGCCCAAACAGCCACTTTAGTTCGCCAAATATTTCCGGGTAAGTTATGTGGGGATCGAGTTTCCACCATAGTGTTTTTATCCGAAAGAATCCTGTACTGTTACAGCAGTTACCGTGAATTCAAACAGTACAAGGAAAACGTGTTGCTCCTGATCCATCGTAACTTGCGGCTTCAGAAAAAAAAAAGAATGTTTACTACAATCGAATCGGCGCGAAAGTTGGGATTTTTGCTACGTAGAAGACGACGGTTAGCAGGCAGTGCCGCGGGACGGAGCAGATGGAAGTTGATGAAGACGACGCTCTTCACTGCGCAGCGCGAGAGTGTTGTGCAGTTCAATTATTATTATTATTACTAATTTCGAAATCAAAACTTTCATCTCTTTTCAGTTTAATTACCTGAGTACAGGTGTATAGCCACCCGATTCTTGGCCGATCCCCCAGTGTGGGTATGTGCCATCTTTTGATAGGCTAACAACAACACGAGGCGTGTTCGGCTGCGGCGATAGCCTAGTGGCCTCGCTGAGCGGCCCTGAAAGATCTGTTCGCGCAGCCACGGGCTCGACTCCCGGTCATGGATATTGACTCAGTTTCATCTCTTTTTCATGGTTTTACCTCGAACTCTGCTGAAGGGGAATACTACGCAACCGGATAGAATAGAAAAGCTTTTAATGTCCAACAGAAAGAGGGTAGCCAGAGGGCTACGCGCCTAGACGACGGCCGGAAGAGTTATAGCTGAGTCGCCGGGTCGGAGCTCAGTAGTAAGGTCTCCCATGGGGCTTTCGTCTTTACACCTTGTCCCTCCCGGGGGGCATGAGGACATTCCCATAGTATGTGGTCCAAGGTGGCCCTGAGTTCGCAGTTTGCGCATTTGTCTGAAAATTGCCCTGTGTACATAAGACTCCAGAGGGCCTGTTTTGGAAAGATGTAAGTTTGTAAGCGGCCCCTGTTGACGGCCTGGTATCCGGTCAATGGTCTATCGGCTGGAGGAAACCTAGCTCGTTGCAGACGATAGTGCTGTGTAATTTCTCTGTATGCCACCATGCAATCCCTGTCTGTGAAGACCACCTCGCTCGTGTCCGCCCGGAAGGAAAAGCCTCGGCCGAGCCCGTGGGCCATCTCATTAACAGGCAGGGATGCATGTGCTGGTGTCCAGACTATTGTAATTTTTCGTTCTGTTACATCACGGGTTAGAATATTCGTTAGAGGGGAGACCCGTCCCCAGCTGAAATTTAGTATGGAAACTTTGGAGTCACTGATGATGTACGTCGCTTTGTGCCTCAAGCCACTGCTATGGCAGCTTCCTCTGGAGTCTCTGGGTTGCCCTGGAGTATGGAGGAACTTATTTTGAGGAGTTGTTTATTACCGACGGCCGCGAGGGTCATCGTGTTCTCACCATACTCAGCGGCATTCACGTAGTCCTCGTCTTTGTGGGAGCGGAAGCGTTTGTCGAGCTATTCTGCCCGTTTGGCCCGGCGCACTGAGTGATGAATAGGATGCATATTCCTGGGTACGGGGGGAGGGGGGGGGTACAATTATATTGCCCTGATTTTCTCCGCGCATGTAAACTTTAGCGGTTGTTTTGTTATCTCGACTCAGATGGAGTTTGTCTAGAATGGCCCTCCCGGTTGTGGCCCCGGCTGAGCGTTCTATTTGGGACGTCCTTACTGCTTCCGTAATTCCGTGCCTAGCTCTAGGAGACGGTGAGTGGATGTGCGGATGGGCAATCCTAGAGTTTGCTTCGAGCACCGCCTGATAATTCCATCTATCTTTTCCTTTTCTGCAACTTTAAGATCGAGGAAGGGGTCAGCACACTAAGATAGAGGAAGGGGTCAGCATACGAGATACGGCTAACTACGAAGGCCTGTACCAGCCGCAAGAGATTCTGCTCTTTGCCGTGTCTCCTGTTGGCAATCCGCTGTATGAGGCGCATCGTTTGTTGTGCGCAGTTCTCCATCTTAGTTATTGCATCACCGTTATACTCGTTGCTTTGTATAATCATGCCTACAATTCTGATTTTTTTCAACATGAGGGATCTCCGCCCCTTGCGCTTGTAATTTGATGTTAGGGATGGTTCTTGTTTTTCTTTGATGCAGAGGTCGATAAAACAGAAGTTCAGGCTTCTGCGGCAAGCATTGGAAGCCCCTACGGCTGACATAGTTCTCGACCTCATTTATGGCCCTCTGTAGCATACGTTCGATGTACGCGTCGTTTCCACGGATCGTCCACATGGTGATGTCGTCCGCATACATGCAAAAGTTCAAGCCGCCTATCTCCTCCGGCCTCATCGGTAGCCGTATCATGACCCGGCGATCGAAGCATGAGGTCCCGTAGGGAAGGGAAGCTTTCGGTTCAAAAAGCCAGCAAAATACCGAACACCGCCGGCGATGTCTGAATCATAGCTTCTGACGCATGAGGAGCGGCTTTCCTGCAGAGCTTGGAACGTAATGGTCGTCCTTCGTGCACCTGTGCTCCTTGCGAGAGCATAGACAGGAGTACTAGCGTCCAGCAGAGCCACTGCATGGCTTTCAGAGTACCGCAAACTTTTCCCACCACCGGTTGGCTGCCGCTGCCGAACGTTCACAGTGCAACAGATGCGCGTGGTGGGATTATAGGCCATGCACCCATGGCTGCAAAAGTGACTGTGTATGCTACTGCAAACTATGTGCCGCTGCAGCTGTTGAGGTCGCGGCTGCCGTCAGTCCCCTGAGGCAATTTTGTCTGAAGATAGGAGGGGACAGGTCGGCATTGATCGTGGCAGGGGGGGGGGGGGGGGTGAGTTGAGTGGTTGTATGCTACAGGTGGGATTAGCCTTGCTTAGTCTGCCGGCAATTGCTCCACCGGAGCGTCACTTATATGTTAACGACCTAAAACCTGTCGGATCTGTCCCGCTATGCGCTCAGTCACTTATAATGCAGGTGGGTGCAGTCACTTGACGTCGCTAGCCTCGCTTCAGCTGCTTATTGTTTCGAGGGATCCGTAGGGCCGGCCGTAAGCGCACCAGCGTCGTCCGTAGATTCCTGCTGTCCATTCTTGTCATCGTTAAAGGGGCTCTAATAAAGTTGTGGTATGCCTCTGATGTTAAAGGACGACGCTTCGTGAATATCCGCCAGCAAGAATTTTTTTGATGCGCTCTATTGAAGCTGAGCTGTCTAGCCAAATTTGAATTTCGGCGTCTTTGCGCCTTCCTCTCTCTCCTCGTCGCTTTTTTCACACTGAAAGGCCGGCGGATTTCTGATGTGAGGGTAAATAGACAAATCGATGGCGAATACAACAGTTTAGAACACGATATCGCGTCGAGGGATTAGCGACGAAGCTGTTATCGCTGTGAAGCGGCGGGCAGGGCGTCGCCATGTTTGTAAACGCTACGTACGCAAGCAACGCAAAGACCGCAAAGTGAAAATTCGAATCTCACGTACGTACGTACGTACGTACGTACCTTACTGGCGACAGTCAGAGCTTCGGATCGCACGTTGTATCGCCATTGACAGGCGTTGAATACGCTCACCGTTGTGGTCTCCGTTGCGCAGTCGGTGTCCGGCGGAGGCGCTGACGGTGCTTAGCCCGTGGGTGCCTCCTTCCGTGTCGAATTAATTTAACGTGTGCCCCTGCTGGAGAGGCTGCGGTTGTTTCTTGTTGGTGTTATTTATGAATTGAAAGCGCTCAATAAAAAAAAACAATTGAAGAAAATATGAGTTCCATTTCCAGCCCGGGCGCAAGCCTGTACAAAGCAGGAGGCGTTCTCTTTAGTGCCGCTGTCCCACGTACACCTGACAAACGTGCGCCTGTTGCCGACGGCGAAGCAACCGGAGCGCGCGCGACCCGGCGATCGGTGACCGGAGGCGTCGTGCACGACTTGCCGATGACGCGTTGCACTTGGCACGGCCATGGACTACGCGCGCGGTAGCTTCGCGATTTGAGTCCCGTGACTGGGGGCTGCTCAATAAACGGCGGACCGTTGACCAGACGGCGTTCGCCACCCGACGGATGCTGCCGGCTGCTACATATCTATGTACCTGTGGCCTAGCGTCTGGGACAATTTGCACCTGTGGCTAAAAGCACAGGTAGCGCACCCAGATGGCTTTCCGTGTGCATATGGGTGGTGACAGTCATCATCACCAGTATGTACAAACCTATCATTTCATGCTTCCGAAGCGTTGTGCGTGCTTCAGTCTGCAAGCGACCTACTTTCACTGCCTCCCGCACCAGTGTGCTAAGCCCCGTCTTACCTAATTCAACAAATTGACAACACCTTAGCTGCTGCTTTTGCCTCACCTAGCGCAATACCACAGTATCATGCGTTTTCTTTCCCTGCATGCTTGCAGCAGCAGCAAATATAATTTATTAATACGAAAGCATTGCTATGCTCTGTTGGCAGCTGACGTGTGGATGAAAAATGTGGAAGCATAATGTGTCGCACGATATCACGTCATCGGCTAATGTATGGTAGCCTTGATTGAATGCGTATGACTATTAGTATATAAGTAGTGTCGATCATTGTCATAGTCATGTTAATGTAACTGAGTCATGAGCCCGAAGCCATGACCAGAATCATGTGATCATGACCGGAGTAACTGTCTTAGGAAGGAATTGTGTCGTGCTCATCAGTCATGAATCAATCAAGTCATGGACACAAAATGTGTGACAAAAATTGCTGTCACGATTGAATAGACAAATCATGGTCATGTGAGTCATTGTAATTGAGTCAATTCCGAAGTCATGAGTCATTAATAATAAATGTGGTCATGACCGCAGTTATTGTCTGAGGAAGGAATTCAGTCGTGGTCCCATAAGTCATGGACACAAAATAGGTCCCAAAAGTGCTCAGTCATGGTCACAAAAAGTGCTCAGTCATTGGTCTCAAAGAGTCACAAAAATGTACCGAGTCATAGGTCACCAAGAAGTGCTCAGTCATGGGTCACAAAAAGTGGCTCACGAAAAGTGTTAAGTAATGGGTCACAAAGTTGGGCTGAGCTAATCCAGGACATACAAAACGAAAGCTGTCGGCATTTATTGTGTTCGTTGGCGTTGACAAAGTTCTAAACTCCAAAGATTTTGAGGAAAGGAAGGGCGTATAACTGACTCCCCGGGTCAGTGGATACCTCATTCACGCTTTCAGGTGCGTGGCGGTGGTGAGAGAGAGATATGGCCTACATGCATTAGCGCTAACAACGTTGTGGCAGACACGCGGCACTGCAGCAATACGCCGCAGCGTTCATTGGGTGACCAACCTCTCGCGATGAACCATTAATTTAACTGCCACCTACCAGGGTGGCCTACCCAGTGTGCAGAACGCCCTCAAAGTTAGACGCCAAGCCGCGTCTGTGGGGACTTTGAGCGTCCTTGCTGCGCCGCTGCCACAGAAACGCATCACGTGACATCGCCGAGCAGAGTTTTCACCGTCGCTGCACCGAGGGGCTCCTGCAGTCTGCTCAGCGGCGCGGCGATGTCACGTGATGCGTTTCTATGGCATCGGCGCAGCAAGGACGCTCAAGGTCCCCACCATGGAGGAAAGAAACTTTCCTTCCTCCATGGTCCCCACAGACGCGGCTTGACGTCTGACTTTGAGCGCGTTCCGCGCACTGGATAGGCAGCGCTCCCACCCTTCCACCCTGGGAGGAACTCTCGACTCGGACGCGGAGCTGAACGGACGTGTCTCGTATGGGCTCCGTGCTTCTTGTCCGGAATTTCACCGGAATTCCTCATTCTTTCTTCAAGGAACTTATTCAACGCATCCGTGAAGGTGAGATGACCCGTTTGACACCGGAGCAAGATCCCGTCCACTATCGACTATTTCGGACCATTTTCTGCGGCACCACGCCGCCGACGCGCTAAGAATAACGCGCGGCGCAGTGATGCGTTCTTCGCCACGCCTGTGGCCATGGCTTCCCGGCTGCGGAGGCGTTCGCACACCTCCAAGCAGCCGACATGGCATACCAATTTGAAGGCGTCTCCACCACCTCTGCCGAGCTTGCAGCTGGCTCACACTGGGTACGTGCCGTTAAGACACACCGAGCATCCGCGGCACACCAGCCCAGCGTCTCGCCACCGCCTGCCTCGAACGCATCCACGACCTCTCTTCCACCACCCCTGTACAGCCACTTACGTCGTCACGCTCCCCTCCCAGCGGAAGACTTCAAAATCGTCTTCAGACTGGGAGGGGGGCTTGACCTCCGAACTACCACCAACGGAGCCCTGCTGCAAATCCTCTGCACCCTTGCCAACATCGACTACGCCACCGCCCGCACTGCCGACCGTGTACGGATCAATCTGTACGATAACTCCCTCACTGTAAGCACCCCATCTGAGCCGCGCGCTCGTCTGTACCTCCGGGTTTCGGAACTTCGCCTGGATCCCATTTCTTACCCCCTGCTTGCCTACATAGCTGCACCCGACAACGCCCTCCGCGGCATCATATATAAAGCCGTGGACTCCCAAACTCAGGAAGAAATAGTCCAAGACTTCCAATCCATAAATGTCAACACCCCCTACGTCATCGCCGACGCGCGTCAGATGGGGCGCTCCAAATACATCCTCATCACCTTCGTCGGCACCACCACCCTTCTCAGCACCACCGTCTTCAGCTGTGGGATCTACTGATGCCGCCCGAAAGCCGAGGCCTACATGAACTGTTGGGCTCTAGGCCACCGCGCGCACGTCTGTACAAAGCCCATGTCCGCCCTCTGCCACCGCTGCGGCAAGGCCCACAAGGCAGTCGAACCCCCGACCTGCGTCCCCTGCTGCATCCTGTGCAAGGGGGCCCACTTCACGGGCTCGCGCCCGTGCAGGCTCAGATTCGACTGGAACGCCCCCCCCCCCCCTCCCAGCTACCTCCAAGCCCCAACCTCCCCCACCAGAGCCTCCTACCGAGACCATCCTCAAGACCTCCCGGCCTATCCGCCCTCGTCGCCGTTCTGCCCCCCGTAGTGCCCGGTCTGCCAGCCGCCACTGCTCCGTGTCCTTCCCGCCTCTGCCCAAGTCCGAGGCGTCGACCGCCCCCGCCACCACCACCAACTCTACCATCACCACATCACCGGTAAGCTGGAAATCGCAGCCTCCCACGCCGGACCCCAAAATCACGGCCCTCGAGGCCACTATCGCTGCCCAGCAGCTCCAAATTCGGGAGCTGTCGCGTCAGCTGCAGGCCGCGCTGGCGCGTCTGTCCTCTTCTCCATCTACCACAGCTCCCGCACCTCTACCACCGCCTCCTCCGCCGGCGCCAGCTGAGGAGCCGATCAACACGGCACCCTCGGCTGCGTCCTAGCGTGCCTCATTTCCCACCCGCAACCCCCCCCCCCCCCCCTCACAAACACCGATCACCCTCTTCCGACGCCCTCGCAGCCGAGCGTGACGTCGTTCGTCAAACAGCCTCGTTCTTGGAGGTGTTTGAGCAGCGCATCATGGCCCGCTTCGCCCAACTTGAGGAGCGCGTCGCCAGTATCGACACCCGCGTGGCCGCCATCGAATCCCACCTCACCGCCCTAGACAGACACCAGGGCAGCGACCCTATACTTCGTCTCACAAGATGTTTGCAGCACTACGGAAGGTAGAGCTCTCTCGTCCAATCAGGGCTGCAGAAACGCAGAAAATAGTCCCTCGAATATTTGAGGAGTGTATGACTATTAATCAAAACAATAAGCATTGCAACTAAAAACATGATTTGGACAGGTATATTTAAATGGTAGGGAGTGTTTCAATCACTGGTGAAATTACCAGACAAAGCCCGTACGGACACAGCTCTGCGGAGGCCTGCTGCGAGGTAGTGATGCGTCGCCACTTTCCAACATGGCGTCGGACGAGTCTGTTGTGTCTCCTGTGTGCTCTACACCGACAGTGCGCTGTTTCCCCAAGCAGTCGAAGCAGGTGGCTTTAAATGTTCTTGAAGCGCTTCGCGTCGAGTGCGGGGGCAGTTGGAGTACAAATGCGCTCATCAAGAGGACGGCAAAACTCACGCAGGTGAGCGAGCGAACGCTTTACAAGTGGACAACGAAGACGTTGAACGCGGGCCGAGTGTTGTCACCGAAGAAGCGTGCTGGCGGAAGAGGCCGCGAGCGGACGAAGAAGCTGGACGATTTTGACCTGAGCGTGTTGCGAAGGGTGGTACACACCTTTTTCCAGAGAGGGGAAATTCCAACTATCGCGAAGGTGGTTGCGCATTTCGAAGAGGACGAAACGCTACCGACCGTGTCCGCAGCGACAATGCAGAGGATGTTGAAGAAACTTGGCTTCCGATATAAGAAGCGCTCTCGGAATGCGATGTTAATCGAAGCGACGCACATTGTGCAGTGTCGCCGCCGGTACCTGCGCCAGATAGCGGAGCTGCGACGCCAGGGTAGGCCTATTTTCTTCACCGACGAAACGTGGGTTAACGCCGGCCGCACGCGAAGTCGAGTGTGGACTGACTGCACCATCCAATCTGCACACCAAGCGCATCGATCCGGACTGTCGACTGGTCTACAAAACCCCAGTGGCAAAGGTGGCAGGCTTATTGTGACGCATTGCGGTAGTGAGCAAGGTTTTGTCGAAGGCGCAGCGGAAGTTTTCCGAGCGAAGAAAAACTCGGGCGATTACCACGAGGAAATGAACGGGGAACACTACGAAAACTGGTTCTCCAGGAGACTTCTCCCACTACTACCACCCGGCAGCGTTATAGTGATGGACAACGCGCCATATCATTCTGTGAAGCAGGATAAAGTGCCGCGGATGAGTAGCCTCAAAAAGGACATAAAGGCTTGGCTGTCCGGAAAAGGTGTCGCGTGGAGCAGCGGCATGGTGAAGGCCGAGCTCATGCAGCTTGTCAGCAATGTGAACACAGGTGGGGAGCAATACCGTGTCGACTGCATTGCTAAAGCTGCTGGCCATCTCGTTGTGCGCCTGCCACCGTACCACTGCCAACTGAACCCGACAGAGCTTGTCTGGAGCGACGTCAAGGGTTTCGTGGCCAGCCAAAACAAGACGTTTAAGCTCCAAGACGTCGAGCCTCTGGTTTGGCAAGGCATCACGCAAGTGACTGTTGAGAAATGGAAGAATTACGTGCAGCATATTATCAGTGAGGAAGATGTGATGAGAAAACTGGACCACATCATCGACTATGTTGTTGACCAGGAACCGGCCATTGTTGTCAACCTGGAGGACGACACAACCAGCAGTGCTGAATTCAGTTGTTATGAGGACGATGAGATGATCGAACCCGTTTAACGTGCGTTGCCTCTCGCGCAGCACATTGGCTTGTTTTGCATTTCGCCACCATCGACACTCGGCTGCCTCGGCACGCTGGAGTAAATAAATTTATATGCACATGACACGATTACTGAAATTTACTGCGACGCGACAACAGAGGAACTGATGAGAACAGTACCCTGGATGTCTCACATATATCGGTGGACACCCGAACCGCGCAGTAAAGGAAGGGATAAAGGAGGGAGGGAAAGAAGAAAGACAATATCTCGGTGGACACCCGAACCGCATCGTAAAGGAAGAGATAAAGGAGGGAAAGAAGCGAGAGAAAACTGAAAATTGAAAGTTGGATTTTGAGGAAAGGCGCGGCGCTGCGCGGTGGAACACCTGTGGCTCGGTGCTACTATAAATAGAGGTAGAAAGAAGCCACCTGGACATCAGGTGGATCGAGCCACAGGCGCGTAGGAACACACTAATGTAGTGCGCGCCATCCTGATTGGACGAGAGAGCTGTACCTTTCGTAGTGCTGCAAACATCTTGTGAGACGGAGTATAGAAGCGCGACTGAGGCCACCCTCGCGCTCCTGTCGCTCCCCGCACCGCCCACCCCTGCACTTCCTTAAACTCCGTCCGAGGACCTCGACATCCATCATGGCCAGACACCCCCCGTACCTTAATCTCTGGCAGTGGAACTGTCGGGGGTTCCGCGGCAAACGGAGCACCCTGCAGCTCCATCTCCCGAACATTCCTCCCTCCGACCTCCCCGCTGTCATCGCCCTCCAGGAAACTTTCTCCCCAGTTATGCTGCGCGACCACCGCTTTCCGCCCCCCCCCCCCCCTATAGTTGTCACGCTAGTTCACCGCAACTACATGGCAATCGAGCATCCGCTCGGCGTTCCAGGGAGCACCCACCTCTTCCTCGAACTCCTCCCCCGGCGGCGGCAGGATGCCAGTCTGTCTTTAATGTCTACAGCCCTCGCCGCGCACCTCCAGCGTCTCTCCTACTCCTCTTACTCCGCAAAGCCCTCTCCCGCGCGCCCTGCAACGCGCTCATTCTCGGGGATTTCAGCGCACATCACGTCAGCTGGGGCTACCACAGGAACTGCAAGAAGGGCCTGGCGCTTTGGTCCTTCGTCCAGAACGAACAGTTATCCGTCCTTAATGATTTTTCGGACCCCACCGGCACCGGCTCCAGCGTCCAATGCAACACTAATCTGGACCTTTCCATCTGCAAAAATATCTCGGATGCGGTGTGGACGAACACCTGGGTCTTTCTCGACACCGCCCACTATGTCCTGTCCACTTCTTTCTCTCTGCCCTACCCTATCCAGACGGCAACTGCGTCAACTACATACCCAACAGCGCCGCACTATCAGCAACGGCAAGACAAGGGACGACGACCGTGACGTCCAGGCCTCGAAGCAGTCTGGCGTAAGGTTCAGCTAAGTCAGAGCTCTGCCTGCGTTGGCGCTGTGTGCAGAACCCCAAACGCAGAGGATTCCGATCTTCAGCCGCTTCTTGAGCATATGCTGAGGTACATGCTGGGAAGCGCTGTTATAATGACAGGTGACTTCAACCTTCCAGACGTAAATTGGAACTTGTTAAGCCCATCCACGACAATAAACTATCTTCTGGTGAACTTTTTATATACTCAGAATCTAACACAGGTTGTTTCCAAGGCTACTCTGGTGCAGGGTACTTCAAGCTCTATTCTGGATCTTATTTTCCTAAGCGAGCATTTCTGAAGGAAAAGGTTAGCGTGAATATTTTTGATGGTTTATCTAATCATAATATCATGCGCACACTATCGTATCCAGCACGGTTTCGCCAGAGTGGTTCTACAAAGGGTGTATATGCCTTTAAAAAAGCTGATGATGCAGCTATCATGACATACCTTGCACATGAATACGTCGATTTTCACAACCTGTGCACAGAAGGCTCTGCAGACATCGATGAAATATGGCTGCAATTGAAAAATTATGTAATGCACTGTATGAGGCAGTTTGTCCCACTAATAAAAAATACCACAAGAAAGCACAATCCATGGATAACTCGCGAAGTAATTCACCTAAAACGTAGGATTAAAAAGTTAAGAAAATCAACTAATCAAGCCCCGTCTCAGACTACTGCCAAAAGGTTAATACAATGAACAAAGAACTGAAGGAAAAGACATGAGGCAAAGCAGAACTTCTGTAAAACAACTCTTAGCAACTTTATCAAAGAATCGCCCCACAAATTCTGGCGCTATATTAGCGACAATGAAAACCCTTTGTCATCTTACGAAGAAAAAAAGCAGGCGGTAGCGTTTAACGCATTTCTCCACCAGACAATGGTATTACGCGTTCTTTTCAGCAAGAAAACAGAGAACAATATGGTGTACTGGATGCCCCAGTCGTAACTCAAGGAGGAGTACTATCATTGTTGTTAAACCTTGATGCTAAAAAGTGCAGCGGTCCGAACGAAATTCCAAACGTCGTCTTGAAACGTTATGCCGAACCCATGAGTAAGCACCTATGCCTTGTGTTCAATAAGTCCATATGCGAGCGCTGCCTCCCAGCGGAATGGAAAGTTGCAAAAATAATACTAGTTTATAAATCAGGTGATAAGACTTGCCAGTCAAATTACAGGCCTATTTCTCTTACCTGCACTTCCTATAAAGTTTTAAAACATCCTCAAATCAATTACAGAGTTTGTTGAATCAAATAACATTCTCCATCCTGTTGGGATTCAGGTAGCGTGACTGGGCCGGAGAAGAGACGAGGACGATAGGAGGAAGAAAACTTGGAAAACTTTATACAAAGACTATTTACATAATGTACGAGTAAGGGCAACTGAGCGTGCCTCTCAGTAAAGGGAGCTTTTTAGCAGTCGGGAGTATCTCCCAGAAAAGGGTATCTCTCAAGAGGGTGGCTCTCCTCTGGTACCAAACCAGCAGCTCGTTAAATACTATTCGTATTCCCCAGATCCCAGCTGGGGAATACAGTTCGAAGAATGATGTCCAATCACACGATGGCACTGATGGTACCACCCACGGCAGGGCCGTCCTGATGTTCTCTCGCAGCTCGGTCGAGGGAAAGGGAACAGGACCCAGTCACGTTGTCGTCCACGCGGCCTCCTGGTGGGCGCGCACGTGGGTCCGGACTGCGCCCATGTCGAACAGGAAGGCGTTGCGTGACACAAGATAGCGGGCTGTCTCCCAGCAGGGATTGAAAGATCTTGTACTGATGACCGAAACGCGGAACCTCTGTCGAAGGCGCGGCCCTCGGGCAATTGTTCAACCCCAGCGTGACTGACGACGGCAACACTCCGTTCGTCGACCCGATGGCATGTTCGAACACGGGGGGACACTATTATCGTCGCTGCTTTCGACATTCCTGCAGCCACGTTTCTTCCAGAGGGCTCATTCACCTTCGCGGTTGTTTTCAGGGAATCCTCCCCCATGTCCAAATTCGCCGAACTCAACAGCAGGAAGGGAGCGTGAGCACAACAGCACCCCCGCCGCCAGATATTGCGCCCGGAAGATGAACTGCTCGCACGTAGCTCGGCTGACTGGGCGTGCCAGGAACCAGATGCTCACTTTGAGTCTTCGGATGACCTTCAGCGCCGAAGCTCGGCATCGCGTCCCCTCGTCAGATGGCTGTTTTGGGAAATTCACTGCAATGCTAGCCAAAAGGGATCACAGACTCCAAACCATACCTGACAAAAGCAAGCGCCCTCAAAACCCACTCATCCCGCCAGACCAAAACTCAGGGCCAAAACTGCACTTAGCAAAAAAAAACTTCAGCTATAACTTGAAGAGATGAAATGTTTTGCCTGAATGAACACGTGGTGTCTCCCTACGAGGAGTTTAGACATGGCACCTGTCCAAGGCGTGTGCTGCCGCTCGAGGTGCACTAGGAAGGAAAAAAATTCGCTAAATGAAATCAGGTTGCTGCTTAGAGGGCACGCGGTACGAGAATAGGTGACTGGTTTTTGCCGACGTGGCATTCAATTTTGCCCGCCCCTATACCTCAGAGTCAAGGTACGTTACACCACTCGCTCTTATCCTTGGCCGAAAGAAGGAAAACGTACTCCTAGGTATGTTACCTGATTATGAACAACATTGCTGCAAAGAAAGTGGGAGATATACGCTCTCCATGAGGAAGATAATATGAAATAAATCTCCAAAACTAAATGTTTGGGGGACATCCCCTTTTGGTAAAATCTTTACCAGCTATAAGGCTCGACTTAGCCCGTCGGCATTTGTGTAGAGCTTGCCTTGTAGCGAACCTCGAAGCTGTGGTGCTGGAGTGCCAGGCTCCACCTCAGTAGACGAACATTTTTGGGCGACATATTGTGCTGCCAAGCCTAAGGGCAATGGTCCGTTTCTACTGTGAAACGGGACCCGGAGACGTAGCATGCCAATTTGTCAATAGCCCAAACGAGGCATGCACATTCTTTTTCAGACGTGCTATACGCATATTCCCGCGTGCTGAGCTTGCGGCTCAAGTAAAGGACAGGCCGTGTGTGCTTGCCATCGCTTTCCTGGTAAAGAATAGCGGCTAACCCGCGGTCGCTGGCATCACATGGTATGATAAAGGGTTTCGAGAAATCTGGCGCTGCCAGTATTGGGCGTTCGCTTATGGCCGTTTTCAGACTCTGAAATGCCTTCTTTTTCTTTTGGTCGCAAGAAACATTGGTAGGCTCACTTTTTCTCAGCGCGTCGGTCAGGGGGCTGGCTAAATCAGAGTAGTCCTTTACATAATGCTGATAATAGCCTGCTAGGCCAAGAAAAGCCCTGAGTTCCGATTTTGTGGTTGGGCGACGGTACTCCACCACGACAGCCACTTGAAGTTTTGCAGGTCTGCGTTGGCCTCGTCCAACTACGTGCCCAAAATAGTTCACTTCTGCGCATCCCAGGTGGCATTTTCCCGCCCTTACCGTTAAACCAGCCTCAAGCACTCGGCTAAACACAATACGCAGGTGTTCAATGTGCTCCTCCCAGTTTTGTGAGAAAACGGCCACGTCGTCAAGGTAGGGGAGAGCGAAATCTGCAAGTCCCCGCAGCACTTGGTCCATTAACTTTGAAAAACAGTACGGAGCACTTTACAAGCCGAAGCTCAACATTACAGGGCGAAGCGTGTCCGCGGTGGACACTAATGCTCCGTACCTGCTGGCGCGCTCAGTGAGTGGCACCTGCCAGTAACCACGAACTAAATCCAGTGTGGGTATATATTCTGATTTAGCGACTGTTTCGACCCTCTCCTCGATGTTCGGAATGGGGTAGGTCTGGTCTACTGTGATTGAATTCAGTCTCCGGTAGTCCACGCAAGGTCTCGGATCCTTGCCTGTAACCTCTACAATAATGATTGGTGACGTATAGTCAATTTCGCAGGGCACTATGGCGCCAAGTTCGCACATACGGCGGTTCTCCGTCTCAACGATTTCCTTTTGTCTTGGAGAGACACGGTACGGTTTGCTCCTGATCGGCTGTTCGCTAGACAGCTGGATGTCGTGTTCGATTAGGGTTGTTTTTCCTGGCTTGTTTGAAAACACCGCCTCAAAGTCGCGGACGACGTTTTTCATGTCTCCTCGTTGACTTTCCGTCAAACGTGGCTCTCTGTCGATTGAATTTAGCAGCTCATTCGCTGCTTGCTCGTCCTCACGAGGGACATAAGGTATGTCTGAGATCTCTTCCTCTGGCATGTTCAGCGCCATGTTATCCATTGCCTGACGCTGTACATAAGGCTTCATCAAATTACTGTGGATTATTCTATTGTGTTTGTTCTTAATTTTTACCTCATAGTTGGTGTCCGAAAGCTTGCACACCACCTTAGCTGGTCCTTCCAACTGCACCTCAAGCTTGTTCCTTTTTGACGGACGCAGCAACATCGCCTGGTCGCCAGATTGAAAGGTGCGCTTGCGTGCAGATTTGTCGTAGTACACTTTAGACAGTGACTGCGTTGCTCTGAAATTTGCTTCCACGAGGTCCCAGGTTTTTGAAAGTCTTTCCAGTAGCTTTAGAACGTATTCCACTACACAGGGATCCTCTCCGTAACCCTCCCATGACTCCCTCAGCATGCGCAACGGGGCCCTCAAGTCACGCCCGTAGACTAGATCAGCGGGGCTAAATCCTGTGTTTTCGTGGGGGACGGATCTCATTGCAGAGTGCTGCTGGAATGCAGCCTTCCCAATCTCCCTTATGCTCAAACACAGAGACCTAAGTATCCGCTTTAGCACTGAGTGCATGCGCATCGACTGGATTTGACTGAGGGTGGTAAATGGAACTGCTGATTATTTTAGTCCCACACCGTTCAAAGAACGTTGTTGTCAAGCAGCTTGTGAACACGCTCCCGTTATCGCTTTGTATCTTTGCAGAGACCCACTCGAGAGAAAATTGACAAAAGGGCGTCTACAACACATGCGGAACTTAGCTCCTTCAAGGGAATGGCCTCGCGAAATTTGGTTGCCACGCACAGTGAGGTCAGAATGTAGCGACAACCAAAGTTGAACGCTGGCAGCGGGCCGACAGTATCTGTTTAGAGACTCCGAAAGGGCTCTGTAATGATGGGAACTAGTGTCGCGGGCGCTTTCCATTTATCCGTCGACTTGCCGACCTGCTGGCAGGTGTCGCAAGATCTAACAAGCTGTTCCACATCTTTCCAGCAGCCAGGCCAGTAATATTCGAGGGCTAATCTAGCTTTCGTTTTCTTTATGCCCAGGTGGCCCGCCCATGCATTTCCGTGTGCGAGCTCTAGAAGCTGCCTTTCTTTTCAGGCACCAGGAGTTGCTCATATGCGCGTCCCTTTGAGTAGCAGTATTTCCGGTACTGAAGGCCTGATTTTTCATGAAAGCTGATGTTCTTTCTAGCGACTCCCTCTCTCACATTATTGCTTAAAGCTCTTAAGGATGGGTCGTTTTTCTGCTCTGCAATGAGTGCTTTCCTATCAACCTTAGTCAACTCCTCCCAACAAGTCGAAGCAGGTGTTAATGTCGAACCCTTCGCGTTGGTTCCGGTTGCCCCATTTTCTACGGAATCGGCAGTTCCTTAGATTTCATGAGCTACCGCTGGTTCGGGAACACCTTCATGGTCATGCTCATGCGGTTTAGACGGATCAGTTTTCCTGCAAGGATCCCCCGGCTGATCGGGAGAATGGTTCGGTGCCTGCTCATTTATGGGACCGCAGTCGAGTTTCTTTCCGAGCTCTCGCGCTCGAGAACGGGTTAGCGCCATGCAAGCCAAGCCCGAGGTGAAAGAGAGACCTTTATCTTTCAGCAGCTGCTCGGATTTGTTCGAAAACAGGTAGGGCAAGTGTGTCGGCAAGTTTGCGCTAACTGCCGCTTCTGTGTCTAGCCTGCCGAAAGTCCCCTCTAGAGTCACCTTCGCAATTGGCAAGCACGCACTCTGTTCTTCGGCGACCTGCTTAATCCAGGCGCATTCGCCGGTGTAGTCCGTGGAGGAAACACAGGACATGTGAGCAACATCCATGGTAGCCGCTGAATCCCGCAGTGCTCTGAATTTCTTGCCATTTATCACCACGTCCAGCATGTATGGCTCCCGAAATTTAAGGTTTTCCTCCGACTCTCGCATGCACGCGAACGCCATCTTTTGCTGTTTGCAGTTAAATAAGATGTGACCCTCCTTGTTACAATTAAAGCAGACAATGGGCTTTCGCGCTTCAAACGCGCGAACTCCAGGTGCCTGCTGTTTCGGCGAATCGGCAGATTTGGGTGACTCAATATTTTTTTGCTACCTCCTCCTTTTGATCCCGCATCCTCTGCTCGGTGATCCCGGTGTGGTGGTGGCACCTTTCGGTCGAGGATTCTCTTTAAATAGGTTTCTCCCTTTCCTAACTTGTTATCGTACCCTGCCTTGCTTTGGAGGTTTCGGCGAACGTAATAATCGTCTGCGAGCTGTGCCGCTTTTTCTACACTCTAAGAAAAAGGGGTGTGAGAAAGGGGTAAAAAGGACTTTTACCCCCTTTAGAGGACTCTAGGAATAACTTTGCACCCGTTAAAAGCACGCTACTGATCACTTACCCCCTCTTAGAAAACTTACACCCTACTTACGCTCTCTACCAGTGTTGATAACTGCGCGTCCTTTCTTGCCCCCAAAACAGCGGGGTGATTATACTTTGCTCGCATGCCGCGATGGGGCGCTCGTGGAGAATTTTGTGTGAAGTGCCTCGATGCGCATGCCGACTTCATAGAGGGGCGGGAAAGAATTTATATAATGGTTGATTTTTCTTGTGTGGCAAATACATCAAGTAAAAAGATTAAGCTTAGCAGTCTACGCTCAAAACGGAATTCAAATGCTTACATCTTTTTTCCATATAGACTGTTTCTAGTACGACTAAAAACATTCCATGCTTTAATTTGACATGATGCGGCGATCAGCTCCAACGGTCACGTTCTATGCGCATTTAATCTGTGTCCGTTTCAAGCAGTGCATATTTCCTCCTCGCGCTCAGCTGCACGTAATGGCAAGATCGGCGGGCCCTGATTTAGTGTCATGATTAAACTTGCACCATAAGCTCACGCTCGTCTGTAGGGCATTCGTGCTTTACATAATACTTCATTTTATGTTACGAGTGATAACGCAAATGCAATTTGCCCTTGACAGCCTTGCCGTTAACAGGGCTGGGGGTGAGCCCAAGGTAATCTTTTTACAAAGGAGCAGAATGAAATAGGGAAATGCTGAGTGGCGCATACGCAGATGAACCTACTGATTTGTGGGGAAGGAGTCTTGGGTCCTCTGACGCTTTCTCCTCCTCCCTGGCAATGAATTTTTTTGTTTATTTCTCAATTAAATTTGAAAATGTCTTTTGAATGCTATACGCCAAGAGAAAAACAGAAAGCAGAAAACGTGCTTGTCATAAATAATTATGGTGTAATCAATAAAAGAGTGCTCAAACTTTGTTAAAG
This sequence comes from Amblyomma americanum, assembly GCF_052857255.1. Classification (NCBI taxonomy): domain Eukaryota; kingdom Metazoa; phylum Arthropoda; class Arachnida; order Ixodida; family Ixodidae; genus Amblyomma; species Amblyomma americanum. The sequence continues at coordinate 46,283,824 of NC_135500.1, forward strand.
CTCACATTTCTCATGGCACACTCGCAAATTCCTGTAGCGAGGGCTGGACAGGAAAGGGGAAAAGGAAGGCGCCTTTGGCCACGTGTCACTGCAGCAATTAGTCCAAAAAGTTTTTTGTCGCGAGTCCGGTTCTCCAGATTTTTAATCCGCTTTGTGCTGCTTCATTCTTTCGGCGAAGTTCCTGGTCTCGCCGATGTACGACGCCGAGCGCTATTGTGCTCCTGCGCAGAAAGCTCTGACTTGAATCATCATTCAGACGCGGGGCAATGTTAACACTCCCTAGGAATACTTGTCCCCTCAGGGTCTACGTTCAGTGACCCGGCGGATGACTAACCGAAGGCGGGATAGAGAAGCGGACGCGCAGCTCGGAAGCCACGCTAACCCCTCACCATGCTGTCCTTTCTGTCTATGCACAGCGCTGACTTCCTGCTCACAGGAGTACACTCAAGGGTTTGAAGTTACCCCGCATTAGAAGCTTTTCGACTGATTTGCTAATGCGAGCGCAAGTGAGCGTGAATCCTAGACACACGTGTGAACACTGCAAGAGCGTTGTGAAACTTATTTTTTATTAAGTATGCTTTTTGACTGAGCAAATTTCACTACGTTCAGGTCAGCGCACAAATCTGTGTCCCACATCTTGTGGACCATCTCTACATGCACATTTTATTGATTATATATGTGTGTGTGTGCCTAAGTATTTTTAGTATACATTGGCTTGATTTGCTCTCCTGTGACAACTACAAGCTGACATTTGCTTGATTTTGATATCTGGCACATATTCTTGGCCGTTATTTAATAATAACGCTTGGAAGATCTTTCAAAGTATGGATGGTTCATGGTTTATGAGGGTTTAGCATCCCGAAGCGACTCAGGCTGTGAAGGATGCCGTAGTGAAGTGCTCCGGAAATTTCCACCACCTGGGGATCCTAAAGTCCACTGACAGCGCACAGTACATGGGCCTCTGGAACTTCGCATCCACACAAATTCGACCGCCGAGGCCGGGATCGAACCCGCGTCTTTCGGGTCAACAGCTGAGCGCCATAACGACTGAGCCACCGCGGCGGCTTCAAAGTATAGAAGATATGACGATACGTACCAGAGTTGTACGTAACGCATTACATGTAATTGATTACTTGTAATCAGCTGCACTTTCTTGCAATTTTGTGATTAATTTATTACTTTTTTTTCAAACGGCAAAGTTCCAGGCAATTCAATTACTTTTTCTGTAGTTGATAACAGGTAACCAGTTCCTTCTTTCCAAAAAAAAAAAAAGCTGGAACCAAAGGTACAGCTTTCCTGACGGCAAGCAGTTTTCTTTTTGACCGAGCGACAACAGACCGGTTGCCGAGAAGCATCGCGCACGATCATGTCCGCATCACAACCGGGTGAACGCCGTCTTCTATGGGAGTTCTCCTCCCGAGAGGTATCACGTGACCGCTCTGTAGCGCCCCCCCCCCCCCCCCCCCGCGGTCTTGTCAGATGGCGCCGCAGCTCACCTCTCATTACACCCAAAATCGACGCAAGGTGTTCTAAAGGGGATCAGTGCAGCCGCTGATCGCTTCGCGAGTAAACGTAGGAACGTTTTTGACCGCAGCTTCGAAAAACAATTGCCCTCGGAAATTAATAGCGTAGAACAAATCATTGCAAACTAAACATTTTGACAGATTTGTCTGTCTGGTTGGGTTTGAAGACTTGTAATAAACTGCACTTCTCCAAACAAAAATTTTAATTTTTGGTTGGAACATTCCGAGCACTCCGACCATAGAATCAACTTCGAAGGAACCCGCATCCTGGGAACCGAAACAAATTACCACAAAAGGCTCCTTCTGGAATCCTGGCACATTCAAACCACCCCGAACAACATCAACCGCACAAAAGGAAACTTGCCCCCAGTATATGCCCAGGGACATCGCTCTTCAACTCAACAAAAAAAAAAAAAAACGTCGCCATTGACCGCATCCCCACAGTGCGACAACGTGACTAACAGCCTTAACGCCCTCTCTCCCTCCACCATGCCTTTCGCATCACAGCTGTCATTCCTTTGACCCCCTCCTCCCCTCTATACTTAAAAGACACTAGCTAAAGCCCTCAGTCACCCCTGATGAAGGAGCCGAGTCAGCCTGGAAACGTTGGGTTAAAATTAAAAATATTGGTTGGAGATTAGCAGTTTATTAAAAGAACAAATCATCAAGCAAGCAGCTGCAGTTCACTGCAGTCTGAGTAAATTTGTGTCATGGAACTATAAATGTTGGGAGGAAAGTAACGAAAGAGTAACAGCCTAGTTTTCTGTAATTGTTACGTTACTTTCCTGAGACTGTAATTCACCCCGGTATTCATATACATTTCTGATGGAGTCATTTCAATTGTACTCGGTTACTTATTTTCCGTAAGGTGTTGAAGAATGATATATAACGGAGCTTTGTCAACTTTTAGTTTTCTTTCTAGCAATAGTAGTAGCAATTTGTCATACATCTAAGAATTAGCAGGAACAGAATCCGAAAACAGGCTTTTTCCGCACAAGTGCGTGCACTTGCTCATTTTCTAACTTATACGCAATATTTCAAATAACTTATATTAAAGCACGCTTGCACCACCTTCATAGTGGCTGCCATTTTAGAGGCGAGAAGCGCAGAGCTTATGTACATTCGGCATATTTCCTACCGCACACTTTTTTTCAGTATTCAGCCGTCAAGAAAACAGGCGACTTTTTATGCCGACAGTTAACCAAGGAATTTTTTTAGATATGCGCAGAAGCAAGCACCCGGCCGGGAAGGGCCACCTCACGTGCACAACAGGCGTACCTAAAACCGGTAGTATGTCTCTGGTATGCTAAATCCCTCCACCAAGAAAGCACACGCGGGGGACACGCGGAATCCGGAACGAAAAGAGGAAAAGAAATATCTGCCCACAAAAGGAGGAAAGGGTGAGGGGCGGGAAAGAAAGGGTGCAGAGGACGGGTGGGTTCGCTCATTCGCCCTTCCGCGAATACAGCGCTACCGGTCGTGTCACTGCCTAGTACTGGAAGCTGCGGCAGGGCGCAGTTTGCACTTTGCGTCTCTGGACAGTGCCTGTCTAGCTATCTGTACCTGTGGTGTGCAGTCGCCGAGCGAATAACGCGTCTCGATAGCCTGCCAACAGGCTAACTTTGCGATGACGCCATATCAGTCCTGGTAAGTACGGTCGAATGTTTATCTGCTTGTATTTTGTAGAGGGCGGGTGGTGGTGGGGAATTACTTACGCTCATGTTCACTTTTAGTAAAACAACTCAATTGCGCCCTCGCCAGTTCATGGATCTTAGAATAGATATTAATTGTCATGGTACAAATTGTGCAATGCACCGTTGAATCTCCAGTAATAAGTTTTAGATACGAAGCAATTAGCTGTTTTCGACACAGTCGCCTTTCTTGAACTCTTGGCGGCGGGTGTACGCTTCCAAATGCATGCAACCTCAAGCATGAGTGCAGCTAATGTGGTTTTTAGCTTCAGAGGGTGAGTCCTACTTTCTTTCAGAACCTTGATGATTGCTCTGTGCGGTTGAAGTTTAAACATTGATTAAACTGGAGTACAAACCTTTTTTATGATGAGGCACAAAGCCATATTTCATCTTTTTTCCAGATGCAGCTGAGTGGCGCCGTCAGGATTTTCTCTTCTTTTTAATGCAGAAAAAGGGCCTGTTTTTTTTTACCCGAACTCGAGCATTAGCTCCCTGCTGCTATGGCCCTGCTTAACCTTCACCCGCAAACATTTTTCTATCGCTATTTCAAGTCACTTAATCCTCACGAGAGTTGACAACTTGCAAAAGAGACCATTTGCAGAAATGTGTAAGTCAGCTTCTCCGCAAGGCTTGTTTTCCAACCAAAAGGTCTCGTTCCCGGACGACACTCGCATTTTTTTGTGGAAACGAAAAGAGTGAAGTTCCCTCTTCTTAGTAAACTCAGGAATGTCGCCAGTTTACTTCAAAGTGGCCTGGAGAGAGCCATCAAGAGTACAATTGTACTCATGCAGTCAACCTTCGGTAGCACTGCAGTAGAGGATAGGCAGGGAATAGAAGGCAATGGGCCTTTGTTCCTGTGCGCCGGAAGTAGTGAGCTACCTCACGCTTAACTTTCTAAAACTTTTCTACTGAACAACACCGTCGCGCTAACTTCCTTCCCTTCCCCCTCCCCCGCGCACTCCTAGCCAGAACAAGGAACAACCCACTCCCCACTGCTCTGTGACGAAGGACTGTATCCCTCTTTTTTCTGCCTACGCTCTGCTGCAGGCAGTGGGCGGCCATCCGGAGTTTTCATTCGCTCGAAGAATGTGAGTGTCCTCTGGGTTCGAGACATTTACCACCGTCTTCGTTATCACTCCCTGTTCTTGCCACGAAAGGGGAGATGGGTTAGTCGGTCCCGAAATAAATTAAGGGGAATCCACCCTTTTTCTGAAAATGCGAGACTGCTGTCTGTAAGCGAGTACTTTTGGTCGGAAGACATCCTTTTGAAGAAGCTGACTTATATAATATTGCAAGTTGTTGCAGAAACGCACTATATCAGTGCACATACGCTTTTGTTGCGCGCAGGCGGCAAAAATTCAGCCACAATTTTGCTAGCTAGCGCCAAAAGCATAACTGGACAACAGCTGAACAAGAGCTCACTTCAGGTCATTTTTGTTTGTAAAAAATGTTCCATGGTCATACACTGACTCTAACTAGATGGTAGCACCACTGCATGCACGATAGCAACGGGGTGAGTGAAGACGCCCTGCTTATCATTTTACAAGCGTCAAATATACTGCGGTACGGTTTCTTATGTCTTGCAGATTTCAGCTGCAAAATCGGGCCCCTTTGAATCAACGCCGAAAGAACGCTGTAATTAAAAAAAAACTAGGCCATTTACGGAAGTGGGAGCTGCGCTCTATACTTCCACTGCATGTGAGATATGTGTACTGCACACCAAATGTAGGAGCCTTCTAGTTTGGTCTAGCTGGTGGGGCATGCATGTTCTTCAATCAGTATCATGATTTGGTATCCAGAGCTCGTGCTGTTCATTCTTTTACTTATTTCTTGGCCTGTACAGCATGCTCGCTTGGAAAACACCACACATACGCCTTCGCGCTTCAGACCAAATTGTCGCAGATTAAATTTTGATCTTATAATTACAATTTATGCGTTAGATATGTGTACTGCCCGTCATGTTTCAAGGATTTCTTTTTGTCACACAGGTTCGCTTGGAGAATGGATGCCATCATGACGTTGACAGAAGACTGCTGAGTTATGTTGCCATTTTAAATTCAGTAAGAAATAAACCCTGTCGTGCATACTGGTGTACAATCACTGGAGTCCGAAACTGCACTCTGAAGTGCAGCACGGCACGCCACAATCTTATCACACTAACACGAACATAACCAGGAATGTGGAAGAGAAAAACATCTGTGAACTTGATGGCAGTGAGGTGCTTATCATGCCTTTTCAGCAAGCAGCTTTGTTCTGTAGGTGTATTGTAATGCTGCGTTTGGTTTCGATGTGTGTAATACATTAAAGTAAATGCACCATTACCGACACCTACAAAGTGAAGTGGTTTTCTTTACAGGCCCAAAAACGATCTTACTTACTTTAATAACAATGGATACCTAGTATCACAGCGAACGTGTCTGTGCCTTACATTCGAGAAGTTGTAACAATACACTGTAATATGGGATACATTCCTCTGGACGGTAACGTTACCCGTCCAAAAGAGACGTAAGGATGCACCTAAAAGAGCAAAACATACACACTTTCAGAGCAATGTTATGCCCACTGACGTGGTGCAAAGTTGCACCATAGAAGCGTTGTAAAAAACTCATTATGTAACTATAGCCCCTGCGAGGGTAAGCTTACGCTTACGTTACCCTTGCTAACATGGCGTAAAGGTGCACCTAAAAGAGGAACCCATATGCTCTTGCAGAGCAATTTTACGCCCATTGATAAGGTGCAAAGTTGCTCTGTAGGAGGGTTGTAATAAGCTCATTAGACAGGATTAACTGTAGCCCTTACAAGTATAAGTTTGCACCCTAGGATTGAGCATAAGCTTATTCCGAGTGGGCGCCAACATGCACCAGAAAGTGAAGCATATGTTTACACTTTCATGGCCTAAGCGTTAGTCTTTCTGAGGAGGGGTAAAGTTAGTCATCAAGGGGTTATACTTATACTTGGCCAGACGGAATAACATTACCCCGATAACAGCCTAAACATTACACTGTGCGCACTTAGGCCCCCGACGAAGGTGTAACGTTACACCGAAAGGGGGTCGCCACAGCGTCAGTGGATTTACCCCCTCAAAGGACTAAGACCACTCCTTTTTTTCTTAGAGTGTAGGTCTATATATGTTAGCCTATCTTGCAGCCATATCCTCAGATCTTCTGGAATCGCGCTATAGTACTGCTCTAGTGCGATGCACTCCAGTACCTTGTCATGACTTCCGTGCACCTCAGCGGTCTTGAGCCACTCGTTTAAGTTGACTTTAAGCCGGTACGCGAAGTCAGTATGCGACTATCCGCCTTTCTTTGCTTGCCTGAATCGCTGCGTAAAGGCTTCAGCAGAAAGCCGGTACTTTCTAAGCAGCTTGCGCTCTTTACCTTCTCGTAGTCATCACACTCTTCCCGTGAGAGGCGAGCCACCACTTCGGCCGCCTCGCACGGAAGGAGAGGAAGTAACTTCTCCGACCAAGCGCTCTTGTCGATTTGCACCTTACCGCATGCGCGTTCGAAATTTACCAAACGAGTGCAAGATCGCCTCCCACGCGGTATGGTGAGACGAGATCCTGCAATCTCTGCTTCCCTTGCTCCTCTATCGAAGCTACAGGGCTAAGACGCGGCATATTCCCTCCGTTCGACGCGATTTCGAGCTCCCTCATTTTCCGAGCATGTTCTCTCGCTTTTTCCTCTGTCTCATGGACCTCCCGTCTCTCTTGAGCCAACCGAAGCTCTTCTTTTTCTTTCTGCTCGAACGACACCCGTCTGTCTTGAGGCAACCGAAGCTCTTCTTTTTCTTTCTGCTCGCACAACTCCCGTCTTTCTTGAGCCATCCGAAGCTCTTCTTTTTCTTTCTATTCGAACGACACCCGTCTTTCTTGAGCCAACCGAAGTTCTTCTTTTTCTTTCTGCTCGCACAACTCCCGTCTTTCTTGAGCCAACCGAAGCTCTTTTTTCTTTCTGCTCGCACAACTCCCGTCTTTCTTGACCCAACCGAAGCTCTTCTTTTTCTTTCTGCTCGAACGACACCCGTCTTTCTTGAGCCAACCGAAGCTCTTCTTTTTCTTTCTGCTCGCACAACTCCCGTCTTTCTTGAGCCAACCGAAGCTCTTCTTTTTCTTTCTATTCGAACGACACCCGTCTTTCTTGAGCCAACCGAAGCTCTTCTTTTTCTTTCTGCTCGCACAACTCCCGTCTTTCTTGAGCCAACCGAAGCTCTTCTTTTTCTTTCTGCTCGAACGACACCCGTCTTTCTTGAGCCAACCGAAGCTCTTCTTTTTCTTTCTATTCGAACGACACCCGTCTTTCTTGAGCCAACCGAAGCTCTTCTTTTTCTTTCTGCTCGCACAACTCCCGTGTTTCTTGAGCCAACCGAAGCTCTTCTTTTTCTTTCTGCTCGCACAACTCCCGTCTTTCTTGAGCCAACCGAAGCTCTTCTTTTTCTTTCTGCTCGCACAACTCCCGTCTTTCTTGAGCCAACCGAAGCTCCTCTTTTTTTTTCTGCTCGCATAACTCCCGTCTTTTTTGCTCTCCTTTGCGTCCAACAATCGTTTCCCAAGCCTCGTCGATCTCCTCAGTAGTCACCTCCTCCTGCCGCATTACCTGGAGAATTTCTTTTTTTCTGTTCGCAGAACGTAGCGAAATCCCTAGCTCCTGGCAAATTTCGAGCAGCTCCTGCACTTTTAACTTCTCCATCGTGAGTTCCACCATGCGTTAGCAAGCCCACTAAAACAAAATCCCTAGCTTGAAGTGGACAAAGCAGTTTCCCTGAATCAATTTCCCACACAACAGGAATCCGCACCTAGCATCTGCCTGTGCTAGTACGGTCTTGCGAAATGAATGGAAAACTTTGGGCACTCACCCTGCCAAGGTATAGCTGACGCCCGTCAGTCCCGTAGCTGCCGAGGTCCGTTGGAGCCGTAACTTCACGTGGACGTCCCACAGCTGCCATCCAGCTGTTGGGATTCAGGTAGCGTGACTGGGCCGGAGAAGAGACGAGGACGATCGGAGGAAGAAAACTTGGAAAACTTTATACAAAGGCTATTTACATAATGTACAAGTAAGGGCAATTGAAAGTGCTTCTCAGTAAAGGGGGCATCTTAGCAGTCGGGAGTCTCTCCCAGCAAAGGGTATCTCTCAAGAGGGGGGGCTTTCCCCTGGTACCAAATCAGCAGCTCGTTAAATACTCTTCGTATTCCCCAGATCCCAGCTGGGGAATACAGTTCGAAGAATGATGTCCAATCACACGATGGCACTGATGGTACCATCCACGGCAGGGCGGTCCTGATGTTTTCTCGCAGCTCGGTTGAACGAAAGGTAACAGGACCCAGTCACGTTGTCGTCCACGCGGCCTCCAGGTGGGCGCGCACGTGGGTCCGGACTGCGGCCATGTGGAACAGGAAGGCGTTGCGGGACACAGGAATGCGGGCTGTCTCCCAGCAGGGGTTGAAAGATCTTGTACTGATAACCGGAACGCGGAACCTCTGTCGAAGGCGCGGCCCTCGGGCAATTGTTAAACCCCAGCGTTACTGAAGAGGACAACACTCCATTCGTCGACCCGATGGCATGTTCGAAAACGTGGGGACACTATTGTCGTCGCTGCACCCGATGACCTGTTCGAACACGTGGGGACGCTATTATCGTCGCTGCTTCCGACATTCCTGCAGCCACGTTTCTTCCAGAGGGCTCATTCACCTTCGCGGTGGTTTTCAGGGAATCCTCTCCCATGTCCAAATTCGCCGAACTCAACAGCAGGAAGGGAGCGCGAGCACAACAATCCCCAACAACATGGCTTCAGGCGTGGTCTGTCTACTGTTACAGGACTGGTCGAGACTTTACATGACTTTGCAAAGCAATTAACGACCTAATGCTTACAGGTGTAATCTTAGACTTCTCTAAGGCCTTCGACCGGGTCTGCCACGCCAAACTGCTACAGAAGTTAAGTCATATATTAGGGGTTGGTCAGTAGTCCAATAGGTCGCCAATTATTTAACCGACCGTCGCCAGTTCGTGCAACTCGGCGACCACACTTCAGATACTGTCCTGGTCCTTTCCGGTGTACCACAGGGTTCTGTTTTGGCCCCAATTCTCTTCCTTCTCTTCATAAATGACATTGCTGACCAGGTAGAAACGAAATCGAGGTTGTTCGCAGGTGATTGCGTACTATATAGAGAAATAATAAGCCGAGAAGATTAAATAAGCTAAACAATGATTTTGGCAAGATAGCAGAATGGGGTTCGAAGTGGCAAATGGCTCTTAACTTAGACAAAACAGTTTGAATGACTATAACGAAAAAGAAATTCAAACTTAGCTTCCCTTACGGCTATAGCAGCTCTGCACTCAAGACAGTCACCGAGCACAAATATTTAGGCATCATTATATCAGCCAATCTGGGGTGGACAGCTCACGTAGATCACGTAACAAAAAAAGCGATGCGTAAGCTCATGTTTCTGAAACGAGCGCTGTGGTACTCTACGAAAGAAGCCAAGCTTTTGGCGTATGCTACTATCATTCGCCCAATACTAGAATACGCAAACGTCGCCTGCTTCCCATACACGCAAGATAACATAGCTACGATTGAGGCTGTCCAACGAAAAAGTGTGCGCTTTATCTGAAACAGATATAGGCGCACCGATTCTCCGACGATGATGCTATCTGAGACTGGGCTTGACACGCTAGCTAGTCGTGCGACGCTTTGCCGTCTGAAGTTTCTGTACATGATTTTACATTACAAGCTTAAATTTGGTTCTGCTACATGCATTACCTTGTACACTTCCAGGGAAACGCGTCACAAAAATGAACTCACCATACAAGAATATTTCTGCGCAAATAACACCTTTATGTTTTCCTTTTTTCCGCGAGCTGTGTGCGAGTGGAACTCTCTTGATGATTCAGTGATTGTACAGTCAACTACTGAGAAATGTTTGGCGCTAGCTGGCAAAAGTGTAATGTAAGGAAAGAAACTGTGATTTTTATTTACTTTTTGTAACATTTTGGAGGGGTTTCCATGTATTTGTATTTCCATGTATATGTATATTCCATGTATTTATATTGTATTAGGTAACGATTACTTATGGGTTATCTTTGTATTGCTTTTTCCAATGCCTATTCTTATGGTCCTCATAATCTTCACTGTACTTTTTGCATACTTGAAATAGTGTTTATGCCTTGTTGACTGTTTCCCTGCGGCCAGAACCCACTCCTGTAAAAATCGCTGAAACAGGGATTGGCAGTATTGATAAATAAATCCTCCCGCTAGCGCCTTGCCCTGCTGGTGGACTGCGATCGGTTTCGCCACTCGCGGCAACATGCTCCCAACTCCATCTCGGACCTTTCTCAATGGCACGCCACTTTGCTCAAGGATTTTTCCTCCGCCACATCCACCGTCCCTACCCCTCTTCACTCTTCGACGGCTGATAGCCGCCTCCTGCATCTATGGAAGGCGCATCATTTCCTGCACCACCGCTGGATTTTACAGAAACACAACCACTCGCTGCGCCTCCGCCTTGCTCGCCTCTCCATGGATATTGAGGAGCGCTGCTCCTCTCTCACCAGACTGCAGTGGTGCCAGACCGGCGACCGCATGGCCGGTAACCTCGGGCTAAGGGATACGTGGACGCTCCTACGTGTCCTTATTGACCTGTCGCATACCAAGGCCACGCAACGCAGTAATGTGACGCGCCTCCTACGCCCCTATGCTCTCTGATTCCGATTTTCCACTTGCACTCCAAGATCGCTATCTGTGCCCCACCACCCCTTCCTCCTTTCCTTCCTACACCGGCGTCCCTAATTCTACGCTTGACGCAGATATCACACTAGTGGAGGTTCGTGCTGCACTGCATAAGCTCCGCACCACTTCCGCAACGAGGTCAGACCAAGTCTCTAAGAAGGCCCTCCGTAACCTGGACACGCCCCATCCCTTGAGGTCATCACTGACCTTTTTAACCTACATTGACATGAAGGCACTCTGACCTCTGAGTGGACCCACGCTAAGGTCACCTTCATCCCCAAACCTGGCAAACCCATAGACATCCAAAATTGCCGCCCTATTTCCCTCACCCCTTGTCTCGGTAAGCTCTTTGAGCACGTCATTCTCGACAGCTTGCAGAGCTTCCTCGAAGAAAACCACCTTTTCTTCGATTCGATGTTCGGCTTTCGCCCATCCCTTTCTAGCCAGGACGTCATGCTCCAGCTCTCCGAAGAGGTCCTCCATCCTCTTCATGCCAAGCGCACTCGCGCGATCTTAGCACTGGGCTTGGCAAAAGCCTTTGACAACGTCCTCCATTCCGCTGTCCTAGACGCCCTTTCCACCCTTAACATGGGTCCCCGCGTTCACGGTTACATCACGGCTTTTCTTGCTCGGCTTTTTTATTTTTTTTTGCTGAGATCTCATTCAGCCCTCTCTCCTCCCCAGTTTTCACTCTTGAAAATCGAGGTACCCCCCAGGGTCCTCTCCTTTCTCCCCTTCTCTTCAACATCAGCATCTTTCATATGGCACGCGTTCTAGCTTCAATTTCTACCCTGTCCCCCACACACTTTCTACGCCGATGATATCACCCTCTGGGTGAACACCGGCAATCGGAGAGATGGAGGCCGTCCTCCAGGCGGACGCGTACGCGGTCGCCGGTCATGCTCGCGCGGTCGTTCTGGCCTGCTCCCCATCCAAGTCGGAGCTCCTACTCCTCCTGGCTCGAGGCACGGTTCCCACCTCGTCCGTAACCCTTAGCGTCACTATTGACGCGCACCCCGTCTCTTCTGTATCCTGCCTCCGTATTCTCGGTTTCCTTCTCCAATCCAACGGCGAACACACTGCTGCCGTTTCCTGCCTCCGTTTTCTCGGTCTCCTCCAGTCCAACGGCGAACACACTGCCGTCATTTCCTGCCTTACTATCACCGTCCACCAGACCGTCCGGCTTATTCAGAATGTCGCTAACCGGCACCACGGCATGCGCATGCACGATTTCCGTCGTCTTGTGTAGGTTTTTGTTCTCAGCCGCCTTGTCTACTCCCTCCCCTATCTCTCTCTCTGCGCCGAGGAAGACAAGGTGAACTGTATCATCCGCCAAGCCTACAAGTCGGCCCTCGCGCTCCCCACCTCCGCCCCCCATTTGTTATCTGCTGACGGTGGGCGTTCAAAGCAATCTTTCGGAACTTGTGGAGGCCCATCGCACAGAACAACTCGACCGCCTATCTCGTAGCCCCCCTGGCAGACCACTACTTTCTTCCCTCCGCTTGACCCCTACGTCCCCTGCCTGTGTTCCCAAGAACATGCACCCTGAGCATCACGCCGCCCGCCGACCTGCCCGCGCCTCCAACTGGCTCAATGTCCGAAGTTGTGTATGTTGATGCGGCACCATACCTTTCCCACCCTGTTTACGCCCTCCCCACCGTCTCTCATACACTTTTCCTTCTCTCCATCGCCACTATCTCTGCTCTCACCTCCACGGCCTCCGAGAAAGCAGCCATTGCCCTCGCCATTGCTACCACTCCGGGACGTTTCATATTCAGCGACTCCAAGGCTGCAGTCCGCAACTATTCAAAGGGTCGAGTCTCCTCCTCTGTGCTCAGCACCCTTAAGAACTCCTCCCCCCTCCCATCCTATCCATCTCCTTTGAGTTCTGGCTCAAGCGGGGCGCCCTGGAAATGAGGCGGCAAACTCCATCGCTCGCGAGATGTCAGACCGAGCTGGCCCCCTACACTCCGGTATGGACACGTGTGACACCCTCCTCGCATTCCATGACACAACCCTTCATCACCGCAACTCCCACCTATCCCCCCCCCCCCTTCACAAGTCCCCCTCTATATAAGCTCCAACAGAGCACGTGGCGCCATTTACAGGCCCACACTTTCCTCTCTTCTGCCCGCCGTGCCCTTATTCACCCCGTTGTCTTCTCACCCGAATGCACGCTCTGCAGCCACCCCCAAGCAGACTATACTCACATTACTTATTCATGCCGGGCACTTTCACCCCCCGCCTCCTGGCAACTAACCAGTCCGCAGCTGTGGAAGGCTCCTTTGGCCAGCTCGGAGCCGTATATTCAACTACGGTTTACGACCTAGGCAGCGTAAGTCGCCGCCAAGCATGACATATGGAGGCCACGCCCGGCATCCAGAATGCCACCCGGAATGCCATCCAGAATGAACGCTGCGGCGTATAGTTGTAGCATCGGAGGTTGACGATTGGCGGTTAGATCTTAAAGGAATGGGTAAGTAGTGTAGATTAACAGCTACCAAAGTCATCTAAGGAGTCATCAAAGTCGACTAGGAGCTACCAAAGAGTTAAGGAGCCACCAAAGAGGACTAAGGATCACCAAAGTTGACTAGGAGCTACTAGAGAGCACTAACGAGTTACCAAAGTCGACTAGGAGCTACTAAAGAGCACTCAACAGTTACCAAAGTCCACTAGGAGCAACCAACGTCGCAGCAAACGCGCATGCTTTCGCATTTCTCCAATGTAGTCTCTGCAGTGCTCTCAAAATATTTCGGCCAAACTTCTGTTCTGTCTGCTGTATTCCATTCTCACATGTGCGGCCATGCCTGAAGCCTCGATCGCCCTCGTTTAAACAAAGTTAAAATTTTCCTTCACTCATGTTCGGGCGTCAGGGGCAGTTTACTGAACTGCATAATTGCCACTAAATACCCGATTATCAACTTCGCCCTATTTCGTCCCGCACTCAAACGGTACCCGCCCAAGTTGAACACGCTGCAGGCAGCGGAGCTAGTGGTGGGGTGTAATCGTCTTCAGCTTCAGTATTTTCAAGAATGCTTGGACAAAGAGACAAAATTGATTCCTCGCTGCTTCAATGGGCTTATTTTAAACCACGCCAAACGTGAAACCATGCGGATCACTGTCGGCCTCGTAAGAGGTCGATGAAGAACGTATTCCCGGAGAAAACTGCTCTGACATTTCGGCAGCAGAGACGTATCCAGAAAGAGTTTTTATCGACCGTCGAACGCTTGTAACAGAAAAGGCGCACAAAAACACAGACGAACTAGCCTGCATGGGTTAAGATGGTGGCAGCGCGAAACACAAAACTAGAGAAGAAAATTATTGCAGGTGTCAAGTGCAGACTACAACCATGAAGTGTTCAGTAATGTGAAATAAATTAGCCTTAGGGAACCATTTGAATGGTCGATATTTTCTTCGACTCGTCGAATTGAGTGGCTGCGTGGTCATTTCGATTTAGCGAACATTTCCGTGAGCTCTCCTGGCGTCATTTCGCTGTATCAGGCGTGGTGATAACTGCTCGGCAAGGACAACCTGTCTCGCTTTCTGCTCATCTTCTTTGCGGACAACAAGAAGCCGCAGGTGAAACGCGGTCATCTCCTTTTCGAAATTCATAACTCGGCAGAAGGTGGAAGCGTTCTTGAACGACTTTATGTACTACGCGGCTTCCAGCTTGTTCCAGTAGCGCAGAAATGCATGGGTGCAAGCGGTGCCAGGAAAAAAGACAAAAAATGTGCTGCCAGGATCCAGTTCGCACAAGGAATCGATCGAGGCTGTCGTGCCTTTAAATGCCACTACCAGAGAGCTGGAACTTGCTCGGAGAACGCCAAAACATACGTGTCACCGAGCGTGCGAACTACGTTTACTATATACGGCAGGGACTCCGGAACTTATTACTGAGTAGGGGGTCAAAACTTCGAGTTTGTTTTGTTTTTTATTTGATGTTTAACTTAAACGCTTATTAAGTTTTAGTTAGTTTATTATTTTTCTGATTGCGCAGAGTTCAAAAGTCTGTTAATGCGTATAAAATGCACATTGAAATGGGCAGCTTTATAAAAATGTACCCATTGGGAGTAATGAACTGCATAACAAAAAACTGCGCGTAGTCTGCCAGTCACGCTCATGAACAGCGGTCAGTCAGTCAACGACTTCTGTTGGGGCATTATCAGTCTAGATTACTTAGACAAAATATTTACGAGTGGCCACAAAGCCAACTGCTTCAACCCAACCGTGCTCTACTTTAATAACGTCCTAGAATTGAAGCGTTTTCCAGAAATCTCTCAGAAAAGCCTCTGTTAGCAATGGATGCTTGCAGAGGCATGCGACAGCGAATAACACGTATCTTTGACATTGATTGAGAGTCTCAATGTTCTTGTCCGTATGAGACAAATGAGTGCGCATTTGGTCATGTTTACCGCCTGTTGTAAGTGCCCTTCCTTAAATCACCTTGGCAAAACTTCCCTGCGTCACTTGGATGGCTCAATAGTTTTCAAGATTTTCAGATTCGTTGGTAATTTTTCAATATATATTGACTGCTATCAGAACACCTTTTGAACGTTTGAGTGTGGTGTTGCGGTGCGGGGACTCAGGCGGCTTGGGAGGCCCGAATTCCTCTGCAAAATAAAGTTTTTTTTCTGTCTATTTCTCTTTCAGTGCGAAGCTAGCAAGATTTTAAAGCCATTCAAATCACCTTAGTCCGTTAATGCTAACCCACGAACTGCCATGCGATGGGTAAATTCGCTTTGTTGACATTATGTTGACGCGAAATTTAAATAGCATCTCTTAGCGCTTTACTCCGCTCACTCGAAGTAAGTAAAGCGAGTAGTAGTCGCACTTTACTTTCAGAACTCACTGACAAAATGTTGCCAGCAATTCATGGCCTCAAGTTTATCCAAGCAAGTAAAATGCTTATGCGAACCTGGCCACATTGTTTCACTGCTGGTTTAGGTAGCAGAAAGCAATATGATTTGCCTTTGTGCTTATGAAGTGAAGGGTTCCCCCAGTGAAGAAAAAAGGGTGCCTGTGATTCTTTATGTTCACATCGTTTCAGACAACCTGAAGAGTGTTGCGGGAAAGCCGACGTGAAAATTATTATCAGTGCTCCTCTCAGAATTAACAAACTTTGCGAGGTGATGAAGCCCTGCACTTTCATACGAAAATGAGGTCACCGTCATTATCACAAATGCAATACTAATCAGCTGAACTGTGCCCGCTACAGGAGAAAGGCCTCTCCCTTCGCTTTCGAAATAAACTGTCGTGTACCGAGGCCACCTTTGCCCGCAAACTTCCCTCAACCGCCCAGCTAGGGCGCCGTTCGGGGCATGAGCTCGAGCACGACGGCTGAAGAGACCGCCATAGCGGTAGCACTCGCTTCCATACACCACATGGCCACACATCACGAACACCATTCCAGTTCGACATAAAAAATAGACTCACAGGCTGCGTGCCGCGCCTCCGCGAAGAGTACTCTATCTTTGCAGGCTGCGCGCTGTTATGTACGGGATGCACGCCAGCCGAAGAGGATTAAGGCGCAGGTTCCATCGACCGGGATGACCACGGTGGCGGCAACAGCAGCGGCAATTTCGACACGTAGTTTGACTCTGCGATGACCGCGCAAAAAAATACGATGACTGGTTGGGAACATGCCTGCGGAATCTTTCCCACGCTCGGCTCGGTGTGAATGACCTTCCCTTTGGTTTCCCGCAAGAAGCGACCGACGATGGATAGAACAGGGGAAGAGGGGAACGGTGTCTTCGTTTAATTAACCGTGTCTTACAAGAGCCGTCCCAACCGGAGGGATCCCGCCCAGGTTATAGGCGCGGCACCGCACCGGTGTTTTCGATAGACACGTGCCGCTTACAATACGACAGCACCACGGGTCGAAGTATTAGCGGGCCTTCGGATCCTCCTCGCCCATTCCCACGAGTGCCTCCGCTTGCTGTGCAACAACTAGTGCGGCAGCAACTAGAAAACAGCACAACTGGCGCTGAGACTTGTAGCGCCGTCTACAATAGCATTGTAGAATCAACCACCTGCCGCGTGCCAATGATGACGTCATAGTCTAATATGGTGGAAAGGGATGGAACTATGTGGGTATGACGTCAGGGGACGAAATGGCGTTATAGTTTCAGTTTCTCGAATCCAACATAGCGGCCATTAAAATTGGTTGTGCCCTGCCATCCCTATCCCTCTACCCCAAAAATGTCCTATACCGGGAGAAAAAGTGCCCCGTTACGGAACCGCTATATGAGTATACATTCGCTCCGTTATATATATACTCCGACAACAAGGGGCACCCATCCACGGACAGTTATGTACGGAATTTGGTAGGCAAATAAAACCCTGTGGGTTGTGCTATTGAAATAAAACCACTATTAAATAATGCGTAAACATTGTATACTTGGAATTACTAATTGAAGCATGAGCGCAGCGTCCCACCTGTTATGCTTGCTGACACGATCATAAAGAGAGCCAGTCCTCGATATCCACGTCGGCGGTGCCGCAGAAGGTGCCCGAGTCGCGGGGGTGGGCCACGACGACAGTCGGTGCTGTTAGCATCGATGGGGCCGCTTCGACAGTCATCGCGACGGTACCAATGGTGACGCCCGCTGCAGAGATCCAGTTTGTGGGCGTGGCGGGTGATGATGTTACCCAGCACCTCACACCAAATGCTACGGGGAGGTCTCCACAAACAGTTGTGCAGCGCAGAGAGGTACTCCACGACTTGAGGGTTTGAGAACGCTCACGCACACATTTGCAGTCATTATGACTTTCAGTCGTTGTTGTTGTTGTCCACTTTCAGTCGTCGTCTTCAAGAGCACCGATAGTAACTTTGTTGTCAGTGGGCAACAATATGTTGTATCATAAACATTAGTGTAATGTACGAATTAAACATTATTTTAACATATCCCTTTAAACTTTATTATAACGTTATGAGCCATATATATATATATATATATATATATATATATATATATATATATATATATATATATATATATATATATATATATATATATATATATATATATATATATATATATATTTCAATCATTGGGTCCCAGAACTGTTCCTGCTCTTCTTACACTAAAGATGTGTTTTCACTAGCAGTATTTTGCACCTAAACCTCTTACACTGTGCTTCCTCCAGATCCATGCACAATACCATTATTTTGTTAGTAAACTTTGCTAGTTACCCATTCGGCGCTGTTACGCATCGGAAACCATTCGGTAATCGCTACATAAGCTTGACTTCATGGTATCCATCCTGAGCCAAGTGAGTGTACGAGTTACATGTTGTTCTGTATTGTGGAGCTTATTTAAGTGCCGCCATCGTTTCACTCCTTGCAGCGAGTTGTGTACATTCGCAACTAGCGGGTGAGCATGTTCGTGCAGGGTTGCTTTACCATTTTCGAGAACGCTGAATTTGTTTTCTTTAATGTATGAATAATGGTAGAGAAAGATTTCGTCTGCAAAATTGCGAAAACATTAAGAAAAATGACATTACGAACATTAAAATTATGTTTGACCAAAGTACAAATGTATCATTGTTGTATCATTCGGTGCCACCTGTCATGTTTGCCATGGCTAAAGACAACTGGCACTGCCGGTTAAAGTTGAAGGCCTTCAGCGCGGAATTATTCCATCGAAATGGGGAAGCCGCGCCGGCCGCATTTGGACGGATGCGAAATGTTAGATACGCACGTGTGCTGTGAGATGTCTGTGGAGGTTAAAGAACTCCAGGTGGTCGAAATTAAGGCGCCTCCTTCACTCTTCCTCCTTTCACTCCCTCCTCATGGCGTCCTTCACGGCTCGGTTCATATGCCCACGCAAAGTGAGAGGAAGACATGTACTGCGCCTCTTCTTTCCTTGCGAAGCATTTCTATTTTACATTTGGAACTCAGATGCCTTGCGCCGGCCGAAAAAAAAAAACGATATTCATGCAGCACCCGTGCGGTCACCGAGGTCTCTGTTGTCTGACGGCGCGGATTGGGCGAGCTTGGAGGAACTTCGCTAAAGGCAGACACTGTAGTATGCGCTTTCGTGCGCCAGCCAGCAAGCAGTGCCTGTGACAAGAAACCTAACGAGGACCTGTCACGATCGATGCAGGTGTGCGGACGCATAATAGAACTGGCAGAGAGCACAACTGGAAGCTAAGACATTGCAATCCTTTCCGGGACTTTAGTCGTGAGTTTTGTCCAAATGCAGCGTACACATTCATTATTTCGTCCGTCATATGAATCCCTACTTGATCTGGATCAGTTTTTTTTCTCACAATTAAGTACATGCTTTGATAAACAACGACGCCTAAAACAACACAATCTTTACATAATCACAGATTCAGGCTAGAACAAGGCGCACCCGTGAGAACACTTGAAAATAATTGTTGAGCGGCATGTAAAAGGTCACAAATGTCAAAGTAGCAAAACAAACAATGACAGCGTAACTGATAAATCTGTAGTCGGCGACAAGAATTCTGTAGCGACGTCAAGGAGAGAAAGCGCCTGTCTTTCCACCTGGTCAGCATCCTTCAACGCGCCTCGTGGTGCTCCATGCACACCGCAGCGTTCACGACGACATCAGCGACACACTCACCCAGCTATGGGCATGGTTTTGGGTGACGCGAGCCCGCCAGTTCTTTAAACGGTCCTTGCAAAGTGTGTGCTCTGTGCGCGGTTCCGGCTGAAGGATGCTACTGCTCTGACAGCTTCTCATACAAGTGAAAACTGCAGAATTGTCGGTCTTTCGGAGTAACATGTACTGACTCGTTCTTCTTTGTTACACTACCGTTGTTCTCTGGTTCTTGTGGCACTATCGTTTTTTCTTTTTTTCCACTTTCGGCGGCAAACTACCGGCTGCCTTCTTTCCTCTCTTCATCTTTCCTGGAGCTCGAAGCTTGACGCCATGGCCGTTGTTTTTCTCTTTTCTTTGTTGTCCTGTTCTCTCCTTCAAACTGTTTTTTGTTGCGTTTAGGTCATTTTCATTTATCTTGCATTGCCTTTAAGCTCGGCTCATCTTTGGTGGTCTGGGCTCCCAGAAGCTCTTTCCTTTATGTTGTTTAAAATATTTTTCTGAGAGAACAAACAAAAGCTTGTTGAGTTTATTGGATCCATTTTCGCGAAAGACGGCCGCACGAAAAAAGTGTACATCGCGTTGTTCACCTGTGCCGCCGCGAGGACAATTCATCTTGAACTTGTCTTCGACCTTAACGCCGAGTCCTTCGTTATGGCATTCAGCCGATAGACGTGGAACCTCACAGGTTGCCCATTCAGATAACGCCTCGACATTAAAAGAGGTGCCTCGGGACTTAGCAGCGCTTCACAGTTCTGTTAGAAAGCAGCATGCGAAAGACTACGGCGCTTTGCATAACGTGGGAGTTTATGACGAGAGAGCCCCGTGGTATGGAGGGTTTTGGGAGTGACAATGTAGAATCTTCGAGACATGCTCACGGAAATCATTGAGGAAGGAATATTTTTATATCTAACAGCTGGGCACATTAATACCTCAAACTGAAGCGGTTGTTAATTCAAGGCCCTCGACATTCGTTTACTCCAGTCCGTATGAGTCAGGTGTGTGAACTCTATCCCACTTCTTACTCGGATGTCGGCACCTGTGCACTCCGGAAAGTTCTGAGAAGCCGAGGCAAACGGAGCTCCTACATCGGCGGGTTCACAGGCAGCGGATCATGGCTGACCTTTAGAGAAGGTGGCTGCTTGTCCTATGCAGTAGGAATGCCCACGAGGTGCACAACGGTCACAGCCCCAAGACCGGAGCTGTTGTAAATGTTCATGAGAACAACAAACCAAAACTCTTTTGGCGGACTGGCGTTATCGCACAGTGCATCAAGAGCAAGGACGGGATTCTGCGCACGTGCAGCATACGCCTACCGCAAAGATCGGAGATTGTTAGGTCACTGCAACGCGTATATCCAGTGTAAAGCCCCAACTCGATGGACACATCCTACGCGTACCGGCGAAGCGCCTACGCGCACGGGCGTACGCTGGATCCTGTCTGCGCATGCGCAAAGCGCGACGCGCGCGCAGGCGCAAGCAGGGGCAGATATCTGTTTATGTCAGATAGATATCCGCGCCTCGTCGGAAGCGGGGTCCGGTTTACAACAATAGGAGGACCGCGGGGCTCTCGGGAACTCTTTTCTTCATGGCTTGAAGCTCTTTCAGGTTCCTGGAAGTTTTCTCCACGGTTTAAGTTGTCCTTTCAGCGCCCCCCAAATCCCCTTTCTTCACGCTTGAAATTCCTTCGGTCGGCTCGAGAGGGGGAACGCGCCAGCACAGGGAGCATGGAGGTGGATGCCTTTTTTCGACGCCCGTCGCGGCGCGGCGCAGGGCGCGGAGGCGCTCTGCCGTAGGCCTAGGATGTGTGCATCGAGTTGGGGCTTGTCTCCTCAGGACACGGAGCGTATTGAAGATTGGTGCCTGAGATAAGCGTAGAAGGCGGCGTGAGGCGAGTCGTGGATGTAATCGTCCGCCACATTGGCAGCCTGGATAAAGGCTTTCTAGCGCGGCTGGTGAGCCTTGCTTCTTCTACATGAGCCTCGCCACGTCAGGCTGCTCAGCTTGTGCGTGGCTATGGCTGTGGCTTACGTATAATTGAAGCCAGAGCCACCAGCTGTAACAAAAGCGTATGCTCGCTATATATATCTAGACCTCGGGATTCGTGGCCACATAGTCCACCGACTGAGAGGTGGTTTTTTCCTCTTTTGGGTGTATGCGCTTTCAAACTGTTCTCCGAATCAGTCCTTTTTGCTCTACAAACCTGTGGCCATTGATCCCCAGTCGAACCGTACCTTTGTGGTTTCTTTTCTCGGTTTCTTTTGCGCGATTCTCGGTTCGATTTGCGCGTGAGTACTAAGAAGAGTCTGGTGTGGGCTAGTTGGTTCGTACTTTCTAAGGCACAGATTGACACAACGCGACGGAACGAGGACGAGAAGAAGAAACACGAAACACGGGAAGGGTGCTGACTACCAACTCTTTATTGCGTCATAAAAAAACCAGCACAATTTATACTATTCACTTGGACCACGTGAATCACTGTCAGCCAGTGGACATGCGAAGAAACGCCTCACGCTGGCCATCATTGCGCTGAGAGAGCACTCATGATACGTGCAAGCACTAACATGCAATAGCATTACTAAACTAATGATAAACGGACGAGCGATAAAAAAAAAAGCGCGCATGAACCAGCTACGGACCTTAGACAACGACAGCTCTTAAAAGCGTGGAGATGAGTACGGCAAACGAAATCTCGGAGCTATGCAAAGCACATTCTAACTGTCTAATCTTATTTTGATGGACGATTTCAGCACTCCAGGTATCCATTGGCCGTCATTTACGTTTCCTGGTCGGGATACATCCATCTGTAAAGAATTGTTGAATATTTCCTTGTTCTTCGGTCTAAAGCAACTTGTTAACGAAGCAACAAGAGGTGACTCGCTGCTTGACTTGATTTTTCTCGGTTCAAATATTCATCAGTGCGGTTTTGAATGGGATATTGTTGATGGAATTTCGGACTACAAGGCGGTGGCAGTTACATTCAACTGTCCTGTTTTCGCGCCGCTGTTGACTTTCACCGCGTTTTCTGATTTCGCTCGCGCTGACGATATTGCTATCATTGATTTTCTTGCTTTCTCTTTTGATGCATTTCACACGCTTTGTCACATGGGTGACATCAACGAACTAGTCAGCAAACTTGAAACTATTGTCAGTGACTGCATGCATCGTTTCGTTCCGCTAAAAACAAAGAAATAGAACCTCAAAATATCCTGGAAGACACGTGATATCCTTCACGTATCACGCCGCGTTGGGCGCCTCAGGTGCATGAAGCGTTTATCAGATCCTGATAGTGCTATCAAGTTTCGCAGGGCAATGGAAGAACTGCGAGTAATTACGAAATCGCAAAAGATCGTTTTTTCAATGTCCAGTTAGGAAATCTTCTAACTAAAGACTAATCCTCGCAAATTTTGGCGCACCGTCTTTCCAACAGAGTCTACATCGGCGTCTATAATCGTCAATGATGAAACAACTAATGATCCGTTAATAATAGCTGACGCTTTTAATGCCTACTTTAAATCTGTGTTTTGATCAGACACCCACGAAGTTCTATCCTTTGGCCCTCCTAATGTGGCAACCCCGATTACTGATATTATGCTTAATGAGCATGGTGTACTGAACCTAATACTACAGTTAGACATAAAAAAATCGACCGGTCCCGATGGTATACCCAATTCTTTTCTCGTTCGTTATTCATTGTGGTCTGCTCGACATTCAACCATCATTTTTCAAAAATCCCTCAATACCGGCATGGTTCCATCCTCATGGAAGCTGGCCAAAGTACATCCATTATTCAAATCTGGTAATAAACAGCTCTTATCAAATTATAGCCCTATTTCATTAACTTCATATTCATGTAAGATGCTGGAGCACATAATTCACAAACATATAATGGAATTTTTGGAATCTAATAACATGCTTTGTAACTTTTAGCACGGTTTTAGGAAAGGTTTCAGCGCCTTAACACAACTAGTTGAATTCTTATGCGACAGTCTCTGCGCCCTTGATATCGACACCGAGGTCGACGCTATATTTATAGATTTTTCCAAGGCTTTCGATACTGTGCTGCACTCTAATATCTTAATAAAGCTAAACATGATCTTGAAAAATTCTCACTTGGTTAGCTGTACTGCCAGTTTACTTTCTCATCGGTCACAATTCGTATGTTATAATTCAATTAACTCTTCTTCTGTTGCCGCGTCATCTGGTGTACTCCAAGGGTCGGTTCTTGGTCCTGTACTATTTCTACTATACATTAATGTCTTACCTCGAAACGTCACTTCACACATACGCCTGTATGCGGACGACTGTGTTTTTTATCACTTGATTAACACACCAGGATATCATCTTGAACTAAATTCCTCATTTGTCAGCTTCTGTATCTGGTGCATCACTTGGCAAATGAGAATAAATTTTACTAAAACTGTGATAATGTCATGTTCTAATAGTGCCTCTCCTTCATTTATCAATTACACTTTCAACGACTTATCCTTGCACAGCGTTTCGGAATACAAGTATCTTGGCGTCATATTGTCACGTAGTGGTGACGGCAGTCGAAGCAGCGATGAAGACGGACGAAAAGGTCTTCTAAAAGAACTGTTTATTGGGCTGACTTGCACCCAAAATGGACTGAATCACTCGGCGGCGGCGAAGCGACAAGCGTGCTCGGCGGTCGTCGAACAGAATGCCGGCCGCTGTTGGCCGTGCTCAATTTAGAGCTGATAGCGAACTTTCGAGATAAAGAGCGCAAAGTTACTACAACATTCCGGAACAACGTAGAATCAGCTCGGTCTGGCTGCGATCAATCCAGATAAATCTAGTCGCGTCTTGCGTAGCAAACAAAGCGATAAAGTAATGTGGCGGCAGATTTGAAAACGAACACACTGCAAATATTTGCGGCATTACTACCCTCTCAAAGAAGCATTGACCCGATGCATTAAAACAAATAATGCGACTAGTAATGAAAAAAAACGGATCTTGCGAAAATAGAGCATGGAAATGCAGCGGCCTTTAGCGCGCATAATACTGCTTCAGACGAACTACATGGACAACTTATGGTCGTACGCGGCGTCGCTGGGATGCAGTCATTGCGTCAGGGATGACTTCATAATCCAGTTCACCCAGCCGACGAAGAACCTTGTACGGGCCGAAATAGCGGCGCAAAAGCTTTTCACTCAATCCACGGCGGCGAATGGGCGTCCACACCCAGACTTGGTCTCCTGGCTTGTATTCCGCATTGCGTCTTCGTAGGTTGTAGCGTCTGGCGTCGGACCGCTGCTGATCTTTGATCCGTAATCGGGCAAGCCTTCGAGCTTCTTCTGCGCGTTGAAGGTAGGCGGCAACGTCGACGTTCTCTTTTTCTGTAACGTTGGGCAGCATGGCGTCTAGCGTGGTCGTGGCCTCCCTGCCATGGACGAGCCTAAAAGGCGTCATATGGGTGGTCTCGTGCACTGCGGTGTTGTAGGCGAAGACGACGTAAGGCAGGATGACATCCCAGGTTTTGTGTTCGGCATCTACATACATAGCGAGCATATCGGCGATGGTTTTGTTCAGGCGCTTGGTAAGTCCGTTGGTCTGCGGATGGTATGCAGTTGTCCTCCGGCGGCTGGTTTGGCTGTAGCGCAGGATGGCTTGCGTTAGTTCCGCCGTGAATCCTGTTCCTCTGTCCGTGATGAGCACATCGGGGGCGCCATGTCGAAGAAGAATGCACTCCACGAAAAATTTGGCGACTTCTGCTGCTGTTCCATTCGGTAGGGCTTTCGCCTCGGCGAAGCGGGTCAGGTAGTCGGTCGCTATGATGATCCACTTATTTCCAGATGTTGCCGTTGGAAAAGGGCCAAGCAAGTCCATGCCAATCTGCTGAAAGGGCCTTGAGGGAGGTTCAATGGGGCTCAGAAATCCTGCTGGTCGTGTGGGAGGAGTCGTTCGTCGCTGACAATCTCGGCAGGTTTTCACATAGTGTGCGGCATCGGCAGACAGTCGGGGCCAGTAATACTTGTCTTGAATGCGGCGGAGGGTGCGAGTAAACCCGAGATGTCCAGCTGTCGGCTCGTCGTGTGAAGCCTGTAGAACTTCTTCGCGGAGACAAGTAGGTACAAGAAGGAGGTAGGCTGTTTTGTTCGCTGTAAAGTTCTTCTTCACAAGGATCTCATTCTGCACACAGAAAGAAGATAGTTCTCGCTTGAATGAAGCGGGCGGTGAAGAAATATTGCCTTCCAGGTATTCGATGAGGCCTTTTAGGTCGGGGTCCGAGCGTTGCTGCTGAGCAAAAGAACTGGGGTTGATGGGTCCCAGGAAGGCTTCCTCATCGTCGTCCGGCGGCGGTGCATCTACAGGGGCTCATGCGAGGCAATCGGCGTCAGAGTGCTTCCGTCCGGACTAGTAAACGACGGTGACGTCAAACTCCTGGAGACGCAGACTCCATCGAGCGAGTCGGCCAGAGGGGTCCTTCAAATTGGCAAGCCAGCAGAGCGCGTGGTGGTCTCTGACCACCTTGAACGGCCGTCCGTAGAGGTAGGGGCGGAATTTTGACGTAGCCCAGATGATGGCAAGGTACTCCTTCTCAGTTGTCGAATAGTTAGCCTCGGCCTTGGAAAGGGAACGGCTAGCGTATGCGATGACTTTCTCCAGCCTGTCGCTTTTTTGAACGAGGACGGCGCCTAGTCCCACGCTGCTTGCGTCGGTATGAACTTCAGTATCGGCGTTTTCATCAAAATGCGCAAGGATCGGTGGGGACTGTAATCGACGCTGAAGTTCCTTGAAGGGTTCTGCTTGTGGCGCTTCCCATTTAAACGGCACGTCTGCCTTCGTCAGTTGGGTCAGGGGCCCGGCGATGCGCGAAGAGTTTTTCACTAATCGTCTGTAGTATGCGCACAGTCCGAGAAATCTGCGCACTGCTTTCTTATCGGCCGGCGGTGGAAACTGTTCAATAGCAGCTGTTTTCTGTGGGTCTGGGCGTACTCCTTCCTTGCTAACGATGTGGCCTAGAAACAGCAGCTCTTCGTAAGCAAAGTGGCATTTCTCTGCTTTCAAGGTTAGGCCAGACGACTTGATTGCGTCTAGTACTGTTCGAAGTCTTTTGAGGTGCTCTTCAAAGTTCGAGGCGAAGACAACGACGTCATCTAAATATACCAGACAAATTTTCCACTTCAGGCCAGCCAGCACTGTATCCATTACTCGCTGAAACGTCGCTGGTGCGGAACAGAGACCAAATGGCATCCCCTTGAACTCAAACAGCCCATCCGGAGTGATGAATGCTGTCTACTCGCGATCTCTATCGTCGACCTCAATTTGCCAGTAGCCGCTCTTGAGGTCCATCGATGAGAAATATTTGGCGTCGCAGAGGCGGTCCAGTGTGCCGTCGATGCGGGGGAGGGGGTAGACGTCCTTCTTTGTTATGTTGTTCAAGCAGAGGTAATCCACGCAGAATCGAAGTGCGCGTCTTTCTCACTAGAACAAGCGGTGCCACCCATGGGCTGTTTGAAGGCTGGGTGACGTCGTCGCGAAGCATTTCTTCGACTTGGTCCCGGATGGTTTGTCATTCTCGCGGTGACACACGGTAGGGGCTTTGACGGAGATGTCGGACGTGTTGGTCCGTTATAATGCGATGCTTGGCAATTGGCGTCTGTCGCACCTTCGGCGATGTCGAAAAACACTCACTGTAGCTTTGAAGCAGATTGCGGATTTGGTCTTGTCTGTTCCGGTGCAGGGCTGGGTTGATGTCGAATGTGGGCGAGTTCTCTTGGTCAGGCGAATCTTCTGCGGAGGGGTCGGAGAGGGCGAAGGAGTCTCGTACGTCTGATATTTCGTCGAAGAAAGCAATCGTCGTTCCTCTGTTAATGTGCCGGTATTCTTCGCTGAAGTTAGACAGCACTACTTCGGCCTGGCCATTGCGGAAATGTGCGATGCCTCTTGCGATGCTTATCCCTCGGTCTAGAAGCAACTGCATGTTCCCCTCGATGATGGCTTCAGCGTTAATGGCTTTCGTGGCGCCTACGGTCACGATAACGCTTGATCGGGGTGGGACGCTCACTTCTTCCTCCAGTACACTCAGGGCAACGTGATTTTCCCCAGTTTTCATCGAAACGATGGCTTTGTCCGTCGAAAGCGTGATCAGCTTGGATTGCAGGTCGATGATCGCCTGATGCTCATTAAGGAAATCCATACCCAAGATCACTTCGCGGGAGCATTGCGGTAGCACAACAAAGGTCGCAGGATAGGTATGACCTTTGACAGTCACTCGCGCTGTGCATCGTCCTGATGGCGTAATGAGGTGGCCCCCTGCGGTGCGAATTTGTGGGCCGTCCCAAGCCGTTGTGACTTTCCGCAGCTGCGCAGCGAATGTTCCATTCATCACTGAGTAATCGGCTCCTGTGTCGACTAGAGCGGTAACTTTCAGGCCGTCGATAGTCACTTCTAAATCGGAGGTCCTGGATTTGGCGTTGCATGTCGCTCTCGGCGTCGGGTCACGGCTTCGTCGCATATGCGATTCGCGGTTGGGGCGTGTGGTCGAAGCTCTTCTGGGTGGCGGCGCCGTTTTCAAGGCAGCTTGCGTCGTGGTCGGGGTTCTCACTGTGTGCGGCGTCGGTGCAGCGAGTGCCTGTTCTTCATGCGGCGTCGCGGGTGCAGCGTCTTCATGGGGCGTGGTCGCTGGAGGATCTTCGACGTTTCGCTCGTGAGCAACCTCACCTCCAGAGGTTGCTGCCTTTAGTTTCCCCTACGCGGGCTGGGAGACCTTACTCGTACCGCGGCTGCGTAGCTGCGGCGTGGCGACGCAAAGCGCGAGGTTGACGGCGATGGTGAGCGCGAAAAGCGGTTCGGCGTGTACTCCTCTCGACGCAAGTACTCGTCGATTTCCTGCGGACGTTGTCCGAAGCGTGGTCCTGGGGCGTTAATGGCAAATCCTCGAAGACCGATACGTCGGTACGGGCAGTGACGAAGAATATGGCCGGCCTCACCGCAATGGAAGCACAACGGCCGGTTGTCGGAAGTCCTCCAGGCGTCGCATTTCCTGGGGCTTGAGCGTCGGTCGTAGGCTGGGCGGGCGGGGGCTGGGAGGCGGTGTTGTGGAACAAGTGGCTCATCTCGGGAGGACGTGGGGATTGTCGTTGGGGCTGGGCAGTCCTTACTGCAGCTGCGAAGGTCATGGCCTGGGGTTCTGTGGCCGTCGGGGTGCCAAGTACCTGTTGCACTTCTTCCCGTACCACGTCCATCAGAGTCGCTGCTTGTGGCTGTAGGGAGGATGGCAGTAATTGGCGTAGCTCCTCGGACGATTTCGCGGATAACTTCCCGCAAGCTGTCGCTGGTGGTGGCCGGCTTGTCCGAACGGATTGCACAGGCAGAGGAAGGACGATTGTACTGCCGAGCTCGGACGTCGAGGGTCTTCTCAATCGTGCAGGCTTCTTGCATGAATTCCTCGACTGTTTTTGGCGGCTGGCGGACGATGCTTGCAGAGAGAGAGAGAGAAACAACTTTATTGCCATAGATTGGCGGGATTTAGGGCAGGTGGGCTTGGTGTGGCCCCCAGGTGGGGGCGACTTCCTGGGCCCACGAAATGAGTGCCAGTTGGATGCTCTTGTCTGGCCTTTTGAGGAGTTCGTTCCATCCATCTTCGGAGGGAGCTGGCAGTAAGGTTCGAGGGGGCGGATTTCCCGCGCAACCCCAGAGGATGTGAGCCTGGGTGGCGATTTCTCCCTGGTAACAATTTTGGCAGACGGGGTCGTATTCCCCGTCTGTGATGAGTGAAAGTCTAGAATGGCTAAGGATAGAGTGTGTCTGCAACCTGCGGAGCAAGGTGGCTTGCGCTCGGTTCAAGTCGGGGTGTGGAGGCGGGAACTGGCGTCTCATCTCTCTGTAGAGGTTGGTAATTTCGGCAAAGGTCTGGGGAGCCTCGGCAAGAGCGTCTGGGTCCGTGGGGCCGGCCGCCCGGTTGGTTAGTCCTCGGGCTAGTCGGTCGACCCCTTCGTTTCCAGAGTTTCCCGCGTGGGCGGGTACCCAGACCAGGTTGATCTTATGGTCGGGAGTGCAGCCGCGAAGGATGCGTGCAGCGGGGTGGCAGATAAAACCTGCCGAGTAATTTTGTATTGCTCTTTTGGAGCCGCTGAGGACTGTGCGCGTACGTGGGTCAGCGATGGCCAGCGCGATGGCGGTTTCTTCTGCCGCTGTCGGAGAGTGAGCTACTACTGTGGCGGCGGTGACGAGAGTAGACTGTGGCGTGGCTGCACAAGCCACGTATGTGTGTGCACTTTGCCGTGCAGCATCTACGTATATTGCGTGTTCGTCGGCAAGGTATGTGGCATCTAGTGCTTGGGCTTTCAGCTGACGGCGCGTATCATGGCGGCCAGGTAGCATGTTTTTGGAGATTGGTTTTATAACTAGGCGGCTATAGACCCCTATCGGAATGGGCGTCGTGGGGTGGACGTCGCCTATGGGGTTGATGTTGAGACGGTCAAGTATGAGCCGCCCGTGTTTAGTGCGGGAGAGGCGGTGGATTTGGGCGGTCTTGTGTGCCTCTATGAGTTCTGTGAGCGTGTTGTAGATGCCGAGTTGGAGGAGGTGCTGTGTGCTGGCGTACTGAGGTAGCCCCAGTGCCGCTTTGTAAGCTGAACGTATAATGCTGTTCACAGCTTCCTCGTCCTTCCGGCGGAGGTGATAGTAGGGGTAGGAGTAGACTATCCTGCTAATGAGGAAAGCTTGCGTGAGCCGACAGAGGTCATCCTCCTTCATACCTCTGCGGCGGGTGCTGATGCGGCGGATAAGGCCGTTGATCTGGTTGGCTGTGGTGCGGAGGCGCTGAATGGCCTCCGAGTTTTGCGTGTTGTTCTGTATTAACATACCCAGAACGCGAATAGTGCGGACCGGAGGTATGGGATGTGTGTCAACTTGAAGCACAATAGGTTCTTGCGGGTCGGGGACAGGCAGGCGAGCTCGTCTGTCCCTGATCACTAGTAATTCGGACTTCGTGGAGGAGCATGTGAGCCCGTTCGCCTGTACAAAGGAGTGCACTTTATCGATTGCTGTTTGGAGGGAGTTTTGGATTTCCCCGTCAGAGCCAGAGTTGGTCCACAGGGTAATGTCGTCGGCATATATTGAGTGTTTAATGTGAGGTATCTTTTCCAGGAGCAGAGGGAGGCCTCTCATTGTAGTGTTGAAAAGGAACGGAGATAGGACTGCTCCTTGTGGTGTTCCTCGGGTGCCTAGTGTGATCTTCTCACTGTGGAGGTCTGCAATATGAAGTTCTGCTGTACGGTTATGAAGAAAGTCGGCGATGTAGTTGTAAGTGCGAGTGCCTACATTCATTTGTGAGAGGTTTGCCAGGATGGAAGCATGTGACACGTTGTCGAAAGCCTTGCTGACATCTAGGCTTAGGATGGTTCGTGTAGCTCGGATGGGTCTCGGATCGAGGATGTCGTGTTGGATTTGCCACATAATGTCTTGAGTGGAGAGGCCGGTTCTGAAGCCGATCATAGTGGGGGGGGGGGGGGAAAGGTCCTCTTGGTCTACGTGAGTGTGGAGTCTATTGAGTATGACGTGTTCCATGACCTTTCCCAGGCAGGACGTGAGCGAGATGGGCCGAAGGTTGCCCAGCTCGAGTCGTTTGCCTGGCTTAGGTATGAAAATCACTTTGGCATGCTTCCAAGTGTCTGGAAGGCGACCCTCATGCCAATGTTGGTTGAAGAGGTCCGTGAGTGCTTCGACGGACTGATCTTCGAGGTTACGAAGCATCTTGTTGGTTATGTGGTCGTCGCCAGCGGCCGCGGTGGTTTTAATCTGGTTGAGGGCGGCGCGGACTTCTCCTGCCGTGATGTCGGCGTCCATGTTGGTGTTCTGAGCACCCGTGTATCCTGAAGGGATGGGAATTTCAGTGGAAGTATTGATGTATTTGTCTTTCAGGGTAGCGAGGAGTTCCTCATTTGTTCCCTGAAAAGCGTGTATGACACGGGTGAGGTTCTTGTGAGATGTGGATTTGGTGTGAGTTGGGTCCAGTAAATGTCTGAGCAAGAACCAGGAGTTTTTGCATCCTAACTGGCCGTTAAGACGGTCGCAGGTTTGATGCCATTGCTCCTGACTCAGTTTGACGGAGTAAGCTTCGATCTCTCGCTCGAGGCGAACGAGACGGAGCTTGAGGTGTCGATTGTGCTTTTGGCGGAGCCAGCGAGCCCTAAGACTGCGCTGGGCCTCCCACATGTGTATTAGTTTGGCGTCGGGAGAGGGGCCATCCTCGTTCTGGGTAGTCGTGGAGGTGGCATTGGCGGTGTCTTCGAGAAGTGCGTTTGCCCATGCGTCCAGGTCGTCTATGGGGGCCGAAGTGCGTTTGGCGCGCACGTATCGGAAGGCGTCCCAGTTAGTGTGCCTGATTGTTCGGTTGGGGGCTTTGCTGTGTGTAGCCGTGAAGGTTGTGCTGAGAACATAATGGTCGCTACCTATGTTCATGCCGAGGTTTTCCCAGCGTGCGTCTGGGATGTTGCGGGCGAAAGTGAGATCGGGGCAGCTGTCCTGTGTGACACTGTTTCCAATGCGAGTAGGCCTGTCGGGGTCTAGGAGTAGTGTCAGGCCCAGTGTTTGGGCTGTCTCCCACACTTTGGCTCCCTTACGACCGCATGCTTTGCGGGGGTAGCCCCACTCGGTATGCGGCGCGTTGAAGTCACCTAAGATGAGTAGCATCCCTGTTTGTGCAGTCGCGCAGGCCTTACGAACGAGGGTTGCCACTCGTGTGCTTTTGTCGCTAGGGGGGCTGTAGACGTTAAGGATGTGGAGCGGGGCTTGTGAGCGACTGTTCGGTAGGACCTGTACGAAAGTGTGCGGAACCTCGGGGTAACTAAGGTCTATATGATTAGCTGCTAAATTTCGGTGGACCAGGATGGCGGTGTTGGGCCGTTGGTCTGGTGTCGTTTGTTGGTTATATGCGGCGCAGCTGGTAAGTTTCGTGTCCATGTATGTTTCCTGAAGTGCGATGATGTGGGGGGTGTGCGGCTGGGCCTGCAGGGTGTGCTCCAAGGCTCGCCGCTTCGCCTTGAAGCCCCTGCAGTTCCATTGCCAAACTGTGAAGGGGGAGCTAGCCATCGCGTTTCCCGTAGGGTTCGGGGCGCTGTGATAGCGCGACGGGTGATTTAAGAATGCCGCCTGCACGTGAGCGCGCGGTTGCACTCTCCGATGTGGCGACAATAATGGGTGCTGGGTAGTTAGGAGGGGTTGGCGACTGCAAGGGGGTTGCTGATGTCGGGGGATTCGTGAGGGTATCGAGCCTGGCATGAAGGGTTTGGATGTTGGCTGCCATTGTGGCGCAGCTTTCTACTAGACGGTCAATGGTGGGGGCGAGTCGAAGGAGGGCGCCCTCGAATTGGGCCATTCGCGCATCAGCTGCCTCGAATTTGGCATCTATGTCTGCTTGTGAGGAGGGGAGAGGTGCTTTACGCTTCGTGCGCTTAGGCTGCTCAGTGTCCATGCGTGGATCACCTACAGGGTCGGATGTGGGAGCGTGAGCCACCTGCTGTGGTTGCAATTTGGGGTTTGCCTGTGCTGATTCTAGGCTATGAATTTTAGCGTTTGCTTTGGCCAATTGTAGCTGTAGTTCCTTGACCATATCTGCCAGCTCCCTTACCTGTGAATCTGGTGGAGAAGCGGTGACTTGTGCAGGAGTCTTCCATCCAACTTGTTTGGCTGCTTTGGTCCCCGGCCGGGCTTGAGAGCTGGCCCGAGAGCTGGGTGAGGCGGATGTGGAACGGCTGCGAGTGCGGCTGGAAGGGCTGTCGCTGCCGTCGCTGCCAAGCGGGGGGAAGGAGCCGTCCCGCAGTAGGTTGTCGTCGCCGCGTTTGCGGTCTCGGGACCGGGACTGGCGTCCGGGGTTTGCCAAGTTGGAGCCGGTATCGGTGACAGTGACCGACGGGGAAGACTTGGGCCGAGTGGAGGACGTGAACCGGTATTTGCAGCTTCTGCTGCCTGTAGGGTGGGCACCTTTGCAGACGATGCATGAGGCTTGGCACGTGGGCGGTTGGCCAGCTGGAGGAGGGTCATGGGCTGCGCCACAGCGTCGGCAGGTCGGTTGTCGCGGGTGGGGGCACACATCCGCCCTGTGGCCTAGCTTCCGGCAGTTGAAGCATGCCTCCGGACGGCGTTTGTAGGGGTACACCTCAAAAGTGAAGCCGAGATACCTCACGTAGCGGGGTAGCTTGGCATTGGCGATAGTCGCCACGAAATGTCGTGTGCGGCCCATGCGGCGTGCGGCGACTACGGGGAGATCAGGGTTTCGAGCTTGGAGCTCAGCGAGGATCTCAGAGTCGGTCTCGTGACTGTAGGCTCTGGATATGATTCCTCGAACGGAGTCATCGGGGGCTGGGGCGTACGTGGCTACCCGGATGGCATTGGAGTCAATGGTTAACGTTTGTATTTTAGCATACAGGAACGCCCGTTCTTTTTCCGGTGTGCTGATGGTAACAGTGTTGTTTGTGGGGTGGATGCGGACTTGGTCGGCGGTGATTGCAAGGCGGCCGTCGATCTTGGCGGCGTTGTAGATGGCCATCGCCAATTTGGCCGGGCCGACTGCGTTGAGGTCGACGGTACCTTGCGGTCGGAAGACGATTTTGTAGTCCTCTGTAGGCAGGCGAGGAAGTGGTCGTTTTTTAGTCGGCGGTGGTGGACGGCCGCGGGGTCGTTGGTCTGACAGGACAGTGGTGGCTGCAGGCGTTTGGGTGTTGGCCGGCGGCGTTGCCGGTGGTGGCGGGCGTCTGTAGCGGCGTTGCATTTCGAGCGCCGTCCAAGTGCCATCGGCCAGCTCCGCGGCGGTAACATCCGTGCCGGTGACTGTGTACTGCATCTTTAAATGCAGGGAAGCGCCGTCGAGGCGAAGCGGGCGTCGCCGCCGCAGGTGGGAGCAGAGCACGCACTAGGCGTGCTGAGCCGTTAGGCCTAGCTCCCGCGGTCGGGCGTTGCCGCAAATCGGCCGTAAAGTTGAAGACACTCGCCTGAAAGTAGTTAAAAGTCCCACAGGTGACGCCGGATGGGTGGCGGGCCGTCCTGTGAAAAATTGGTGGCTGTAAATAGCCGGAAACTGGTGAAATCGCCGGAAAATCGCAGACCGCATATAAGATGCGTCCGCTCGCTCCGAGCGCAGTCGGCGTCAGTCCTCGACGATGCTTGCAAAGAGTTGTTCTTTTACGCCGCGCATCAAAAACTGAACTTTCTTTTCCTCGCTCATCCCGGGGTCGGCGCGGCGAAATAGGCGCTTCATCTCCTCGACGTAACCGCGGACGGGCTCATTCGGAAGCTGGATCCTGGACTCGAGGAGTCGTTCGGCTCTTTCTTTCCTCACGACACTGGTGAATACCTTCAATAGTTCTTTCTTGAATAGCTCCCATGTCGTAAGGGACGACTCGTAGTTTTCGTACCACGTGCGTGCGGAGCCATCCAATGAGAAGAACACGTGTCCAATTTTTGCCGCATCATCCCACTTGTTGAATGACGCCACGCGCTCAAATTGATCCAACCATTCTTCAGGGTCTTCGCCTAGGGATCCATTGAAAGTTGGCGGCACCCACGGCTGCTGCAGTATGATCGGTGTCGACATCTTCGGCGAGGTTGCGGTGCTCGTAGCCGCGTCTTTTCGCTGTCTCGTGCGGTCCGGCAGTTTCCCAAACTCAGGCTCCTCTCCCTGGAGACGTCGACTGGCTCGCTGAGCTGCTGGCTCGTACTCGGGTGCGAAGCGCTCAGGGCTGGCTTCACGACTTGAAAGGGGCGTCCGGAACATGGACGGCTACCCCGCACCTCCACCAGATGTCACGTAGTGGTGACGGCAGTCGAAGCAGCGATGAAGATGGACGAAAGGGTCTTCTAAAAGAAAACTGTTTATTGGGCTGACTTGCACCCAAAATGGACTGAATCACTCGGCGGCGGCGAAGCGACAAGCGTGCTCGGCGGTCGTCGAACAGAATGCCGGCCGCTGTCGGCCGTGCTCAATTTAGAGCTGATAGCGAACTTTCGAGATAAAGAGCGCAAAGTTACTAGAACATTCCGGAACAGCGTAGAATCAGCTCTGCCTGGCTGCGATCAATCGAGATAAATCTAGTCGCGTCTTGCGTAGCAAACAAAGCGATAAAGTGATGTGGCGGCAGATTTGAAAAACGAACACACTGCAAATATTCGCGGCAATATTTACCACCAACATGTCCTGGTCAAAACACATTAATTTCATTTGCATTAAAGCAGTCCATAATCTCGGGCATTTGAGGCGCAATTTCAACAATTGTCCAAAGGAAACTAAGTTACCAATGCACAAAACTTTAATTCGCCCAATCCTAGATTATGCCTCTCCTGTCTGGAAGCCTCATAAGCAGTGCGACATTAACTGCATTGAGAGCATACATCTAAAATCTATTAGTTTCATATATCCTCGCGGGGGCCACCACGTTGGCTGAGTGGTTACGGCGCTCGGCTGCTGGCCCGAAAGACGCGGGTTCGATCCCGGCCGCGGCGGTCGAATTTCGATGGAGGTGAAATTCTAGAGGCCAGTATACTGTGCGATGTCAGTGCACGTTAAAGAACCCCAGATGGTCCAAATTTCCGGAGCCCTTCACTACGGCGTCTCTCATAGCCTGAGTCGCTTTGGGACGTTAAACCCCCATAAACCAAAACATATATCGTCGCTATGATCACCATCTTTCACCCTCTCGTGCCCCTTATCTTCTCTGAACCTAACCTCTTTATCCGTACGCCGTCACACTGAGTCATTGAAGTTTCTACATGGCATCGTCAATTTTTTCTTATCGTGTCTCACATTATATATATATATATATATATATATATATATATATATATATATATATATATATATATATATATATATATATATATATATATATATATATATATATATATATATATATATATATATATATATATATATATATATATAGTAAAGTAAAGAACAAGGCTCAAAGTACAAAACAAGGCTGGGGACCACATGGCAGTTCATTCCAATCAACCCCGCCACGAATGTCAGCCTATGTTATCTGCGAATAAGTTTCTGGCGTTAGCAAGGAGTGAACTAGAGAGCGAAGTTATTGAAGGTTTTTTATTGAAAAGGCTGGGGACGCGTGCATCAGCAGCCCTTCTGTCTGTCTACTGGAGAAAGAAAGGTCCTTCTTAGAACGGGCGCGATTGTTGCGTTTTAACCACATCTAGGCATCCTGGTAAACGGTTTTTCCTTGCACCTCATCTCATTGTTATTTGCTCTTAGTCATTTTGCCGTGTTTGTTGGCCTTTAGCGGATCATTTCTTCTCTGTATCTTAAAGGCTTTGAATAGTGTTTTTAACGTCTTAAATGTTTGCCTGCTGGTGGTTCGTTTTAAGTTGTTTTCCTTTATTTTCTTTTTTTATACGATTCTAACTTTTTGTCGTGTTGTTTGTTGGCGTCAGTTCCTTCGTTTTTTCGTTTTCGGTTTTAGCCTACTGACTGTGCCTATTGCCTAGCAAGTTTTCATTCTTTTTTATTCATACTCTGACTGTAAACCCCTTTTCATCCCCATTTCACCTCTGTCATCGTCGCGTTTCTTCTACTCGTTACAGTCCCTGGCGCCGCCAATGTTAATGGCAGAGGCATAAGCGCTATTCTCATCCATCTGCGCCTTCTCGCCCTCTTAAGTGCTTTACAAAGTTTAAAGATTTCGTTTGCCGCACTCATATTCGCACGTTATAGAGCTATCGCTGTCTAAGGTCTGTAGCTGGTTCATGCATGCCTTTTTTATATGTGGTCCGTTTATGATTAGTTTAGTAATGCTATTGCATGTTAGTGCTTGCACGTGTCATGAGCGCTTTCTCACTGTGTAATGATGGCCAGCGTGTGAGGCGTTTCTTCGCATGTCCACTGGCTGACAGTGTATTACGTGATCAAGATGAGTGGAATAAATTGTGCTGGTTTTTTATTGACGCAATAAAGAGCTTGCAGTCAGTGCCCTACCTGTGTTTCGTGTTTCTTCTTCTCGTCCTCGTTCCGTGGCGCTGTGTCAATCTGTGCCGTAGAAAATTTGAGTACGTACCGAGCGCACATTGGCAAGTTGTTTGGTCGCCAACACAGGGCACAGGGGCACACTCACGGTGTTAGCTTCAGTTGAGCACCGTGGCTAATTTGCGTGCTCCGCCCGTGGTCCGGTTGTTATGGTGTACATTACTGCTGCTTCGTTGAGGAGATACTGAAGCAAAGCGTGGGGCAAAGATTGACGTTATGGCTGGTTTATGGTTTATGGGGTTTAACGTCCCAAAGCGACTCAGCCTCCGGAAATTTCGACCACCTAGGGTACCTCAACATCACGGTCATCGCACAGAATTTCGCCTCCATCGAAATGCGACCGCCGCGGCCGGGATCGAACCAGCGTCTTTTGGGCCAGCAGCTAAGTGCCATAACCACACTGAGCCGCCGCGGCGGCTTAACGACGTTTTGGAACTTTTGAGAGAGTTGCACAGTGAAACCACAGCTGCTGTAGACTCCGTTTAAAACAAGAGATAATGAGAAGAAAAGCCCGGATCAGTGAAACTGAACAGACTGTCGCCAGTGCCTCCGAAATTAGTAACATTGTAACATTGTTGAGACAGAGATGTTAGACATTTTGGAAAAGAGTTATGAGCTTGCAGGCATTGTGGATGATATGAACAATCGAATGAGATGAAACAATCTTCTCTTTAAAGGCCTTCCTGAAGAAGAACAGGAAAGTTTTGCTGAATGGGAACGGATTCTAAACGAATTCTTCTCCAATCATCTTGAATAAACGTTGCCGACATTAAACGCGCACATCGCATAGGGCAGCGCCGCTCCGGCGTTGGTCGCCCATTAATCGTAAAAATTCCGGGAATTTAAACAAAGCAGGGCTTTGTGCAACGCGCGTACACATTCCCCCCTCCCCCCAGGAAAAAAAAGAAAAGAAAAATCACCAAGTACGGAAGAAGTTACGTGGTTATGCGGAGAATAACCGAAATGAAATTGAACACTTGAGCATATGGATTCAACAAACTGAGCCTGCGAGGAAGCGCCTTTTTGTACGATGTGGGCAGTGTAGTCCAAGTCGTCCCGTTTTGTTTTGCTTGAAAGCATATGACCTCATAATAACAGCGTTGCCGGCGGCTGTGTTGTTGGTGCCCCTGAAGGAATGACGCACTCCAACGGTAGGGATTGGCCAGAGTTTGTTGCACACCCAAGCAGAAGAAATATTCACCCTTAGATAAAACTGTGCATAAATTATAAAAATAATAATTATTATTATAAATAAAGACTTGGGAATCAGGGAAGTAATTAAGGCATTTTGAGAGATTTTGCCGTGATAGGAATAGAAATTCAGGAAACAAAGATATGAAAAAAAAACAGTGAGAGGTAAGTAAAGAATAACAAGTGTTAACACAAAAACTTCGCGGTTTCAGTTATGTAACTAAGGTATGCCCTTTGGCTGCGTATTTTCCGTACTCATCCTCTTTGTCCCATTCTTTCGACAGCCAGGCGGAGGACCAGGATTCTGTCGGCTGTGGCTATCCAGCGCGTACACTGAATCAGATCCTCACGACTATGCACTTGCAGATCTGCGCTGGTCAAAACAGGCTAAAAAGAGGAGAAAGTTGAATGGGTGCTTGGTGCTCCAGCGGGTAGGGCACTGCAGTGCGGAATGGAAGAGAGTATGTCTAGGGCTGCTGCATGTAGAGCACATGCAGGGTATTGGCTGGGGAAGAAGAGCTGTTTGTGGTAGAGGTTTGGGAAAGTATGTGTCTGAAGATGGCGCCAAACTCTCTGATTGTCAGCTTAGACGGCCGAAGCGCGCGCCCGGGAGCGGCGGCCCTGCAGCTATCACTGGTGTAAAGTGCGGAATCCATAAGCTTAAACGCTGCTATCAGCTTTGGCGGCGGTAACTTTTAGGGAAAATCCCGTTTGTTTTGACGCACGCTATTTGGCAGCACGCGGTAAATGGAAGAGAACGAGACATTTAGTCACGTTCCATGCTGTAGCCACAAATTCCGTGTCTTCGACTCAAAAAATTCTAAGTACTTTTTCCCAGCAGTAGTTAGGAATATAGTCCTGCATTTTTCTCAGACTTTTGGGCGCAAACACTAGACGCTTCGCTAGCCAAAAAGCCTGTCTGCGTATGGCGCCTCCACTTGGCATGGTTCGGGGTGGAGTGCGGTAGCACTAGGTGTGTCACTGCTGAAAAAGCCCTAATGGGTCCTAGTGAAGCCTTATCTGCCAGCTTCCGCTTGCCATGGTTGGCAGGTGGCAAAATGGAGGTAATTAAATCCCTCTCTACGCTCCCAGAGAAGGGTAAATGCAACTGGCAGAGGGAATACGAAGAGAGGGTGACAGGAGACGGGTTGCGGGTGGCAAAGAGGAGAGGAGGAAATCATCACACAATGGCACATGAAGGTCCAATTGTGCTACCGGATTGTTGTCGCATTCAGTTTTACTTAGTAAATGGTTCATCGTTTTTTTTATGATAATCTTTCATTATTCTCTGCTCTTACACAGGTTTATTTCAGGCCAAAGGGGACAATTAAATTTACAAAGTAGGACTAGTTTCGCATTTTCAGTGCTTTGTTTTCAGCACTCCCCAACGCATTTCAAGAAGGAGCTGCCCTTCGCCACGTAGGAGCTGAAAGAAAAAGAGAATCCAGCTTCCAAGCACAGGAATCCGAGCACACAAATGACTAGCATGAACTCGTATCCCGTACGCGAGTTTTACAAACTCAGACTATAGCGTCAGCTCGGTGTGACTGCCATATTAGCTCATTAATGAAACGATCTATCATAGCTGGGCACAAATTTGAGAAAGAAAAAAATAAAAGTGAGGTTGGAATGTATCGCACGCCCAACAAGAGCTTGAACCGCCAACATGCTGCTAAAGTGACCGGCACAGCTTATCGAACATCACTTATGCATATATGCGATAAGCTACGTAGCTCATAGTGCGTCACCGGAAAGGGCTCTATATTTGAGCCAAGCGCGACTAGGAGCGATATCAAGGAGAGCGCTAGAGAATACGCGAGAGGAACTGTAATTTTTTCGTTCATTTTGCTTATTTCGCATATCCTGCAGCGCCAAAGCATTACATGAGGAAAGTGGGTGAAATAATAAAACAGGCAAGTAGACAAAAATCGATAACATGGTGGCCATAAAAGAAAGCATTCACATGTTCAAAACATATTTTACAAGCCATAACAAATGTACAATTCAAGGGTTACACTATTAAGTGCGAATTATTGATCACTTTCTTTATCGTTTGGTAGACAATCTAAACGGGCGTCTCATCACGGATATCGTACACTATAGACAGTGTGGGATGCCATTCGCTAGACGGACGAATCCCAACATAAAAACGTAACAAGGATTTATTCGATTGCCGATGGCAGCGGACGAGCATACCGACGCCCCGCTCGTCTCGGTAGCCGAAGGTAGACTAGCGATCTTCCCTGCCAGGCAGCCTGTTTTTGTAGCCACTGTCGGTGACGCATGCCTCCGGTGACGCAGTGCTTTATCGGCAACGCAGTCCAGCGTGTGGCCGTGTTACGCTGGGCCGGATGATAACAAGGTGGAGGCTGCGCGGAAATGTGCGCAGAGTGTGTCACCACACTCGGCGAACGTAGCACGTCCTGTAATTCTGCTGCTTTATAAGTAATTCTCATTAAAAACCAATTGATTGGCTCTACAAATAAAAAAAATAGAAACATTCCCCTTGCACATTGGTTTCGGTGGTGACTGTTGGCTTCCTTAATATATATATATATATATATATATATATATATATATATATATATATATATATATATATATATATATATATATATATATATATATATATATATATATATATATATATATATATATATATATATATATATATATATATATAGTTCCAACATAGATGCAGTGATAGTCCGAACGCCTTAACGGCGAGGCGACGGTGCGGTGGGGTTTAGTGAACATCGCCGTATCACACCTCGTAACCATTCTCTCGGTTCTCTTGAAAAGAAGGGTTGCGTGAAATATTCGCTTGGTAGCAATAGCAGCAACCGCCGTACTGTGAGAAGGCTGGAAGGCGGCCTTAAAGAAAAGCCTTCCACACGGGCAACGATTGCGCCGTGTTTTCCTTCATTAGCACGAGACACTATTTAGCTACCACATCCAGGTATCCATCACTCATCGTAACGACGCTCGCCGCAGCTGGACCAATCAGGGCGCTGCACGCATGCGCACACGTGGCCGGTCGGATCGGCGGAGCGCCGAGCGGACGACCAGTCGGGGTGTCGCTGTCGTGATCTTGAGGCACTCGTCGTATCAGACGAGATGGGGTCTCGCAAGCGACCTCCTACCACAAAAAAGGAACTCCTCGAAAGAAAAAGTCGGTGTGCATCCGCCCAGGGGCGCCGATACGCAGCGAAGCAGGTTTTTTCGAAACAACAACGCCTACATAAAACAGATGCGGAAAGCCCGACAACGGCGCGCCCGTGAAACTGACGATGCGTAGCAAAAGTGCACCCAGACGGTGGTTCCCACAATACGTGAAGTAGGTCTTTAATCGACCACGTCATCACTAAGGGAGGCGACCTAAGGGATTCCAAACATGTCTCCTACTTCAGTTTACACAGACTCAATACCGGGAACCAGCCATACAAACAACTTCGATAGTATGGGTGCCCGCTGGAGCAGGAAATAAATGCACCGCAGCTGCAACTGAATTAACTTTACTCTAAGTAGAAAAACTGCGGCGTTATATTCATACTGAGTTGCGTCGTGAGCATCCTCACAAATACTATCGTACTTCATTGACAACCGGTGTAGTGGTTTCTAAACAATTTTTTTTTCTTTGTTTGAAGCCGGAGTTGGTCCTTACTCTGAACGTGACATACATATTTAGACGAATAGTTTCCTCATTTCGCTCCTAATTCTTAAAATTATCTCAAAACTTGCGAAGATTGGGCCCAACTGTAGACTTTAAATTTCTTGATACAAGC
Source organism: Amblyomma americanum (assembly GCF_052857255.1). Taxonomy (NCBI): domain Eukaryota; kingdom Metazoa; phylum Arthropoda; class Arachnida; order Ixodida; family Ixodidae; genus Amblyomma; species Amblyomma americanum. The sequence goes on from NC_135500.1 coordinate 46,326,300, forward strand.
AAAATTCCTCGATTTCAACATTGCCGTGGTCGCTAGCGGACCACTACCGCATGGAGCATTCCTCTTCCTTTTAGAGGGTGCAAAGTTACTGGCTAAAGTAATCATGACGGTTGCCTTAACAAAACGTTCTATTGCTTTGTCCGGATGCATGCTTTCTTCGTGTTTTGGACGATTAGTGCAAATGCGCATGTGTGCGGGTTGGCTGCTACTGCAAGCAGGACCTGCCCAACGACGCAATGACAAGGCGTTCCACAAGAAATGGCTCATGCAGAGTGAATTCGTTTGGTCCTCCACTGCGCTCTGACAACAGCAAAAGGCCGGCACCGTCGGCACGACGTACTGCATGCAGAAATGGTGGACGCAAATTTCCAAATTTGTAGCTCTTACAACTTCTTTCGATACATACAGAGAAAATCGATCCAGCAGTTTCCATGCGTTTGCACTGTGTTAAATGATCAGTAGAGCAGAAATCAAGACAAGTACGCACGGGCGATTTTGTGGGAGACTGTTGCGTCGAGCGGGCCATCCTAATTGCAAAGTGCACGTTTTGGACTTTCTTCGTCGACAAACTTAGGGTAAGTGTGGTTTTACCGTGGATACCTCCTTTTCCCCGCAGCAAAGCGGTCGCTCTTGCCCCTACAAGCACAAAACTTGCAAAGCGCAAAAAGAAGCCTTTCTCGCATCAGCATGAAACTTGCTGCAGCGCAAGCCAGCTTCGATAGCCTTCTGCATGATTATGCAATAGAGGAGCAGTTCTATGCGCGGTAACGAATGTTTTTTGATGATACCTGAAGCTATTGGGAGGGCAACATGGGTGCCATGCATCACTGGCGCCTGGGACTTAAGCAGCCACCTGCCAGAAAATATTGTGGAAGCTATACCTTCTCGCACTAATTCCTTTTTCTCTTCACCTTTATATCCCCTCATCCCTTTCCCCCAGTGAAGAGCAGCAAACCGCTTTCTTCTTCCGGTTAACCCCTATGTCTTTCCTTCTCCTCTTCCTCCTCCAGAAGCTCCGGTATGCCGTACACCATCTTTCGCGTTGAAGTCTTTCTAGAGGGGCAAGGCGTTCATGTCGAACACTGCATACTTTTACTGCGATTGCCGTAGTTGCCATCGCGTAAAATCGCGGCATGGGCGTGTGGGGGCAAAGGAATGAAGCCTCCACCTTCCAGACGCGCCATCCACCACTCTCCATCCGCCTTCATCCTCCAAAAGGCCCCCACCATCCCGCCTCCACCCACCAGAAACGTCATCCTCCATACGCCAGAAGGGCTCCACCCACCAGAGACCCATGCAGCAGCGGATGGAAGTGTGAAGGCAAATCCAAAAAAGGAATGGGAAGGCGACCAATCGAATGCGGAAGTCAATTTAAGGGCCTCTTAAAGGCGCAGCTTCGCCGCATCAGTTTTTAATGGATCTCATTTTTTTTTCATGTATCACAAATGCATGAGGAGATGGGAGAAAAAGCTGATGATACGCAGCTCGACTCAGCTCCCATAAACTATGCAAGAGCAGAGTATCAGCTACAGATGCCCATGATGTCAATTAAAAACGAACAATAAATACATAATTGAACTGCAATGGACAAATCAAAATGTTACAATGAATCATAAACACAGATAACAGCAAATGTACACAATGAATCGCGAAAAAACACAGAAATGATGCAACAGCACAACAGTCACGTTAGAACATGTCCTTAATTTTACAGATGTGGAGAAAAACATGGCGAAAACAAGCGGTTTAGCGCACTCAATGACAAGTCCTCTTTGTTGATTCCCTGTTTCCTGAAAGAGTTCAACATATTCAGAATAGCTGTACACAACATTTAAACACCGTAATTGTTCCGTGAATGATGCACAGACCAGAATTCGGGATGCCGTGTTGAATAATAATGCTACATCGGTTTTAAACATGTTATGTGTGTTAGCAAGCTTATTTCATTTTTGTGTTGGCTTCTGAATGTTTTGCACAGGCAATATTTCTATAAGTTTTATTGCTGCATTAAATCAAGCTTTTTCAACAAAAAGCCAGGGTTTTGACCTGAAGAATTAACAGAAATAATTTTTAGAAATAACTTTAGTTAGCCTATTTTTGAGTTTTATTAGCTTAGACATATTTGTTTCCGTTGTCGTACTCCCCACCAAAAGACAGCACTCTATGCGGGAAAGAAAAAGTGAATGGTAGATGACAAGTCTAGCGTTTTTAGGTAGTAACTGCCTGTTGCGATACAATATGCCTATAACACGTCCCGACTTAGTTACGACATGGACGACATGCGTGTCCCATTGCATATATATTTTCCTGGAAAAATACGCCTAGAGTTTTGAAACTATTGATTATTTCTGTGGGTATATTATTTACCATTAAAGGATAAGTAAGGTCCACTTGCTTCCCTCTCGCTCGAAAAATTACAGCCTTAGTTTTTTCAGCATTAATGACTAATGCATGACTAGAAGCCTAGTGGTGCAGTTTCATAAATGCATCGTTTCTTCCCCGCAGGCACAATACCTAGCTGTCATCATCAACTAAAAAAAAAGACTGGTATCACCTGCGTAGATGAAAAACTTTAGTGATGTATCTAGGTTGGCGATATCACGTGTGTGTGTGTGTGTGTGTGTGTGTGTGTGTGTGTGTGTGTGTGTGTGTGTGTGTGTGTGTGTGTGTGTGTGTGTGTGTGTGTGTGTGTGTGTGTGTGTGTGTGTGTGTGTGTGTGTGTGTGTGTGTGTGTGTGTGTGTGTGTGTGTGTGTGTGTGTGTGTGTGTGTGTGTGTGTGTGTGTGTGTGTGTGTGTGTGTGTGTGTGTGTGTGTGTGTGTGTGTGTGTGTGTGTTTGCGCGCGCGCGCGTCCATAAAATGTTTCCTTGTGGTACTCTCAAGACTAGGTTTCACTGAGGATGAGAAAGAATTTAAAATTGCGTATTGCTTGTGATAGCCAAGGTACGACTGAATAACATCATAAGCGGTGCCGCGGACACCACAAAAACATAGGTTTTGCAAAAGTAAACTGCGTTTGAGTGAATCGAAAGCTTTGCAAAAGTCAACAAAAATTCCTAGTGCATTACAGTTTTGTTCAATGCCCTTAAGGATAAACTCTTTCTGATCCAGCAGGGCATGTTCAGAGGAACGTTGTTTCCGGAAGCCATACTGTGAATTGGTTATCAAGTTATGTGAACCGTACTAAGCGTGAGAGTAAAATTTTTCAAGTATTTAAAAAAAATATTGGTAAGTTAGATGTTGGTCTGTAGTTATTTCGGTTATTTTTATCGCCTTTCTTGTAAACAACACACACTTTAGCTATTTGCAAAGCCTCAGGGAAGCAGTTCGTATAATATTTTTGTCCTTAAATTTTGCAGCGAATGCTGTAATATCTTTGTACAAGCCATTTAGTCGAAGCAGCTAGTTTAGGGGGTACAACAGCAGCTGGGCAACGCGTTACGCGCTACTCGTTTTTGAAGGTGGACACCACCGCCACGTACGCCACTGACAGAGGGAGCTAGTTATTCGCATTCATTTTATACTTAAACCCAACGGACGGTTTAGACTGCGAATAAGACAACGCTGGGAAGTGGACTGTTTCCTTCGAGCAAGCGGGCTTATAGAGTTCATAAAGTGTGCCGAGAACGTGATCGAACCGAAGACCGCAAGCAGGAGACAGAGCGCTTAGACGCCAAAGCAGGCCTCTGAGACGCCCAGCACGGCAGTCGCCTGTGAATCGCAGAATGGACCTACCACTAATGTCAATTAGTTTTAGCAGATTAATGTGCTCAGCAGGTAAGATTAGTTGTTGTTGTTGTTAGCCTATCAAAAGATGGCACATACCCACACAGGGGGATCGGCCAAGAATCAGGTGACTATTCACGTGTATTCAGGTAATTAAAATGAAAAGCACGCGGGAGAGCAACACCGGAGGATTCTTCCTCATGAACAGAAAAGGGATGAAAGTTCTGACTTCAAAATTAGTAGTAATAATAATAATAATAATAATAATAATAATAATAATAATAATAATAATAATAATAATAATAATAATAATAATAATAATAATAATAATAATAATAATAATAATAATAATAATGAGAGGAACTGCATGGAACAGAATTATTAATACAAAATGTAATAATGTAGAGGAAAGAAAATGCTTAGCTGCAATAATTTTTTTTTAGTTCCGAGCTAATAGTAATAATTGGTTTTCGGGGAAAGGAAATGGTGCAGTATCTGTCTCATATATCGCTGGACACCTGAACCGCGCCGTAAAGGAAGGGATAAAGGAGGGAGTGAAAGAAGAAAGGAAGAAAGAGGCGCCGTAGTGGAGGGCTCCGGAATAATTTCGACCACCTGGGGATCTTTAACGTGCACTGACATCGCACACCACACGGACGCCTTTGCGTTTTTCCTCCATAAAAACGCAGCCGCCGCGGTCGGGTTCGAGCCCGGGAACTCCGGATCAATAGCCGAGCGCCCTAACCGCTGAGCCACCGCGGTGAGTTAGTTCCGAGCTTCGTTTTCGCTTCTGTTTCCTAAACTGACTGCACCATGCGTATGACCGAAAGAAATTCGAGATGCCAGCTAGCAGCTGCGACATTGAAGGTGGCTGCTTGAAGAGCTTCCGATCGCTAAGCGTACGAGGGCCGGCTTTTTCGACGGCCACGCGCTGTCTGTTGCGAAATCGGTCGCCCGGCTACTCATACCCGACGCAGGTAGGCTGCTTTTCCGGCCACTTTTCCTTTTCGATGGGCCAGCTTCCGCCTTGCGTTCCGGCACGCCGCTTGGACCCTCCCCCCCCCCCCCCCCTCTCTGCTTTTCGCCGCATGATGTTTCGCCTGACAAACGGGGGGGGGGGGGGGAAACACGCGGCTGCGGATGAGCAGGACGGCGTAGTGTATTTAAATCTCTTCTCCGACACAAGGCCGGATACGGCCCACAGGGTGCCAAGAAAAACTTGCCAGATATTCAACAGAAAACGAAGCGCTATCACAATCACGTCCATCTTTATTTGGCCTGCCTACGCTGTCTACGTGAGGAGCCTCGAGAGTGTTCACCGGGGCCGCTTTTGAACACGAGCAGCCAGTCGACTACTTTAAGCTGAGCCACTCGTGCGCATGAGGACACATCAACATAGAACGCGGGGAAACCTCTACGTGGCCTGGTTTATGCAACACGTCAGGAACTTGCGGTTGTCGTAGCTGATACTTTCCGCTGCAGGCGTGTTCTACCGAAAATCGGAACGAACATGCAGGAATACTCTCAGTCTGGTTCCGCCTACGCATCCACTTAGTAGCTGAAATATTTTTTTGAAAAGTGCCACCTAATGAGAGCATGCTTCAGATATTATGAAAAATTATGTAAAATGACGTTCTTTAAATTTCAAGACGTCAGTTGGACCGATGCACCACGTATTGCTACCTCAAAATGCCTTTCGGATACCTTTGCATGAAACTGTCCAACAGGTATTTCCAAATAAAACACCGTTCCTGTGAGACTTCTCCACTACAGGGTTATGGCCAGTCTAATATGGGCAATTCCCAAAACCTTATTCCGAGTATCTGGTTAGGTCTCATCAGGTATCTTTACAACATATCTGGGAACATTCGACCACAGGGGAGTACAGAGGGAAACATTCCCATAACATCCATACATTTTACAACCACAGCTGTTCAGCGCCCGTCCCCTGGGTATTTCACTGTTGAATTTGTACTGCGTAACCGGAGGGTGGTTGCCATGGGAACCACTCGAAGGGTGTTTAATAGAGGTGTGCGAATAGTACTATATCCAAGCCTAATTGAATACAAACAGTATAGCTGCGCTACTGAATCGAATACGAATTGTGCTGTGCGATGTCATTGCACGTTAAAGATCCCCAGGTGGTCGAAATTATTCCGGAGCCCTCCACTACGTCACCTCTTTCTTCCTTTCTTCTTTCACTTCCTCTTTTACCCCTTCCCTTACGGCGCGGTTCAGGTGTCCAACGATATATGAGACAGATACTGCGCCATTTCATATCCCCAAAAGCAATTATTATTATTATTATTATTATTATACGAATTGTTTAACTAAAAACCTACTCAATTGAAACCAAATAGCGATAAAACCGAATCAAATACGAATCGAATATATCTACTAATGTTCACAACTTATGCGAGTATTCGTGCAGAGCGAGCAATCTAGTGACACTTTGAAGCGAAGGTGCTGCGGTAACAACACTAATCCCAATTGGGGGGGTCGCAGCACGAAGTCAGTACATCAATTCTATGACCGTCAAATTTTATGCATAGGAAAATTGCATTTCGCTCTTCTAAAGGAAAAGGAACTGGAGTGGTCGACAGCTACGCATGAGCCATTGCCTGAGAGATCGGGCGTCAAGGCAGGGTTTCCTGAACGTGCCTGAGCCCTGCCGAGCATAGGATTTCTTACTATTACCTAGAGGGAAAGCTGGCGCCCCGTCTTTGTGAGTTTGCATGGAGCTTCCTTACGATCACTTCGGCCACCATGGGCGCTCTAAGCATCATGGGACGGAGAGCTACCGACTGCAGAACCACCACTTTTGGCCAAAAATAATGAGAAAAAACGTTGTTCGATAATCAAGAATGCCCTAACATTCAATATCCTGTCTATAAATTGCAACAAGAGATGAAAAAAGCATGTAAATGTAAAGTTTGCCCAAAATAAGTGAAGGCTTCCTCTCCAATTTGCCAAATATTGTACACAACAAAATTCAATTTATCATGCTTCGCAGGCGCACATTTAAAAAGAAACATTTTTGCAAAAAAAAAAAACAACGTTGTTGCTCAAACACTTTAAGAGGTTCTTTAATGGCATTTCGCAAAAAGAAGCTTTTCATTGTCGTCGTGTGCTGTTGCGTTTTCGCTACTATGGCTTTGGCGCACTATACGTTCGCGCCAAAATCGTATGCGCGCGGGGCGCGCCGTGCACGTAATGGGACATCGTAGTAACGCCACTCTGTGTTCCCGAAAAAAATCCGACTGTCCTACAATAAGTAGCTCACCGGCCCATGAAGCGCCCATGGTGGCTGAGGTGCGGCGCCGCCAGCTTTCCCTCTAGTTAATAGTAAGAAATTCTACGCTGCCGCGTCGTCGTGTGCTAGAGGCCATGTGTGAGCATTTTGAACGCCGCCACACGAATAGGCCGCATCGCGGCGCTGAACCCTTCATCCTGCGCATACAGGCAGAATGGTACGTGGCGTCGGTGTGTGTCCCGTTTTTGGAACAGCCATCGAAGATAAATACTACGGGCCTTATGCGAACTCGTGCCAATTGTTCGAAAAGTATTCGAAAATTTTAGGACATATTTGATTCGTTTCGAATCATTTTGAACATGTACTATTTGATCCGTTCGATATTTGACTCCCTATTCGAAATTTCCGAATATTCGCACACCCCCAGTATTTGTTTACACTGTAAGCAGGAGGGTATGGCGAGAGTGTAGAAGTATGCAACCGGAGGCTGGTTGCCGTGGAAGGAGGAGGGTATGACGAGGGCGTGAGAAGGTGCGACCGATCAGCGGTTGCCACGGAAATCACATGGAGAGTAGTTACCCTGGATGGACAAGGGGGAGGGTTAGCGTGGAAGAAGGCTTTATGGCGAGAGCGTAGGAAGGCATACCCAGAGGATGGTTGCTACGACAGCCGTCCTGAAGATGGTTACTGTGGACGTAGGAGGAGGGTGTGGCGAGAGCGTGAGAAGGTTCAAGTGGTACGTGTTTGCCACGGGAGCAAACCGGAGGGTAGTTACCCTAGATGGAGAGCGAGGGTTGCCGGGAAGGAGGCCGAGACGAAAAGAGAAGGTTATGGCGAGAGTGCATAGGCGTACCACGGTAACCACGTTCCGGAACTTGATTACCGTGGTAGGAGGAGGAAGGCTGTTACAAGAGCGGACGAATGAATCACGGTACCTTTGCAGCAGCTGCTGCGCAGAGGTGGGCATCCTCACGAGGGCGAACCCTCATGAGGGCGTCCTCACCCTCACCTCATGAGGATTTCACTCGGTGAGGTGAAGGTGAGGGAGGAAAGACATGGCGAGGTGAGGGCGAGGGACGGAAGACATGATGAGGTGAGGGTGAGGGAGGGCAAGATGCACTGTGAGGGCGAGGGCGGTGTCCCAAACCGTACTCCGGGCTAACTTTTTGTCTATGCAACTCGTTATGAATTCCCGTCTTAAATCCCTAGTTATTGGGGTGAAGGTTCCCGGGGAAGACGTGGTTTGTGCAGTCTGGAGGCACACGAGGCGAACACGAAAGACAGGGAGCCGCACGCCTTCTCCGTCTCCGCGATGTTCTACACCGACAACAATGATATGCCCAAAAAGAGCTCTTCTATCTCAAAAAGCCTATTTTTAGAAATTGTGTGAAGTCTTAGGTGAAACACCCTGTATAGTGCGCTAACAAGGGGCACTGGCCGAGCCGTGCGGGTTGCCGCCGGCCCAACGGTAACCGTGGTACCGCAGTCAACATTTTCATTAACAGCCCCAAGTCTGTCAGATTATCAGAGTGTAAAGCAAAACATGTAGAAATTGTACCTAGTAAAACTTTTAAATTCCAAAGTTCTAAGCCTTGTTTCCCAGAACGAAGGACGATTTCAGGCCAGTGAGGTTTCAAAAAACTGGCTGCCTCATGATGTATCCGCGAGGTGGCGCTCGCCGTCGTTTACACGTCAAGCTGAGCGCATGGGAGGCCTATTTGCCCGCGTTTTCAGCGCTTTTCCGTACGCTGTGCGTTTTTTCTGGCTTGTTGAAAATGTGCATGTGATGAGCCGACGTCAAAGCCACTGTTTTGTGCCCGGTTGCACAACCGGGTACAAATCGTGCAAAGAGAAGTCGCTTTTCGGTGTGCCCAAGGACGAGGAGCTTTTTCTGAAGTGGCAGAGGAATATCCCAAGAGCCGACAAGCCCCTTGAACGGAACGCCGCTGTTTGCGAGCTTAATTTTGATCCTCAGTTTGTGTTGCGTCATTTCTAACACAACATACAAGGTAAGACGGTACGTTTGGAAAGAAGCAGACTGGTCCTTCAGCCCGATGCCGTTCCAACGAAGTTCCCGAACGTGCCTAAGTATCTCTCCAAGCCCGTGCCCAAGAAGAGAAATTGAAAAGAATTTGCTTTTGTTGAAGCACTGGAGGACTCTTTCACCATTTGGTTTAGCTGGAACAAGTTGCACAGAGATAGCATCACAGAGATTATGCAGCACATGCAAAAAATGCCACACGGTGGCTGTGTTGCCCATCAGGAAGCACTGACTAGCAGTATTGTAAAGTTTTTCATCATGACACGTCTTCACTTCTACACAAAGTCTCTGAACAAAGACCGCACTTCCACAAGGGAGAAGAAAAAACATTTGAAACTTAGCAGAACAACTTGAGGACCATGTGGAGATGCGCCTTCAGCTATGTCTTGTTGAATGTTCTCTGAAGTGTGTTTTGTATATTACTAGTCTACCTGAAACTAATGTGACATTTAAGAAACCTCTAATTACCATGAATTTTGTTATCAGGTGAATGATTTATTGTTCATTGTAAAAGCAATAAACAGTTCCATCAGGAATGTACAGTAGGGACCATATGTTTTCCACTTTTATTTGCATGAAACTAATCACATTATTTGGACGAATCCAGCACAATACTTATTTTACAATTAAATAATGATCAGCGCTCAGAGAAACATCTAGTTATAATTTCATACGCGTTGGACATCCACTTTAATTCAAGCCATTTCTTCAATAAGAATCAATTATCACGAACGCGACTACTGCATTCATGCTGTGCAAAATTTTTTTCATAGAACTAGTGTAAACGACAAGCCGATTTTTATGGCAAAAAGTGCGAGTGCGCTAAATATACTATTCACGCCCATAGCACGCGATGGGTGCATTTGGCAGTCTTCTGAGCGGCAAAGTTGAATCGCGATAAAGAGCGCCACTGTGCAGCGTATCGCTACTGTGCTCGGGCAGTCACTAGAGCGCAACTACCATGGCAGGAGTGAGCAAGTTTTATCGAACGAAAACTAATGAAAGGCGGAGATATAGTAATGTATCGTCACTGCCATTGTAGCATGCAAGTGCACGCATTGCAGTCCGGATGTACTAATATATGAACCGAAATAATCACTGCAAATTCCCGTTTCTAGCGCGAAACGCATAGCACGCCCGTAGGAAGTGACGTGTAAGCAACCGCCAGCGCCGCCTCGCGGTTGCATCGCGGAAGGACACGCGAGCGGCCGCGCCTTCGGCACACTTCCCCTATTCCAGCCTCTTGAGGGCGTTGGTGTGGACGTTTTGCATTCACACTGTGAGTAGTTCAGTACAGTCGTATCTTCTTTATATTTCTACTTTCGCAGGAATTACGGCATAGGAAAGTGGTGCCGCATTGTGGTGGGCAAAGCCAACCACTTTACTCTTACCATGGAAATAAAGCAGCAGCTTAACCACCTTGATCTGAATCGTCGCTCGCTCGGCCTTGCATTGTACGATCTGCAAAAAAAGAAAAAGTTGTACTGCTCTCCAGATGACAGGCGCATCTCTAGGTTTATTTCTGACCCTCGTAAGACGTGTGAGCACGGAATCGCGCGCGTGATTTTATGAACCAGATTTCTTGCAGGCATGGTAGGGAATTGACACTCAGCATTTGGGTAATGCGTAGACGTGCAAGCGAAAAAATCATGGTCAGTTTAGTTTGGGGTTAACCACACATTATCGTGCGCTAGCACCATTAGCCCTGGTTTTGCATTGTTTGCCTTGACTTTCTATGCTTTTGTTTGACCTGAACTGGCCTACTTTAGTTGATATATCATATTGTCTCGCGTGAATGCGGTGATCACTGAACACAGGAACGCAGGATCCGACGAACGTCTGCACCACAGCTCAAGATCGCGGTCACCTCCGCTTCCTCTTCTTCGAGACGGCGCGTGCTTCAGGTCAGCGCTAAGCGAAAATGCGGAATGCACTGTGTCACTGGCCCCCGGAAAAAAAAAAGAGCATCGTCCCGATGCGTAGCCGGTGTGTTGAAAAAAAAAAGTTCACTAAGGGATGGATGGATGGATGGACGGATGGAAAACTTTATTAAGCAAGCGAGTTTGGACCGTGCAAGGTCTCAGGGCCACCGCACAGCCCTCACATTACGCGCATGTGTCCAGGCCACGTAGGGCCATGGCACTGGCACCCCGGTTCACACAGCGAAGTTGCGTGTCCGGGTCCTGCGACGCAAGGAGGGTCTCCCATTCCTCCCATGTACCGATGGCGGGCTGTCCCTGCGGGGGAGGATCGGCAGGGCAGCAGAAGAGGATGTGGTCCAGGGTGGCGTCCGGAGCTCCGCAGAGAGTGCACTCTGGGGAAACATGGCGGAAGTAGGAGAGACGCTTAGGGGTAGGAAGAGTTAGGGTCTGGAGTCGCCTCCAGAGGATTTGTTGGGAGTGGGATAGGCGGGGGTGGGGAGGGGGATAGAGTCGACGGACAAGGCGTGCTTGTTGAGTTAGTTCTGAAAACGTGTGTGCCCGCTCCCTCGAGAAATCCCGGCTGCGGTCGCCATTTGCCCGGCAAATAAGTCCTCGGGCTATGTTATCGGCGGCCTCATTTCCGGGATTGCCAGAGTGAGCCGGCACCCACACGAGCTCAATACGCCTATCGGGATTTAGGGTGCACATTCTCAATATCTGCCACGCGGGGGGATGGACACGTCCGCGGGCGAATTTAAGAACGGCTGTTTTGGAATCGCTAAGTATATAAGCCACATTGGTTTGGGCAATGGCTATTGCTATAGCTGCTTCCTCTGCTTCTTCCGGGGTACAAGGGGGGTCTATGAAATGGGTAAATTGGGGGGCTGTTGGATGGTAAGCCACAGCTACTGAATGGTCTGGACCACACGCGGCGTCCACCCAGCGCACATCCTCTGAAGCGCCATATTCTTTATGGAGAGCTTTGGCTCGCGCGACGCGGCGGGATTGATGGTATTCAGGGTGGACATTCTTAGGAAGGGGTTTCAGGATAAGCGCGGTGTGTATGGCGCAAGAGAGAGAGATGAAGTCTGTCGTGTGTGCCGGTGTGCGAATTCTCAGAGAATCCAGTATATACCGTCCGGTTTCCGTGCCAGCCAGACGAAGGTACTGTGTGTAGCGATGTGCATCTATAAGTTCTTTTATAGTGTTGTGCATTCCTAATTTGAAGAGCCTGTCCGTGCTAGTGCTCTTTGGTAGGTTAAGCGCTGCTTTGGTAGCCATGCGGATTAGAGCATTGATCTTGTCTTTATCCGCACAGGAGAGGTTCAGGTAAGGAGTGGCGTAAAGAATGCGGCTAAGCACAAAGGCATGCAGCACCTTGAGATTGTCTGCTTAGTCTAGACCGGCTCGTGAATGTGAAACCCTTCTAAGAAGATGGATGACGGAGTAAGTGGACTGTTTTAGTGCTTTCAGGGTGAGGTTGTTTTACCCCGTGTCCTGTAAATGCAGGCCAAGAATGCGGAGGGTAGGTGTTTGCGGTATGGGAGTGTCATGCAGGTAGATCGTGATGGGGGAGGTAGGGACGCTCCGCGGGCGGATTATGAGGAGTGCTGACTTTGTGGGGGAGCATTCAAGCCCAATGTTTGCCGCGTGAGTAGCTATAGTTGTGGCGGCTTCCTGAAGGGTCGATTCTATGTCGCCATCCGAGCCGTATGTGGTCCAAACCGTTGTATCATCCGCGTATAGTGTGTGTCCTAAGTGCGGAATGCGGCTGAGAGCCTTGGCCAGGGGGATGAGGGTGAGGTTGAAGAGGAAGGGAGATAACACCGCTCCTTGCGGGGTACCAACATTACCAAGTGTGAAGGGGGGGTCTGTATATCATCTGTATGCAGTGAGGCTGTGCGACCGTTTAAGAAGGCCCGAATATAGTTGCAGGTCTTAGGCACCAACTGCAGCTCTTGGATGCCCTGCAGGATGGCGCTGTGCGTAACTTTGTCGAATGCTTTGGTGAGATCGACTGCCAGGATTGCTCTGGTGTGACGTAACATGTCATTGAGGATAGCGTGTGAAATCTGCAGTAGGGCGTCCTGTGCCGAGAGGTGGGCTCGAAATCCTACCATAGTATGGGGATATAGTCCATGGGATTCCATGTGTAGCGTGAGACGGGTGAGGATGACATGCTCAAACAGTTTGCCCAAGCACGAAGTCAGCGAAATGGGACGGAGGTTTTGGGCGTTAATGGGCTTATTTGGTTTAGGAATGAAAATTATTTTCCCGTGCTTCCATTCAGCGGGTAGCGCCCCCATTTCCCAGCACTCATTGAAGTAGTCGGTGAGAAGGGAAATTGAACGGTCATCTAGATTTCTGAGCATGACATTTGTGATTTGGTCCTCCCCAGGGGTTGAGTTTCGGAGCTTGATAAGGGCTGCTCTGACTTCAACCTCCATAATGGGGGCGTCGAGGGAGGGTTGATCGGGGACTACATAGTCGGGATATGATACAGCTTGGCCCACAGTGGTATAAGTTGATTGTAGTTGGCGTAACAGTGTTTGATGATTTTGACGATTTTTATGGGTAAGTCTTTTGAGTGTAAGCCGTGTTTGCTTTTTAGATTCAGTGGGGTCTATCATATGCCGTAGAAGATGCCAGGCCCTGGTGGAGGAGAGATTACCGCGTAATCCGTCACATAATTGGTGCCAGTTAGATTTACTGAGTGCGGCACTGTGCTCTTCTATTTGTTTCTGTAGTTGCGCTAATTTTAGCTTAAGTTTCCGATTTTGCTTCTGGGTTTTCCAGCGTGTGAGGATACTGTTCTGAGCTTGGAGTAGGTGCGCTAAGCGACTGTCTGCAACGGGAGTCTCAGGGGTGGCGTCTAATGTTTGCGTGAATGCCTGGACATCGTGTTTCAGCTCAGTCATCCATGTGTGGAGGTTAAATGGGGATTCCAATGTTTTGGCCTCTCTGTGCTTCCGAAGATTATCCCAGCTGGTAATTCGGACACGGTAGTTTTTAGCTTTTTTGGCGAAATCAAGCTGTATAGTTATGATATAATGATCACTGCCCAGGGCCTCATTTGTGTTTGTCCACACCGGTGTGGGAAGGTTGCGACGAAAAGGAAGATCTGGGCTTGTGTCGGCAGTGACACTATTGCCGATTCTTTCTTGTAGGTGTGCTCAGATCATTATATATGGACAGGCCGTGCATCTGAAGGGTGTTGCGCAATTCCGCTCCTCTCTTGTTAGTGCGTGTGTACCCCCAGTCTACACGTGCGCAGTTGAAATCCCCTAATATAATGAGGGGGTTCCTTTTTGCAGCGTTGGAGGCGGCTTTAATTAGAGAGATTAAATCTGAGACCGGTTGCCTCGGAAGGAGGTAACAGTTGAGGATGAAGAGGGGATGAGATCTGTGAGTGGAGGGGATTAATTCTAGGAATGTGTGAGCTACCGGCGAGGTTAGTACATGACAAGTGTATGGTACAAAATGTTGGAGATACGTGGTAACCCTGGGGTTTGGAGTGGTGGCAGAGGGTACCAGAGCGTATCCTGGCAGCGATAAATTTGTGCCAGCATCCTGAAGTGCTACTATATCAGGGGGTGTGGAGGAAGCAGAGAGGAGCTGCTGCAGGGGGTCTCGTTTGCGACGAAACCCCCTGCAGTTCCATTGTAGGATGCTTAATTGGAGATTATTGCCCGTCAACTGGGCCATGCTGGAGGGTGGGGGGGGGGGTGGCGGAGGATGGGAGCAGCTATGGGGTTGCTAGCTGGGATATGTGAAGACATTCCAGCAATTATTTGTGGAATTTGTTGGAGAATGGCAGTGGTTACTTGACTGATAATAGTTTCTGTAAGCTTAGTGATGGCGGCTTCAATGTAATTTTGAGTCTGAGCCAGAATACCGGCTTCGAGCTGTTGGGCAAAGGTTTGTAATTAAGAATCCATGTCTGGAATGTCTAGGGGGCCCGAGTGAGCGGACACCAAGGGAAGTTCACGTGTTGTGGGGCCGTAAGTCCAGCTCTAGCGCTATCGCTCGTAGTAAGGCTTGAGGCGGACAACGTGTACCACCTCAGGATGCTGGGAGTGCCGAGTCTTCTGAAAGCCGTCAGGAACGACCTCATAGTTCAGGTCTCCAAGTGGCTTGATGACTTTGTAAGGTCCAAAATACCGGCAGAGGAGCTTTTCGCTAAGTCCGCGTCGGCGAATGGGAAACCAGACCCACACACGGTCTCCTGATGAGTACGGAGCATCACGGCGTCGGAGGTTATAGTGTTGGGCATCTCGGCATTGTTGGTCGAGAATCCTCACCCTGGCCAGCTGACGAGCCTCTTCAGCGAGGTGCAGGAAGGTGTGAAGATCCGCATTCGGGTCGATGTCGTCCACATGCGGTAACATGGCGTCTAGCATCGTTGTCACGTCGCGGCCGTAAACGAGACGGAACGGTGGCATGTTTGTCGTTTCCTGAACGGCCGTATTGTATGCAAAGGTGACGTATGGGAGCACTTCGTCCCAAGTTTTGTGCTGAACGTCGACATACATGGAGAGCATGTCACCTAGCGTTTTGTTTAAGCGTTCCGTTAAACCGTAAGTCTGAGGGTGGTAGGATGTCGTCCTTCGGTGGTCTGTATTACTGTGGAGTAAAATCTGCTGTAGCAGGTCAGCCATGAAAGCTGTACCCCTGTCGGTGATTAGGGTCTCCGGGGCACCGTGACGCAAAACGATCTGATGGATGAAAAATTTTGCTACGTCAAGGGCTGTGGCACTTGGCAAAGCTGATGTTTCTGCGTATCGGGTCAGATAGTCAGTTGCTACGATGACCCACTTGTTTCCCGAATGAGAAAGAGGGAATGGGCCCAGCATGTCCATCCCGATCTGCTGGAAAGGCCGCGATGGTGGTTCTATAGGCTTCAAGAATCCAGCAGGTTTTGTTGAAGGCACTTTGCGATGCTGACAGCCTCGGCACGTTCTGACGTAGTGTGCAACGTCCGACTGAAGGCGGGGCCAGTAATACTTCTCTTTGATTCTTGCAAGCGTGCGGGCTACACCCAAATGTCCAAAAGTCGGTTAATCGTGTGAAGCTTGAAGGATTTCGTCCCTTAGGCTCGTCGGTATAACAATAAGGTATTGCTGATTGTTTGCGGCGAAATTTTTCTTTACGAGGACACCATGGCGAACGCAGAGAGACGCTACCGAGCGCTTGAAAACCTTCGGGACAGTCGGGCGGGTCCCGTTAAGAAACTCAATGAGGTCCCGAAGTTCTGGGTCGGAGTATTGTTTGTCAGCAAGGCTCGTTGCACTGATCGCATTTAAGGTGATGTCGTCGTCGTAGTTTCCATCCTCCGTTCGGGATCCATCCGCGAGAGGCAATCGGCATCCGAGTGTTTCCGGCCGGACTTGTACGCCACTGTCATGTCGTATTCTTGAAGGCGTAGACTCCATCTGACAAGGCGGGCTGATGGATCTTTGAGGGTCGCAAGCCAACACAAGGCATGATGGTCCGTAACTACAGTAAAACGTTTTCCATATAGGTAGGGTCGAAATTTCGACGTCGCCCACACGATCGCTAGACACTCTTTCTCAGTTGCTGAGTAGTTAGCTTCATCGCGAGACAAAGAACGACTGGCGTAAGCGATGACTCGCTCTCGACTGCCGTGGATTTGAACCAGAACGGCACCCAGGCCTACGTTGCTTGCGTCAGTATGAAGCTACGTATCTGCGTTTTCGTCGAAGTGAGCCAGAACTGGAGGTCCTTGCAGGTGGCGTTGAAGAGTTTCAAATGCTTGTGCTTGAGGGGCATCCCACGTGAAAGGCGTGTCTGCCCTTGTCAAACGCGTCAGAGGCTCGGCGATTTGAGCGAAATCTTTCACAAAGCGACGGTAGTAGGCACATAATCCTAGAAAGCGGCGGACTTCCTTTTGTTCCTGCGGTGGAGGGAAATTGGCAATAGTTTTGGTTTTGTCCGGGTCCGGCCGAACTCCCTCGCAACTGACGGCGTGACCCAAGAACTTTAGCTCAGTGTAAGCAAAGCGGCATTTCTCATTTTTTAACGTTAGCCCAGAAGACTTTATGGCTTGCAGCACAACTTCAAGGCGCCGAAGGTGCTCCTCGAACGTTGGGGCGAACACAACAACGTCATCAAGGTAGACGAGGCATGTCTGCCACTTCAGGTCTGCCAGAACTGTGTCCATCAGCCGTTGGAACGTCGCGGGTGCAGAGCACAAACCAAATGGCATTGCCTTAAACTCATAGAGCCCGTCCGGAGTAATAAATGCGGTTTTTTCTCGGTCCCGTTCATCTACCTCGATTTGCCAATATCCTGATTTGAGGTCCATGGATGAGAAATATTTTGCATAGCAGAGGCGATCGAGAGCATCGTCGATTCGAGGAAGGGGATAAACATCTTTTTTAGTTACTTTGTTTAGGCGACGGTAGTCCACACAAAACCGCAGTGTACCATCTTTTTTCTTCACGAGGACGACAGGCGCCGCCCAGGGACTACGAGAGGGGTGAATGACGTCGTCTCGAAGCATCTCCTTAACTTGACGGCTGATTGCGGCGCGTTCCGTGGAAGACACGCGGTAAAGTGACTGTCTGAGAGGGTGCACGGCGTCATCTGTAATTATACGATGCTTGGCCAAGTGTGTTCTGCCGACGCGGGAAGAAGTCGAGAAGGTATCGCCGTAGCGCTGGAGGAGATTTTCTACTTGGCCTCTCTGCTGCGGCGAAAGTGCGGGGTTAATGTCGTACTGGAAGTCGGGAACACCGGTGTGAACTTCTGTTGACGACACCATGGCAAGACTGGGCGCTCGTCGAATGTCGGCGATACCATGAACGTGGGCCACAGTAGTCCCAAGGCTAAGATGTTCGTGCTCACTGCCAAAATTCGTAAGCAGGACTTCGGTTTCTCTGTTTTCGAGGTAAACGACCCCTATGGCGACAGCAAGGCAGCGGTCGAAAAGCATAATTGGTTTGCTTTCGACGACACCTTCAAGCTTTCGCAGCGTCTTCGCGCCGACAGAGACCACAACGCTCTAACGGGGTGGAATGGTGACGTCATCAAGGATAGAAAGAGCCGCGGGACGTTCGAAAGCACTGTGGATTGCGTTCTCGGTGGAGAACGTCACTGACTGCGATTTAAGGTCAATGACCGCGCCATTTTTTGTCAAAAAATCCATTCCGAGGATTATGTCCCGGGAACACTGGTCGAGTACGACGAAGGTGGCCAGGTACGTGTCCTCTTTGATGGTTAATCGTGATGTGCACGTGCCAGCTGGGGTGATCAAATAACCCCCGGCAGTGCGAAGCTGTGGGCCCGTCCAAGGTGTGGTCACCTTTTTCAGAATCGCGGCAAAAGGTCCACTGATTACCGAGTAGTCGGTGCCGGTGTCCACAAGTGCGGTGACGTCGGTACCGTCGATTGAAATGTTCAGATCAGCAGTTGTAGTCGTAGGTGTACGGGAACGTCGCGGAGTCCGCTCACGGCTGCGGTGCGGCACCAGGCGGTTTCGTTGCGACGAAGAATTGATGCGGCGAGTCGTGTTATCGGTCTGGTGATCGTCGGTGCGTCGTATAAGCGGTCGGTCATGTTTGTGCAGCAGTGGAAGATCTTGGACATGTCGCAGGTGAGCAACCTTGCCCCCAAAGGTTGCCGCTTCTAGTTTTCCCGACGGGGACTAGGAGACCTTCCACGCGAAATGTCGGCGGAAAAACGTCGCGGAGACGAGAAACGACGTGGAGACGGCGACCGGGCATAGCAGTGTGGTGCTTCGGGTGTCGCGGCCAGGTAATCGCTTATTTCTGGAGGCCATTGACCACGCTGCGGTCGGGGCGCATCGACACGATATCCCTGCAGACCCATACGTCTGTAACGACAGTTGCGGTAGACGTGACCGGGCCCGCCGCAGTGATAGCACAGAGGGCGATAATCGGCGGTACGCCAGACGTCGCTCTTCCGAGGGAGAACCTGAGAAGGGTGAGGTGGGTGTGGTTGGCGGTGAATGTGGCCAGGTGTATCCGGGCGACTTGGAGGCGGCGGTGGACGGCGAACGGCTGCGGCGTATGTCATCATCTGGGGTGTTGTGTTCGGGTGAAGAGGGGCTGGCGGTGTGAGCGCCTGTTGGACCTCTTCACGAATAATGTCCGAAATGGAAGAAACTTGCGGCGACTCCGGGGCTGGAAAGAGCTTTTGAAGCTCTTCGCGTACGACGGTCCGGATGGTTTCCCGAAGGATGTCGTGGCTAGAAGCATCGACACCGCTGGTAGACATCAGCGACGGCGGACGCTCGTACTGTCTGGATCTCATGTCGAGCATCTTTTCCATCGTAGTTGCTTCGGAAACAAATTCGGCGACCGTTTTGGGCGGGCTTCGAGCTAACCCAGCGAAGATCTGATCCTTGATGCCCCTCATAAGAAAACGCAGCTTCTTGTCTTCGGACATGTTGGGATCAGCCCGGCGGAAGAGCTTCGCCATGTCCTCGGAGTAAACGAGGACGGTCTCGTTTGGTAGTTGGACGCGTGTCTGGAGGAGCAGCTCGGAACGTTCTTTCCTGAGGACGGTGGTAAAAGCCTGCAAAAACTGAGTCTTGAAGGAGCCCCATGTTGTTATTGTGGCTTCTGGGTTCTCAAACCAAATACGAGCTGCACCCTCCAGTGAAAAAAACACGTGCTGCAGCTTCGAGTCGTCAGCCCACCTGTTGTGTTGGGCTATGCGCTCGAACTTCTCGAGCCAGTCCTCCGGGTCCTCACCTGGGAAACCTTGAAAGGTGGGTGGTTCGCGTGGCTGCTGCAGCACGACAGACGGCAAAGGGATGGCATCCGGCATGCTGACGGGGGTGTGGGTGTTTTTTGGGCACTGATGGTCGCGTAGAGGTCAGTTTCCTGGCGGTCGGACGAGACTGCAGAGGCCCGAACTCTGGTTACAGTCCTTGCAGCCGCCGGCTATTTTGATGGGTGGGCGTAACTTCGACTCTCAAGGTGTCAAGCGGGCTGGAGTCCCGGCTTCTTGGAGGGGTCCTGAGCATGGGGTGCAGTACCCAGCAAAGCTCCACCAAAATGTTACGCGTGAATGCGGTGATCACTGAACACAGGAAGGCAGGATCCGACGAACGTCTGCACCACAGCTCAAGATCGCTGTCACCTCCGCTTCCTCTTCTTCGAGACGGCGCGTGCTTCAGGTCAGCGCTAAGCGAAAATGCGGAATGCACTGTGTCAATATGATGTAAATTCGCATGATAGTGCATCACTTTAAACTTGTACTCCGGTAGAAATGGTCTTTCTCGGCATTCACGAATCCCTGCGAGTCCTGATTCCGTTCCTAACGCAGCGGTAAGCTACGCGACACAGCCCTGCGATGGCAGATGCTGCCATCGGTGGGGCTTGCGAGACCCATGTTGTTCCTGAGGAAAGTCTCGCGACTAATCATTAATGACTGCCTTGGAGGGGAGTGTGCTCACAATCCGGTGGGAAGCTTGTGAGACGTCACAACGTCACGTAACCAAGGTGGCCTTGGGCAGACAGACAATCGCTTTTCGGCAAAATGGAAGCTATAGGGCACTAAGATGGCAGCCACATGAATCGTCCACTCCAGACTCAGGGAGTTAGTGGTTACAATTATTCAGACCAAAAGCTGCATTTTAGCGACAAGGATGATTTTCAGGTGGCCAGAATAATGTTTTAAGCGGCAGCATAAGAGCCTCGCTGCAGCGGAAAGCCGGCATCGCGCTGAGGGAAGACTCCAAAGAAATAATAAAAACTTCATAGCCGGGGGAGCAGGATCCGAACCTGCGGCAGCGTTAAAAAATCTGTTCCGCTGGCCGCTGCTTTAGACACCATACCCACAGCTTCTTTTTTTCACATAGCATTTATTACATTGAAAATGTATTTTATTTACATTAAACAACTTATTTACAAAGCTTTTAAAAAACGCCACGAAACACATCGCAAAAAAGACACAGCAACAGATCACTAGACGCGAGGTAAGGCTGAGCACAGAAGCAAGAGGGAGTGCCACTCCTGTTTCAACAATCAGCTGGGAGAAATCGTAACATCCTGCCTGTGCGAACTTGCAAGCTCTCGAGCTGTTCTTGCAATGTCGTTGTCTTCGTTACGTAGCCGCCTTCACGGGTGTTAAGCTGCCAGTCTCTCAAACTGTAGTTTGAAAACGTGGTCTTCATCACCTTCCATCGGTGCGCGTGGAAGCGTCATCAGACGAGCAAGCAGCAAACCGCACGAAATGGCGGGAGATTAGAAGCAGTGAAATTCAGAAGACTCCATGCTATCGCAATGTCATCGGGTAATGGTAATTAAGCGCCCTGCAAACTTTGCTTGTTCTGAGTCTGTTCTGTGCTTGGCATTTTTTGTAATTGTCGTGGTAAACGCTACTGCGCTGTTTTTTGAGTATTCTTGGCGTACATTACTTTTTGTAAACAGGCACAACAACACGCTGACACATTTTACCAGTGCATATAGATAACAATGAAGTGTTATAAGTGCTGGGCACACCTATGCATGCAGTGCGTGCCAGAAGTAAGCGCAGAGAGATATTTTGGGGATCAGCTCTGAACTGTCTCGGATTTGTCTCACGCATTAGCTCAAACAACACACACACACACACACACACACACACACACACACACACACACACACACACACACACACACACACACACACACACACACACACACACACACACACACACACACACACACACACACACACACACACACACACACACACACACACACACACACACACACACACACACACACACACACACACACACACACACACACACACACACACACACACACACACACACACACACACACACACACACACACACACACACACACACACACACACACACACACACACACACACACACACACACACACAACAATATAAGCATCTATAGCTCTTGTCCAATAGTGCCTTGAGGGCTTGTGTTATATGTTTATCACTCAGTAATATCGCCAGAAGTTGCCGGCTGAAAAAGAATAGCTCGAGTTATAATACGGCTATTAGTAAGGGTGAGGGAGGGTCGTCGATGTGGGGGCGAGGGCGAGAGAGTGCCAGCAAATTTTTCAAAGTGAGGCTGCGGGAGGGCCGCATGACTTTTCAAAATGAGGGCGAGGGTGAGGAAGGGCCATGGATTCAAAAGTGAGGGTGAGGGAGGAAAACTAAATGTGAGGGCACTTGCCCCCCCCCCCCCCCCCCCCCCCTCCTCTCTGCCACTGCGAAACGCGCCGCCCGAGGAGTGGATCATCGGCGGCGCTGCGCTTTTATAGATCGGCGGACTGGAGAGTAGACCCCTGTGTTTTCGAAGGGACTGGAAATTGTTATTTCGTCGAGAATAAGGAAGTTTTTTGACAAACATAGGGTAATAACTGAGTCACAATTTGGTTTCAGCACTGGTAGATCCACAGAAACAGCCTTACTAACAATGAAAGAAATTATTTTGAACAATATTAATTAGAACTTTTATACGATGTGCCTTTGTCTTGATTTCAGTCAGGCGTTTGATTCCTTAAACCATACGATTCTTGCTAACAAACTTCAAATGTAAGGTATCCGTGGTAAGCCAGTCAGTTTGCATAAAAGCTACCTCCAAAACAGAAGTCAGTCGGTGTCCGTAGATAATGAACTTTCTTCCCTTTTGCCTATCAGTTATGACGTCCCATAAGGGAGCATACAGGAACCCCTTTTGTTTAATGCATACATAAATGATATTGCTAGCATAGATCCTTCCATTGATTTTGTAATATACGCCGATGATAGCAGAATACTTATTTCAGGCCCTAACCTTAACGATTTACTTGTGAAATGTAATGATATAATCAATAAATTATCCAGGTGGTAAATGATGAATAAATTAAAGACAAATCCTACAAAGTCCAAGGCTATAATATGTCGCGCAAGAAACAAATCGAGAACACTCAATTGCATGCTCAACTTTGAAAATCCACAAATCGAAATTGTCGAAGAGCACAAGATCCTTGGAGTATATTTTTCATGTCATTTAAACTGGGACGCCCACGTCGAACACCTCTGCAAAAAACTCTCTTCGGTCTGCGGAGCCCTTTCGCGATGCCGTGAAACTTTATCTTTGAAATGTAAAATGCAAATTTATTTTGCATTATTTTTTCTCACCTTAACTACTGTAGCTCAGTATGGGCCACAGTGACTAAAAATAATATAAGCTTTTAGTATTGCAAATGAAAATTGTTCGACTAATCGCCAATATTCATAAATGACTACCACCAAATACGCCTTCTCAGCACATTACCTTGTCCGCGTTCATCTTTTGTGTAACTTTAACTTATTGCAAAAAAAATGTATTTTTCCACAGCATCAGTTGTCAATTTTTACTCTACCCTAGCATCTTTGGAAACGCGTCGTGCTAACATACATGCATGAAGTACTAACTCATGGAATATACCCCGTTTTCGCACCGATTATAAATTAGAAATGTTGTCTTATAATCTCGTCATGTTTTAAACACATATCAACATTCAACGGGATGTACAAAAGCTGAGCTCCGGAAATATTTGTTCAAATGCCATTCCATGTCTCCAGTTATTGTTGAGCGTTTGCTTGAGTGTTAAAGGATTTTTTTCAACACATGTATGACCATTTCAGTGTTTTAATTTTTTTTACCATTATTCGAGTCAGTGTATATATGTGTCGAGTGTTTTCTTTATTTAATCTACTGCTGTACGTGTGACTGGTTTTGAAAATGTCCTGTACCGCTCTTGCGCTACTGCTTGTAGGGGTTTCCTGGACCCAGTCAAGCTGCCCAGGCAGCTTGACTGGGTCCAAACTTGACTGGGCAGCGTGACGCGTCAAAAGGAACTGCATGCGATGGTACTCAATCGAGCAGGCAGTTTAAATTTGCGCCGTAGTCCCTGCAACACGTTTCGTTCCTTTTTCTTTTTGTGGGAAATATAAAAACCTGGACTCGTGGATGTACACACTCCCACAAGCGATGTAGTTGAGTTAAGGTGTTGAATACTACAGGTGTGGTTAGCCTTGCTTTACTGCCGGCAATTGCTCCACCGTAGCGTCCCTTCTATATTAATAATGTCCTAACGCCTGTCGCATCTACCCCGCTATGCGCACAGTCTCTTATAATAGCACACATTCCCTCCCGCAGTCACCATCTATGCACACAATCAATCCACACAGTCCACGTCATAGTCCACTCCAGAAGTCACCATCTATGCACATATTCACTCACAGTAGAACATAGGCCATTGCAGAGCCACAATCCATACACACATTCACTCACAGTATAACGTAGTCCACTCCGGAAGACACCATCTACGCACACATTCAATCCCAGTGGGCCGTAGTCCGTTCCTGCTGTCACCATTTAGAAACAAGATCCGTGTCCTGCAGAAATGTTAAAAGAAGGCGTGAAGCCTCCCTTCTGCATGTCCGGTTTTCCACTCGGGTAGACAATGCCCTGAACTGTACTGTGACGAGTTCCTGTCTTCTTGAAGCAAGCGAACATCACATACCTTTCCGCGTTGTACTCGGGGCAGTACATAATATAATGTTCGATATCCCCGCACACACGACATAAATAACAGAGAGGAGACGATGCTATGCCCGTCTTATGCATTCAGGCAGGAGTGCGAGCAGAGGCCGTGCGAATTCGATGTAGTAGAGTCGCCTGGGATCTTCTCAGTCCCTTGGTCACACATGGATTGTGGGGCGCACTCCACTGGGTACTGAAATGATCGAGCACCGCTTTCCTGTAGAGACTTTTCCCATCTTGAGATACTTTTTTTTGATAGACTCCTTGAGAGAGCTTTATGGGCGAGATTGTCTGCCACCTCATTACCGTTGACTCCTATGTGAGAGGGCACCCATTGGAAATATAAAGCCTCTGTGGTGCAGATTCTGCATTAAGCGCAGAGAGCTTATAGACAAGGCATCAGTAGCGAATCTGCGCTCTAACCTCTGAAGGGCAGATTTTGAACCAGTTAGGATGACAACAGGTTGAGCCGGACAAGAGACTAACTTCCGTAAAGCCGCCTCAATAGCAACAGCCGTTGTGGAGGGTACGACCGCAGTAAAGCGTACGGACCACTTACAGTCCAAAGAACGAATGTAAAAAGCCGCTGCGCTAGCTTGTTTGACCTTGTCCACAGAACCATCCGTGAAAATTTGAAGATGGCGGGCATACTCTGTTTCCAAATGTTCAAGTACAAGCGAACGCGTTGCTGCCAAAGGAGTCCTGCGCTTTGCGCTCACATGGGGAATTGGGACCTTACAGTCGAGGGTCGGAAAAGACCAGGGAGGTTTCAACAATTTCCTTTGCCTTCGGACATTAAGGCCTAAAGAACTAAGAGTATTAAGTGCCAGGTAAGCCTTCGATTCATATCTCTTGCAGAGCCGCTGGAGAAGGGATCGCCCAGCTACCGTCTCTCCTAGGCGGCCAAGATGCATTAGTAGTCTCTGCGAAGCGACAAGGCTAAGAGGTTTTGATAGAGACTCATGAAGTACTGCCTTATTCGCAGCCTCCTGAAGAACTCCAATGGCTCTTCTCAGGCCCTTTCTGTGGACAACTTCGAGACGTTCAAGTTGTGATGCCGAGCGGAAAATTAAAGTTATATTGATACATTATGCGATTGACCACCAGCGCTTCATGAAGTTTGACCATTGAAGAAGGATTGTTTCCCCATTGCTCACGTGCAATTCTACGGATAACATTGAGACGAGAAGATATAGATGAAACAATCGCGTCTACAGCTTTTCGCCACTGTAGACGGGAGTCAATAATGACGCCCAGGAAACGCGTGTGGTTGAATTGACGGATGCAAGAGCGACCGAGGTCTATCTTCAACCGCGCTTGACGTCTACCTACACCTGTAAACAGAACAAAGCCGGATTTTTCCACTGAGACAATCCGACAGCTTGAAGTCAAGCTTGTGCCGAAAGTAGAGCCTGTTGAGCTATCAGGGCTAATCGCTTGTGTTGGTAGCCAGTAATCCAAATACAGATGTCAGCATATAAAGACATACGCGCTTGCCTGCAACTTTTTTTCAACGAATCGGGAAGGCCAGCCATTACGACGTTAAAGAGTATGGGGGAAAAAACACTTCCTTGCGGCACACCTCGTGATATAACCCTTTCGATGCTTAACGTACTCCCTAACCGTACACGAACCGCGCGATCACTTTTAAACTTGTAAATGAATCTTAACATATGGCCCTGTATGCCCATGCCCTGCAAACTGTTTAGAATTGAGCTCAGAAGCACGTTGTCGTAAGCTTTCGCAACGTCAAGAAAAATGGCTAAGGTGGAAAGGCCGAAAGCTCTCTGGTGTTCAGTGTGACTCACCAAGTCTAAGACGCTAGCTTCGGCACTAAGACCTCGGCGGAATCCTGTCATACATGTTGGCAGTGCCTTGCTGTCTTCAAGCCACCACGATAAGCGTTCATATACCAGCTTCTCTATCAACTTAGCTACACAGGAGGTCAATGACACAGGGTAGATACGAGGCAAGATCTGTCATGTCCTTGCCAGGCTTCAGTACTGGAAATAAATGTGCCACCTTCCATGACGGATGAACATCGCCAGTCTCCCAAACTCGATTGATGAAGTTGAGGAGCTCCTTCCTGAGTTGCAAGGGCAGATTATTCAGCATTTGATTGGTGATGCCGTCGGGATCTGGTGCACACCGGCGCCGCAGGCCACTGAGCGCAGTCAGAAGCTCACGAAGCGTGAACGGGACGTCCATGATAGACCTGGAGGAAGCAGGTGGTGTATATATATCCATTCCAGAATTAGCACGTACGAGTGGGTCTGCAAATTCCTCTGCCAAGCACGCAATGAGTTTTTCCTTGCGTTTAATTGCAAGAGCTTCAAAAGGCTTCGAAGGGCGAGATTCTGCAGCAAGGCTGCCAATAACTCGCCATATTCTCGTCATAGGTGAGAACACAGTCAAACTAGGGCAGAAGGAGGCCCATTGCGACTTGTACAGCTTGTTCGTGTGCCGTCTAATAGCAGAATTCAGCCTATTGAAGGTCGTCTTCAGTTCCCTGTCGTCTTCCGCACGAGTTGGCACTCCGCCCTTCTCGCTGCGCAAAGGTTCCTGAGTATTAAATCCGGGGCCGGAAAATGATCAGGTAACTTGACCGCCGTATTTGCTGCTAGCTTACTAGAAATCATTTTGTCAACAACATCACCAGAAACACGTTCTAGGTGCTCTCTGTACTTGTCCCAGTTGACCACATTGCAGGTTTTAGGACCATGCATATGAAAGTCGGCAGCAAACACAAAAATCGGATAGTGATCACTACCCATGCGGTCAGGCGCTGTTGACCACCTCACGCGGACGTCAGGTGAATGCAGTGTTAGGTCTATAGCTGTCGCTGAGGCTGGAGGCCGGAAGAAAGTGGGGCTTCCGTCATTGACAACACACAGGTCCAAACTGTCAATGACGTCTACGAGTTTGCGTCCATGGGAATCCGTGTTCCTGTCACCCCACACGGCATGATAGGCGTTACTCACTTACAACATCGACAAAAGATGCCGACGAGGACACACTCTTGGCCGTAGTAGCTGTTTTTTTTTTGTCGCTTGTGCATATGAGAGTCCTCCTTGCCGTCGAGTCTGGCTGTGATCCGGTCGGTCAGGAACATGGACACTTTCTGCTGGAGGTTGAACAACCGACTCGCACGCAATGGACCTTGGCGTCTTGCTGGACTCAGGCCTCTTAGGGACATTGTTGGGTAACGCAACAACATCAGACTGCAACACTGGGAACTCGTCTAATCCTGCAACAGGCGTATGAGTCGGTTGGGTTTTGGGACCAGCAATAAAGGATATTCGACGGTGCGGTGCGCTCACACGGAAGGGGCAGCCTCCGAAACTTGCTGGATGATCACCACCACAATTGGCGCAAGCAAAATCGGGCTTGCATGTTTTAAAGTCGTGGTCGCCTCCGCACCGCTCACAGCGTCGATCCTTTGTGCCAACTTTGACCACGTGCCCAAACCGTTGGCATCTAAAACATCGTGGAGGAGCTTCAGTGAAGTCGGCAACTGCGTGTTTGTGAATCCGAGATCAATTTTTTCAAGGTTCTCTGAGTTGGGAGCGAATGTCGACACGATAGAGTTGGTAGGTTTCGCACCTCATTCTTTTCCTGGAGGCTCCACACGACGCATAAGTCGTTTCACGTGCAGAACACCTTGTGGTTTCAGATAATCAAGTAGATCGCGTTCTGAATACAACTTTGGTACAGGCCGCCGCGGTGGCTGAGTGGTTATGGCGCTCGGCTGCTGGCCCGAAAGACGCGGGTTCGATCCCGGCCGCGGCGGTCGAATTTCGATGGAGGCGAAATTCTAGAGGCCCGTGTGCTGTGCGATGTGGTCGAAATTCCCGCAGCCCTTCACTACGGCGTCTCTCATAGCCTGAGTCGCTTTGGGACGTTAAACCCACATAAACCAAACCAAACCACACCAAACCAAACCAAACCAAACAACTTTGGTACACCCTTAATAACACAGGTGTTCTTCATGTAGGAATGGGGCAATCACACGTTAATTTTGATGCCAAAAATCTGAGAACTCTGCAGGAGCTTGTAAACCTGCTCTTGCGTCGACACATCCAGCTGAAGAGCCCCGTGCATGGTGAACCGACTACGAATCGGAGCTGATCCCAACAGTGAGTGAATGGCTGCGAAAAGTAAGATGGGATTCCTCTCTCTTAAATCAACCCCCTTTTCTGTCGACTCAACCACTACCGGGATCCCGACCGTTCGTTGCTTGCGATGACTCACCAACTTGAAGCCCTCGTTGTCCACGTCAACCATATCGACCACTGACTCGTCACCGTTCACAATAGTTGACTCATCCCCACTGAACGATGAGGTCTCGCTGGACGGGTGTCGTCTCCATGTTGTGGTCGCTCCACAGCCTGGGAAGTCATGGCCGCCTCTCCCGAGCCAGCCTCCTTAGATTGGCGTGGTCCCTTTAGTCTTGCCGGCGCCGGAGCAGCCGTACTCTTCCCATAGGGACAGTACCGCCTTGAAGATGCTGCCGTGTTCGAATATTCAAATAAAACTTGGTAATTTAGGCAAAATTAGGTAACCAAACAGAGCTGAGGCGACAGTAGATCAAACAGCGTCTTCCTCTTCCCCACAAGCGATTTACATACACTTCGCTTTTAACATATCTGTTGTTCTGCTTCTTTTCAGAACCCTGCTTTCTTTCCTCTTCATCCATCTTAGAGCCAAAGCTTTTGAGCAACCAGTTTGCCGAAAAGACATCAGGAAGTGTCTATTACGCGACAGCTATAGCCCGTTCAGGCGTTTTCCCGGCGTTGTGTCGCTGTCACCCTCAGTGAGGTAGTGGGTTTCGAGGAAAAGATGGTGGACGCCCAATTTGTCGTGCTAGTGCGGGACTGACTTGGTTAGAACCTGCATGAGATCCAGCACAGTCACAACTAGCGCCAGTCATCGATCAGTGGTCGAATCGTCAGCCAAGTATGCATGGGAGCGGGTCACATTATGGGTGTCTATGACATGGGTTTCCATGGGGAGCGGCTATGCTATCGCTTTGTGATACGTAATCGGCAGTTAAGTGTTCCCATTTGGGGATAATTTTTCTTGGCCACTTTTTTCATGTTGTGAACCACACGATGCCACGCGAACAAACCAAGGCGAGAGTAGCACTTGTCCTGTTCGTCTTCCATTGTTTGTCGTCTGTGCCGGGCTACATGCGCTCGCGAATAGCATAATGAGCCAAATGACCCAGAGTCCTGAAATACACTTCTCTCAGGGCTATAGACCTGTAAGCCTATTGGTTCAGCTGGTGTCTTGGCATCTTGTGTGGCCTTTTTCAACCCAGAGCGCAGTTTTAGAGATAAGTGATACTTTATTGCACCTCTCATTCGAGCGATAAGTTCTTTTTGCTATCAGAAAGGCAGTCTCGGTGAGCAGTGGCCTCTACAGAAGATACCGGGACTAAGTGCGCGCGGTGAGGATTGTCACTCCGCATAGCGTTGGCAGCGACGCAGATTTATTAAGAGCGTTTGCCTTTTGTCTATCACAGTGACAATTGCGTGATGCGTGTTAGTTGACGTAAAATATTCGTCCTCTTTGTGCGAAGAACGAGACACCTCACAGATACATTTTCTCGGGCTTTCGGATACCCTTTGCCCAGACAGCATGCCCCGGCAGAGTGCAAGAAAACATGGCCCCCTTTATGCTGGCTGTCGCAAATGTATCTTGCCTTCATTGCGCATACCACATAGGCTTAACATCCAGATGTGGGAAGTTTTTGTTTCAAACAGCTTCAAGATGCAGTCTGTTGTGTCACTGTGTCTGAAACAATGGAGTGTGTACAGATAGACGCAATATGACAGGGAACACGGCAGCACGCGGCCTCCGCACTTCGCGAAGCGCGGCCGCTGAGAGCCGACATCGGCGGCAAAGGCGCATGCCCAGTAAACATGGCCGGCTGCTTATTCCGTGCGTACCACTGGTGCCGTTCATTCTCGAGGGCTGGCGGCGAAGCGCGGATGCTATGCGCTCCCTGTCACATTGCTTCTACCTGTCCCTCGCGCGGGCCTGACATTCGGCTCTGTTTCTTTTTTTATATCATTATCGACTGCATAATGGAACACTGACTGTATACCACGCAGGCCTGACATGCTGTTCCGTTTTTTATTGACTGCATAATGGTGCACCATTGCCTAGGAAGGAATACTGCTTAAGGACACCTAAAGCATTCAAATAAATAAATAAATAAGTCTAAGGGTGCACTAACGACCGTTCGGTGGCTGCCAGTGTTCTGAGATGACAGGGGAGTAGGTGACTAATTCGGTGGTTAGCATCATCATTAACCTCACCATAGCACCATGCGATACCATATCTTTCCGGTTAGCCCTGCCTACCTTACCTACACAAGCTTCCTAATCTTGTCCTCCCACTTGACCCCCTGCCGCTCCCTGTCACAACTGCCTTCTCTTGGAATCGCTACTCTTAGGGGCCGTCGGTTATCTTGCTTTCGCCTTGCAGGCCCTGCCCATTCCCATTTCGTCTTCTTATTTTCACTAGGATATTTCTGCCGCCTAGCCTTTGTCCCCTGACCTACACCGCTCTCATCAAATCTGTTAATGTATGGCTGGATGGCGACGTGCCCGAGAGCTGCAAATCCGCTGTCGTGATTCCTATCCCGAAACCAGGAAAGCCTCCGACGGACCTTGCAAACTTGCGACCTATCTCCTTAACTCCTACGCTGTGCAAGCTGGCGGAGAAAATGCTAGCCACACGATTGTCGTGGTGGCTAGAGCATCACGGTTTTTATCACCCCACACAAATTGGCTTTGGTTCATATATTGGTACAGAGGACGGGTTGGCTGTCTTGGCATCTGCAGTTTTGTCATCTACCCGTAGCCGCAATGTGCGTACCGTTTTAGCAATGGACGTTGAAAAAGCATATGACAACATCAGTCATGCCTCCATTCTGAACTCGAATGACCTGCTTCATCTCCCTCTGAGAGTGCGTAGTTTTGTCGAATCATTTCAGAAAGGCAGAAAATTGCAATACGCCTCAGAGGCAAAGCGGTCGGATCATTTGTTCCTCTCTGCGGCATGCCCCAGGGATCAGTATTTTCGCCAACGTTATTTAATATTGCTTTCATACGGCTGGATTAATTGGCGCTTACATGACATCCGTGACATAAAATTTCTGCAGTACGCTGATGACATCATGGTGTGGAGTACTCACCAAGATTTATTTATTTATACATACTGCTAATCCCATTTGGGATTGTTGCAGGAGGGCAAAATAGGGTTAGTAATAACAGTTCAAAAAATACATCATTTTGGTGAAGATCGTAAAATAAACAACTAATTGTAAGGGTAAAGCAAAGGCACTGGAATTAACTATGGAAATACAACCAAATATACAACAACGCAGAATAACAATACAACAAACTGTATCATAACCATATCGAAACAAGACAAATTAATCTCACAATAGGCGTCATGACAGAAGTTACATCGCGATAGTTCCGAAAACAATACTGGTAGTCTGCGTATACCTGAACAAAGCTAACATTAAAAAGGCAGAAAGAATAGGAAGCAATATTAGAAACAAAGAAAACACACACACAAAAATATTTGCTAATTAAGTACCGAGCTCTCGATAGCAGCACTGAACTTTCCTAACGATGAGCTGCTAGTTATTGAATGGTCTAGACTGTTCCATTCACGAGTGGCAAACGGAAAAAAATGAGTATTTGAAGCAGTCAGTATGGAAAGGG
The DNA here is from genome assembly GCF_052857255.1 of Amblyomma americanum. Taxonomy (NCBI): domain Eukaryota; kingdom Metazoa; phylum Arthropoda; class Arachnida; order Ixodida; family Ixodidae; genus Amblyomma; species Amblyomma americanum. Next base: position 46,358,512 of record NC_135500.1, read on the forward strand.
TACTCGTTAATTGTATTAGAATGTTTGTGACGCGTCGATCTTGCTTTACAAAAGGAAATATATTTAGTAAGGTCAAGTTTTAATTGCTGGTGAATTAGTTGATACATCATCTTGTGTCGCGCGAGTTTACTACGTATTTGGAGTGTTCGTATCCCCTCACGTTTCATTATTTCTGTTGGCGAGTCAGTTGTTTGGTATTTGTTAAATATAAATGCGACAGCTTTTCTTTGAACTGCTTCGAGTTTGGCAATATTTTGATTAGTATGAGGGAACCAAACGGCGTTACCATATTCTAAGACAGATCTAACCAAAGTGCTGTACGCTAATAGTTTAGTTTGGGCAGGGGCTAGTCGCAGACGTCGTCTAATAAAAAAGAGTGGTTTTAGAGCTGTTCATGTAATCATGTCCACGTGGGCGTTCCACCGGAGGTCATCAATTATTAGTAGACCGAGATATTTATGTTCCGTGACTGTAGTGAGGGGTATGTTAGTTATGGCGTATGGAAAATTTGATTTATGCTTCTTCCTTGTTATTGTCATACAAGCTGAGTTAGTAGCGTTAGGGTCATCTGCCAGTCCGTGCATCATTTTGCTATAGATTTAAGCGCATTGTTAAGAGTTTGATGGTCATCAACTGTGTGGAATTCCTTATAAACGATGCAATCGTTTGCAAAAAGTCGTATGTTGACATTAGCATTAGCGGCTAAATCAATGATAAAGATTAAAAAGAGGATGGGGGCCAAGACACTGCCCTGGGGAACACCGGATACAACTTGGACTATGTGGGAGGTTTGTTGGTTAATTTCTAGAAACTGTGTTCGATCTGATAAATAATTTCTAATCCAGTTAACTATAGGCCCTTGACCTAGTGTCGTCTCAAGCTTATTAATTAGTTTGTTATGCGTAACCCGATCAAATGCCTTCGAAAAATCAAGTAGTACTAGGTCGGTTTGTTTTCGGCTTTCTATGCTTTGCGATAAATTATGTAATAGTTCTATTAATTGAGTTACCGTGGAAAGCCCTTGACGGAAGCCATGCTGAAATGGTGATAATATACGTTCATCTTCGAGAAAAATTGTTATGTGCTTAAGGATAATATGCTCAAGTATTTTAGGCACTGAGCAGGTGATGGAAATGTAAGCGTAAAGGATTGGGCAAGTTGGTCAGACATGCTTAACGGAATAATGGCGCGGATCAAGTGACAGGACAGCAGAAGAGTACAAACACTCTCCTGCTGTGCTGTCACTTGATCCGCGCCTTTATTCCGTTAAGCAAGGATGGAAATGTGTCTGTAGTTAGTAACATCAGTCTTGCTTCCTGACTTGTGAATAGGGATGATTTTTGCTTTTTCCATTCCTGTGGGAGTGTGCACGTTATTAATGATTTGTTAAAGATTATGCATAGATACTTAGCCATCCATTCGGCATATCTTTTAAGAAAAAGATTTGGGATCATATCTGGTCCTGGGCCCTTTTTTGTATCGAGATTTAATAATAGATTTAAAACCCCGCACTCAGTAACAGTTAGTGGTTCAATGTGTTTCGTTCCCGAATGGCTGAAGGGAGGAAGAGTACCGCTGTCGTTAGTGAAAACTGAAGAAAAATAATCATTCAAAAATCTGGCGAACTCAAGGCTTTCTTCTTCCGAGAGTGGATTATCAGTATTTTTCTTAGGATTTAAGTAGCTCCAAAATTTTGTTGGGGACGTCCTTATAAAATTGTTTAGCGTATAAGTAAATAATCATTCAAAAATCTGGCGAACTCAAGGCTTTCTTCTTCCGAGAGTGGATTATCAGTATTTTTCTTAGGATTTAAGTAGCTCCAAAATTTTGTTGGGGACGTCCTTATAAAATTGTTTAGCGTATAAGTAGTGTGATTTAGCGGCCTTTAGTCGACCTTTCATGTACTGTATTGCTAAGGTGAGGTTTTTCTTTGTTTTAGTGCAAGATTTTAAGTTGAGAGCTTTTTTCAGTCGATTTACTTTGCGTTTAGCATCTATAACGTCACGTGTTATCCAAGGGTTGCGTGTCCTTACTTTTTTGCTTCTACAAGGCACGAATTTCAGAATGCAATGTAATACAATGTTTTTAAAGGATTCCCATAAAGTGCCCATGTCAGTTGTGCGACATGCAAGATTATAAAAGGAGTCAAACTCGAAGTACAGGTGATCTAGAATGCTTGATTCGTCAGCCCTAGTAAAGTCAAGAACTTTAGTTTGCGATCGCGGGGATGACAGCGTGCCGACAATGGGGACACTGCCAAAGATTAATTAGTGATCTGAGATTCCATCAAGAATGTCTACTTTAGTTCTGCCGAGAGCAAAATTGTGGCTAAGAAATATCAGATGAAGAGTGTTAGTCGACAGTCCTGTTACACGTGTCGGATGGTTTACTATCTCGGTGAGGTTAAACTGAAGCATGATATCTAGTAAGGCATCTGAGGAAGCGGAACTATGCTGCATTGTGTGCCAGTTGATATCTGGAAGATTGAAATCCCCTAGCAATATCAGTCTCGTTCCTAAAAGAAAACATTGCATATAGCTGCGCAATGCTAACATATACTCATGATCGCAAGAGGGGCTTCGATAAACGCAGCCTACCACGAACGTATGTGGACCTAATACTAGCCTGGAAAAGACTGCTTCAACACCTTCAACATCGGGAAGTGGTGTAAACTGTATTTTTTTATTGATAAAAATGGCCACTCCACCACCACGGCTCCGTCTATCCTTTCGAATAATTGCGTAATTTGGGGGTGAAATTTCTGTGTCCAGCACATCGGGTGTCAGCCATGTTGCTGTCACAGCCAGAAAATCTAGTTCCATGCCGATAAGTACGCTTTCTAAGGAGTCAGGTTTATTCATGATGCTACGAGCATTTTTGTTTGCAAATGTTATTTCAGTTTCTGTTGGGGACGGCGTGGGCGTAGTGCCATGCCTTCGTCTTGGCTGTTTTTTGAGGCGACAGGAGAACTAGATTTGCTCTCCGATGGCCTTATACTGTTCTCTTCTTCGTCCCAACAGAATAGTTCGCCGTTTAAGCGCAATTTATCATAGACAAGCGAAACTTTGTCTCCGTTATCTTTATTCTTTTTCGCGGCATCCCATAATTTCTTCCTGATGCAACGGACACGCGCCGAATAGTCCTCGCTGACAGCGTGATCTGATTCCTTTAACTTACTACAGTTTTTTAGTATTTTTGTTTTGTCACGGGAGTCAAGCAGTTTTATAATGACTGGTCTGGCTTTTTCACCAGTTGTCGATCGACCCAGTCTGTGTATTCTTTCGATGTCAACTGGGTTAATATTTAGGATATTCTTGATTATTTTCTTAATTACTGTTTGTTCCAGTGAGTCGCTATCCTCATCTGCATTCTCAGGAATGCCATATATTATAAGGTTTGATCTTCGTGAGCGATTTTCAAGGTCCTCTATTTTCACCTCAAGAGTAATAACTGTTTTCTTCATACTGTCAATTTCCTGCAGACAAGTCATGATTTTGCTGTCGAGTATAGAGAAGTTTTCTAATTTTGAATCTATGGAAACGAACCGTTCTTCTTTTATCTCTTTTAGGTCCTCCGCTAAGCTCTGCAGCTGTGTCATTAGCTGAGCCATATCTGGACCAGGGTTGGATTCAATGCCACCCGATAATAGCAACAACTTCACGGAATACAATAAGTGACATAACACTGCACAAATCAGCTCTGGGCACGGCAGCACAACAAGACAACGGTCGCTCGATCGAAAGCATTTGCCGTAGCATTTGCTCACCTGTACGAAAAAGACCATCGGGTTGCTGTACCGCATGTCTGATGTGCCGCCGTGCCCAAAGAGACGTCCAGGTTCGTCCGCCGCTTTTATAGCATGCCGAGGCCGGTGCACCGCCAGGAAGGCGCTGTGTTCGTTGCTGTTCGTGGACGTCGGTGGTGCCAGCTGGTTGCGTTGCTCGAAATTCAAAGCCAGGAAGGGTAGCGCAGCCGCCTCGTGTCGGTCGAAATCGCTGACGAGCCGGGTACTATCAGGCGGAGGCTGGAGTGGATCATCTTGGCCCATCGGTATCAGCAGCGCAGTGATGATCACCTGTACGAAAAAGACCATCGGGCTGCTGTACCGCATGCCTGATGTGCCGCCGTGCCCAAAAAGGTCTGCGTACTCAAAAAGATCTGCGTACTCAGGAGGCTGCCCTTCAATCTGCCTTGGATGTTACCTCAAATTACGCATCATCCATCGGATTTCGGCTTTCCGTGCATAAAACAACGTACATGTCGGTCGCCAACTGCTGGGGAAGCCGTAAACTTGCTGCGAGTCCAATCCGTCTTTGTCTATCAGGCACCCCACATGAAAGTCCGAGTGTAAAAATCATTGGCTTAACGATTACCCTATCAGGATCAGCGACTGCATGGCTTTCTCGGGCAAAAAGGCAAGCTATTCAGACATTGGGTTTGATTAGAAGAATTGATTTTAAAACGGGTGGCGCAGGCTCGTTCGTTGCACGGTATTTGGTGAGGGCACCTCTGCAGCCGCGCATTGTTTATCAGGTCCAGTTTCAACGTCTTACAAGAGCCTAATGGGATCGTCTTGAAGCCGTGAACCGAAAGGCTATGACGACCATTACGTGCCTTCCACGCACCACACCGGTCATAGCTTTACAAGAGAATGCGCAGATCAATACCATTGATGAGCTGGTGCAGCAGGCCATGATGCGCTCAGCCTTAAGGCCAGTCTATCGCACTCCACGCATGCACTGAGGACTTATGCAACGTCACACTCCATTCTTCAGCCGCCAACGCCAGTTCTTCCGCCATGGAAGTTTGTTTAGCTCAGCGATCACAAGTGAATAGATAATCGCCGACCAACATCTGCTAATTCGGCATCGTTGCTTCGACAGAAATTTGAAGAACAAGATCCTTGCCTGCCTGAAGGATCCATTGTTGTCTATGTAGACGCAAGCATACAAGCCTGCGAAGCAACAATAGCAATCTACTGCCCGTGCAGACCTGCCCTGAATCAAACCTCTAGGTTTCAGCTTACGGAACCTCTTTCGTCCTTTTGTGTTGAGCTCGTTGCAGTTCAAGAAGCACTCTGCTCCGTGGCCGCAACAACTATGCTCCCTGCGGCCCACATTGTCATCCGCACTGACGCCTTCAAGTAGCCCGGTTGCTACGACGTGTTAGCCGTTGTCCAACGATATGTCAGGACATCCACCGGCTCGCGGCGCGCATCCCGCAGCCAGTACGTATTGAGTGGGTCCCACGGTATCTGCTGAACTCTCAAAGCCAGGCAGATTTAGCGACCTGCCTCGCGACTCCAGGCTCATCATTGCCTCGGCTCCTTCATTTGGACAACTTCACTCTCCTTTCCTTAAGAAAGGAACTCCTCCGGCGTCGCACACGTGCTCTCATCCCTCCGTGTGCGGCAATCCTCCCCCGCGGTTTTACCCGTGCAGAGGAGGTTGCGGTTAGGAGGATCCGGGTCGGGGTTGCTCTCACACCTGCCGTCACTATGAAGTGGCCTCAGTACCGAGATTTGTTTCCTCGGCCAGGGTGTCCGATATGTAAACACGAGGACATTGAAGCCGACATTGATCCCTTACTGTGGGACTGCCCAGGTCTCAGGCCTACAAGGATCCGGCACCTGGAGGCAGCGGGTCTTTCACCACGCAACCCTGCTTCATATATTGTCTGGACGCAGGAACCGTACCATCGTTATCTACTGGACTTCATCAAATCAGCTAGCGTTTTTCTATTAATTTAATCACTAGTACGTCTTTCATCACACCTTCGCCCATCATTGATGCCCTGAGGCATTAAATTGCGCTTTAAAAAATCTGTTAACGTTGCCCCGGTCTTTCTGCTCTTACCAGAAATTCGGGATCGTGTTCAATTGCTTTATCACCTCGTGGGCAACGACACGAAACTAACGTTTGTAAAAAAGTAATGTGATACAGTTATAGTTGCAAATGTTCGATCTGAGAAGCTCTTTATTTATGCAATGTAGCGTTAGCGTTAGACCACTCGGCTACGGTGCGAGGTTTACGGGCGTGTGGTTGCATTCTCTTATCTTTTTTTAGTTATTTAAAATACTACTGGCCAAAAATCTTGGTCTATACAGGGGGGAGCAAGCGAAATCATAAAGGCACCAAGAAAAGGCAGTTCTTGAAGTCGCCAGTAAACAACAACTCCATACAACACTGAATCAATAAAAAAAACGTTGTTCAAGGGCGTGAACAATACCAGAGGACTGTAAAGTGGCCTTGGGAAGAGAGTATTATATAGGAACAGTTTGCTGAGAAAAACTCTGCTTGAACGTTTCCTTCCTTGCAGAAATGGGCTCCAACAAATTACTTCCTGCCTAGTGCAGTCGTCTTGAGCATAGCCGTTTAGAAATTTGGGGTTGAGGATGTTTAGCTACAGGTTATGCATAAATATTAAACGCGACATTTTTCAGTGCACTTCAAGCAGTAGGACAAATGGTTGGCTTTCATTAGAATCTTAGTGTAATCTGATCTCCTAAATTCGAGCTAAATAAAACTAATTGCTTTCCTTTGCGCCATCTCGAGCAGATAAATGTCTTTTTTAGCGCGAAAGCACTACTTCACGCGGTCTAGCCAGCTCACTGAGTTTGTTTTAAACTTGACCATGAAGGTGACCTTGGAAAAATATGGCATAGCGACAGCCCATGCAGAAATAAAAAAAAAATATGGGAGCACTTTGCCAATCCAAACTGCGGCAAGGCCAAAGTTTGTTTTAAACTTAACTTTGAAGGTGACCTTGGCAAAATCTGGCATAGCAACAGCCCATGCAGAAACAAAAAAATATGGGAGGCGAAAACCTTTGGCCTTGCGGGCTGCGATTCTAACTTCGCAGGTTCCCATACCAGTGGTGCCTTGCCACACTTTCGATCTACACGACGTGATTGGCGCTTGCGGTGTGCTTCTCTGGCCTTCTTCCCTGGCTTCTGGCTTCTCTGGTGGTGGCGCGCAGGTGGCGCCGCCAGCGCGCGCGCCGTTACCATAACGACGTCGAGTGTGAAGTCACCCTCTCCCGTCGCTATATCGACGTCCGCGTTATATCGACGCATTTGGTTGTTTTCTTTGTTTTTTAGCTATAATTGGCTATAATTTATTAACTAATCATGCAACAGTCATCGAACTTGGCGTGGGGGGTTACATTTTGTTCCCTCTATCTGATGCTGTCATTCGTTTTCCGAAACCTTGATTAGTTGTCGCGTTATTCGTGGAAGACAGCGTTACACCGGACGCGCGATTATGAGCCAATAAAGGCTTTCGCTTTTATAAATATTACCGCGACTACATTTCGAACCCACGGTGGCGCGAAGAGATCAGCTGCACGAGAGCGCTATGCTATCGCTAGGGTCCCTAGAAATATTTGCAAGTATTTCTAGGGACCCTACTGTCGCCGCAGCCGATCACGTCTCGTCTTGTTGTTGGCCTCATAAAATTCCTCTTGTTAAAATGTCATGCACTCTGTCGCCTTTATTAACTTCCATCTGCGGCGCGAACAGATAAGATAAGCTTCGGATCGGAAAAACATTTATTCAGCTCTAGAAAAGAGATCTTCGCGGCTTCAGACAGCGTCTTCCATCTTCTGATGGCGTCTTCCGTCTTCATTCACAGCGTTGGTGCCCTAGTCCAAGGCTCCACTGAGTATGGCCATCTCGCGAGCTCGCTCTACTAGGCACCTTTGGCCTTTCAAGCTTACGCTGGAAAGCATACTCTCCCACTGTTCCGCACTCGGGTTTTTCATTCTATGTATAGTTGAAGGCTCGACCATTTGACAGGCCCATGATATATGGTACAAATCTGGTTTCTCTCAGCACCATGGGCACCTAGCATCATACCGCGTAGGGAACATTTTATTAAGAAGGTTTAGATTCAGGAAAGTACCCGTCTGCAGCTGTCGCCATGCAACAGCATCCTCTCTGCTCAGATCCTTATGTGGGGGTGGATACTTCAGTCTGACCCCTTTATAATAATTTAGGATATCTGAGTAGCCCATGGGTAGTGACTCGGGTTCTTTAAGGCTGGATGTGTCGGACGCCCGGTTGGCATGCCCTCGAGCTATCCTATCCGCCTCTTGGTTCCCTGTTATGCCGGTGTGCCCTGGTACCCAGATTATGGTATGCTGAACTTTGTTTCCCGGGTCGCTTGAGCAGAGTATGTGGCGTGCTCTGCGCCCAATTCTACCGTTTGTATAATTACGGCATGCTGCTATTATTGTTATTATTGTTAGGGACTTGTCAGATCGGTAGCCCTCCAGTGCTGCCAGAGCTACAGCTGCCTCTTCGGCCTCGACTGCCGTGCAGTCCTGTAGTGATGCGCTGGTGATTTCCTTGAGGTCCGAATTAACCACCGATGCCACTGCTCTGCTGCTTTGTCTTCCGTATTTGTCAAACGTTGTCGCGTCCGTATACCTTGTGTTGTCGCTGTTTGTCAGGGTTATCTGCACGTACTCCGCTCTTGCTTCCCTGCGCCCCTTGTGCAGGTTCGGGTCCATATTCTTGGGTATCGGTGCGACTCGCAGTGTACTGCGATACTTGTCCGAAATGTCTTCGGTACTTTCGAGCTCTTGGATCATGTTGCTGCCGCCGTATCTTCGCAGGAGCGCCCTACCCGTGGAGATTTGCATCAACCTACGTGCCTGAGGGCATAGTAGTGCTTCTCTCAGTTCACTGAAAGTATTGTGCAGTCCCAGGGCTAGCAGTTTCTCGGACGATGTGCACTGCGGCAGGTGAAGCGCAGTTTTGTACGCCTTTCGCAGTATGACGTCCGCTTGTTCTTCTTCTTGCTTTATGCAATTGTGGTAGGGAAGGCTATACACCACTCTGATAACCACGAGGCTCCTGACTAGGTTGAGTGTGTCGCTCTCCTTCATGCCGTGTCTCTTGCTGGATATTCTGCTGATCATACGGGTCACCTGCATGGTGGCGGTCTTCAGCGTTGTCAGAGTATGATTGCTACGCTGATTGGACTGAAGCCACGTCCCGAGGATCCGAATGGTGGTATTTTCCGGAATGGGTTGCCCCTCGAGGTATACGTTGAGTCTGAGCTCATCGCTTGTAGGGACCGTTCAATTTTGTTTGCCTTGCCACACCCTGAGGAGCTCGGACTTCTCTGTCGAGCAGGCGAGGCCCCTGGACCTAACGCAGGTTTCTACGCAAGTGGCCGCTTTTTGTAGGCATTCTTCTTTTTCGCTGAGCGATCCTCGGTTCACCCATACCGTAATGTCGTCAGCGTACATGGCGTGCAGTGTGCCTTCAATTTGTTCGAGTTGTCTGGCTAGCTCGATCATTGCGATGTTGAAGAGGATGGGGAGATGACCGACCCTTGAGGAGTTCCCTTGTCTGGGGTGCGAAACTTCTCGGATTTGACTTCTCCCAGGCCGATAGTTGCTGTCCGGTTAGAGAGGAATACCTTGACGTAGCCATGAATCCTTCTCCCACAGTTCAGGCTATCCATTCCTGTGAGGATGGCTTCGTGGCTAACATTCTCGAAGGCTCCTTTAATGTCCAGTGCCATGATGACGTGTTCGCCGTTCCGCGGAACGTTGCTGAGCACCTCATCCTTGAGCTGTAGGAGCACGTCTTGAGTCGATAATTTAGCGCGGAATCCAAACATGCTGCGGGGTACAGCTCGTTGTCCTCCATATAATTTTGCAGCCTCATAGTAACCACCCGCTCGTATAGCTTGCCTAAGCATGACGTGGGGGAGATTGGTCTAAGATTTTCTACTTTCAATTTTTTGCCCGGTTTTGGAATCATCACTAACGAATGCTTCCACTCCTCGGGTACTATCTCTGCCGCCCAGTCCTTGTTGAGGTAGTCAGTAAGTTCGACTACCAGCTCAAAACTGAGGTTGCGAATCAGCGCGTTCTTGTCTGCGCCTGCAGCCGTATTCCTAGTGGTATTTCTTATTGCTGCGTAGACTTCCTCTTTGGTTATAAGCCTGTCCAGATCAGAATTTTCTTGCACCTTGTAGTACTCCGTGTATGCCGCTGGGTCGCCGTCCCCGAAGCACTTGTTCCTTACTTTTTCTATGAGCTCATACTCTAGGCCCGGAAACTGTTCTCCGACTTGGTTTTAGTCGGGTCCAGGAGTGCCTTGAGTATGCTCCACGTTCGGGACGTACTCAGGGTTCCGCTAAAGGAATCGCTAAATTGCTGCCAATTTGCACTCGCCAATTGTTCCGCATACTCTTCTGTCTTTTGCGCAATTTCCGCAATCTTCAGCTTTAGCTTCCTATTAAACTTCTGTCTCCCCCGCCCTTTGGTCAGCCTCTGTCTTGTCTCCCATAGCGTAAGCAGTCTTGAGTCTACCTCGGGTGTTGGCTCTGTGCGGTCAATCTCCTTGGTGTACTTGCGTTGCCTTTCCTTCAGCATGTTCCCCCATTCCTCGATTGACAGTATCTCGTCCAGCGGATGTCCATCGCATGCTTCTCTAAAGGCATCCCAATCCGTTATTTTTGCTGTACCTGTCCGACGCTTTACGTGATCCATACCGATTTGCGTCTTGATGATGTTATGATCACTATCCAGGCTTTCCAACATATTTTCCCAGACCACATGTCTCAATTTTTTACAAAGGTGAGGTCGGGGCTGGTGTCCTCCTGGACGCTGCTCCCCACCCTGGTGGGGACCTCTGGGTCCATTAGGAGTTGGCAGTCTATGCTGTCCGCCGCCTCCTTGACTCTCGTACCCTTTTTATCGGTGGTCTTGTATCCCCAGCTAGGATCCTTGGCGTTGAAGTCTCCGACGATTACGAGCGCGTTGTTTTTAGCCAGTCTGCTCACACCGTGGAAGAGTTCCGCGAATTTGCCCTCCTCCTGCTTTGTAGGACTGTATACGTTTACAATAAAAGTACTTCCCCCGCTCGTCTTCTTTTTCGGTATAATTTCGGTAATCTCATGATCTATGTCTGTGTCAGCAATACTATCGTGTGTTATGGGGGCAAGGGTTTTGCTGATTAGAATGGCTGTCCGACCATTCTCCTCGTTTTCTTGACATGTATACCCCTGTAATTTTGGCGTGAAGCTCCAGGTCTCTTGCAGAGCAATGACGTCGGGCGGAATTAGCTGCTTGTTGATGTACTGTTGTAATTGTGCCTGTATTCTTTGGTACCCTCTGCAAATCCACTGCCATATTTCAAGCTTTTCGTTTTTGCCTCTTCCTTTATAGAGACTGGTCATGATTAGTTCTCTGATGCATTCTTAATGTTTCACGTCGCTGGTCAAATTTTTCTTTGACTCCTTGTGTTCTTTCTTGTTTACGCTTGTTGCGTATTTCTGTGTTTTGCATCTGTATTCGTTGCTCTACTATGTTGAATTACTGTTTCATTTCTGCCATGAACTTTACGAAGTATTCGGCTGCTTCTGATGCCTGGTCTTGTGGCTGCGATGCCCTGGAAGGGGCTCCCGATTGGAGGTCCCTGACTGCTCTCATTAGTTCTTCAATCTTTTTATCCTGCTCCTCTATCTTCTGTCTGGGGGCCTTATTTTCTTTTTCTGAGTCTCGCGTGTACTGATGTTGTTATTACGACTATTGTTACCCCAGTGCGAAAAAAGGGATTGGGGAGGGCCTGCATCCCAGCTCACCTTGCCGTTGTTATTGTTGTTGTTGGGCTTCTGCTTCTTCTGTTGCTGCTGCAGCTGTCGTTTGCCTTCCTTGACGCCTTGGGACGACTGGGAATCGTTGGTCCTTGACCGGCTCCGCGAACGGTTCCGCAACGGTTTCGTGAATGGCTGCGCGAACTGCTGCTGCTGCTGCTGCTGCTGCTGCTGCTGCTGCTGCTGCTGCTGCTGCTGCTGCTGCTGCTGCTGCTGCTGCTGCTGCTGCTGCTGCTGCTGCTGCTGCTGCTGCTGCTGCTGCTGCTGCTGCTGCTGCTGCTGCTGCTGCTGCTGCTGCTGCTGCTGCTGCTGCTGCTGCTGCTGCTGCTGCTGCTGCTGCTGCTGCTGCTGCTGCTGCTGCTGCTGCTGCTGCTGCTGCTGCTGCTGCTGCTGCTGCTGCTGCTGCTGCTGCTGCTGCTGCTGCTGCTGCTGCTGCTGCTGCTGCTGCTGCTGCTGCTGCTGCTGCTGCTGCTGCTGCTGCTGCTGCTGCTGCTGCTGCTGCTGCTGCTGCTGCTGCTGCTGCTGCTGCTGCTGCTGCTGCTGCTGCTGCTGCTGCTGCTGCTGCTGCTGCTGCTGCTGCTGCTGCTGCTGCTGCTGCTGCTGCTGCTGCTGCTGCTGCTGCTGCTGCTGCTGCTGCTGCTGCTGCTGCTGCTGCTGCTGCTGCTGCTGCTGCTGCTGCTGCTGCTGCTGCTGCTGCTGCTGCTGCTGCTGCTGCTGCTGCTGCTGCTGCTGCTGCTGCTGCTGCTGCTGCTGCTGCTGCTGCTGCTGCTGCTGCTGCTGCTGCTGCTGCTGCTGCTGCTGCTGCTGCTGCTGCTGCTGCTGCTGCTGCTGCTGCTGCTGCTGCTGCTGCTGCTGCTGCTGCTGCTGCTGCTGCTGCTGCTGCTGCTGCTGCTGCTGCTGCTGCTGCTGCTGCTGCTGCTGCTGCTGCTGCTGCTGCTGCTGCTGCTGCTGCTGCTGCTGCTGCTGCTGCTGCTGCTGCTGCTGCTGCTGCTGCTGCTGCTGCTGCTGCTGCTGCTGCTGCTGCTGCTGCTGCTGCTGCTGCTGCTGCTGCTGCTGCTGCTGCTGCTGCTGCTGCTGCTGCTGCTGCTGCTGCTGCTGCTGCTGCTGCTGCTGCTGCTGCTGCTGCTGCTGCTGCTGCTGCTGCTGCTGCTGCTGCTGCTGCTGCTGCTGCTGCTGCTGCTGCTGCTGCTGCTGCTGCTGCTGCTGCTGCTGCTGCTGCTGCTGCTGCTGCTGCTGCTGCTGCTGCTGCTGCTGCTGCTGCTGCTGCTGCTGCTGCTGCTGCTGCTGCTGCTGCTGCTGCTGCTGCTGCTGCTGCTGCTGCTGCTGCTGCTGCTGCTGCTGCTGCTGCTGCTGCTGCTGCTGCTGCTGCTGCTGCTGCTGCTGCTGCTGCTGCTGCTGCTGCTGCTGCTGCTGCTGCTGCTGCTGCTGCTGCTGCTGCTGCTGCTGCTGCTGCTGCTGCTGCTGCTGCTGCTGCTGCTGCTGCTGCTGCTGCTGCTGCTGCTGCTGCTGCTGCTGCTGCTGCTGCTGCTGCTGCTGCTGCTGCTGCTGCTGCTGCTGCTGCTGCTGCTGCTGCTGCTGCTGCTGCTGCTGCTGCTGCTGCTGCTGCTGCTGCTGCTGCTGCTGCTGCTGCTGCTGCTGCTGCTGCTGCTGCTGCTGCTGCTGCTGCTGCTGCTGCTGCTGCTGCTGCTGCTGCTGCTGCTGCTGCTGCTGCTGCTGCTGCTGCTGCTGCTGCTGCTGCTGCTGCTGCTGCTGCTGCTGCTGCTGCTGCTGCTGCTGCTGCTGCTGCTGCTGCTGCTGCTGCTGCTGCTGCTGCTGCTGCTGCTGCTGCTGCTGCTGCTGCTGCTGCTGCTGCTGCTGCTGCTGCTGCTGCTGCTGCTGCTGCTGCTGCTGCTGCTGCTGCTGCTGCTGCTGCTGCTGCTGCTGCTGCTGCTGCTGCTGCTGCTGCTGCTGCTGCTGCTGCTGCTGCTGCTGCTGCTGCTGCTGCTGCTGCTGCTGCTGCTGCTGCTGCTGCTGCTGCTGCTGCTGCTGCTGCTGCTGCTGCTGCTGCTGCTGCTGCTGCTGCTGCTGCTGCTGCTGCTGCTGCTGCTGCTGCTGCTGCTGCTGCTGCTGCTGCTGCTGCTGCTGCTGCTGCTGCTGCTGCTGCTGCTGCTGCTGCTGCTGCTGCTGCTGCTGCTGCTGCTGCTGCTGCTGCTGCTGCTGCTGCTGCTGCTGCTGCTGCTGCTGCTGCTGCTGCTGCTGCTGCTGCTGCTGCTGCTGCTGCTGCTGCTGCTGCTGCTGCTGCTGCTGCTGCTGCTGCTGCTGCTGCTGCTGCTGCTGCTGCTGCTGCTGCTGCTGCTGCTGCTGCTGCTGCTGCTGCTGCTGCTGCTGCTGCTGCTGCTGCTGCTGCTGCTGCTGCTGCTGCTGCTGCTGCTGCTGCTGCTGCTGCTGCTGCTGCTGCTGCTGCTGCTGCTGCTGCTGCTGCTGCTGCTGCTGCTGCTGCTGCTGCTGCTGCTGCTGCTGCTGCTGCTGCTGCTGCTGCTGCTGCTGCTGCTGCTGCTGCTGCTGCTGCTGCTGCTGCTGCTGCTGCTGCTGCTGCTGCTGCTGCTGCTGCTGCTGCTGCTGCTGCTGCTGCTGCTGCTGCTGCTGCTGCTGCTGCTGCTGCTGCTGCTGCTGCTGCTGCTGCTGCTGCTGCTGCTGCTGCTGCTGCTGCTGCTGCTGCTGCTGCTGCTGCTGCTGCTGCTGCTGCTGCTGCTGCTGCTGCTGCTGCTGCTGCTGCTGCTGCTGCTGCTGCTGCTGCTGCTGCTGCTGCTGCTGCTGCTGCTGCTGCTGCTGCTGCTGCTGCTGCTGCTGCTGCTGCTGCTGCTGCTGCTGCTGCTGCTGCTGCTGCTGCTGCTGCTGCTGCTGCTGCTGCTGCTGCTGCTGCTGCTGCTGCTGCTGCTGCTGCTGCTGCTGCTGCTGCTGCTGCTGCTGCTGCTGCTGCTGCTGCTGCTGCTGCTGCTGCTGCTGCTGCTGCTGCTGCTGCTGCTGCTGCTGCTGCTGCTGCTGCTGCTGCTGCTGCTGCTGCTGCTGCTGCTGCTGCTGCTGCTGCTGCTGCTGCTGCTGCTGCTGCTGCTGCTGCTGCTGCTGCTGCTGCTGCTGCTGCTGCTGCTGCTGCTGCTGCTGCTGCTGCTGCTGCTGCTGCTGCTGCTGCTGCTGCTGCTGCTGCTGCTGCTGCTGCTGCTGCTGCTGCTGCTGCTGCTGCTGCTGCTGCTGCTGCTGCTGCTGCTGCTGCTGCTGCTGCTGCTGCTGCTGCTGCTGCTGCTGCTGCTGCTGCTGCTGCTGCTGCTGCTGCTGCTGCTGCTGCTGCTGCTGCTGCTGCTGCTGCTGCTGCTGCTGCTGCTGCTGCTGCTGCTGCTGCTGCTGCTGCTGCTGCTGCTGCTGCTGCTGCTGCTGCTGCTGCTGCTGCTGCTGCTGCTGCTGCTGCTGCTGCTGCTGCTGCTGCTGCTGCTGCTGCTGCTGCTGCTGCTGCTGCTGCTGCTGCTGCTGCTGCTGCTGCTGCTGCTGCTGCTGCTGCTGCTGCTGCTGCTGCTGCTGCTGCTGCTGCTGCTGCTGCTGCTGCTGCTGCTGCTGCTGCTGCTGCTGCTGCTGCTGCTGCTGCTGCTGCTGCTGCTGCTGCTGCTGCTGCTGCTGCTGCTGCTGCTGCTGCTGCTGCTGCTGCTGCTGCTGCTGCTGCTGCTGCTGCTGCTGCTGCTGCTGCTGCTGCTGCTGCTGCTGCTGCTGCTGCTGCTGCTGCTGCTGCTGCTGCTGCTGCTGCTGCTGCTGCTGCTGCTGCTGCTGCTGCTGCTGCTGCTGCTGCTGCTGCTGCTGCTGCTGCTGCTGCTGCTGCTGCTGCTGCTGCTGCTGCTGCTGCTGCTGCTGCTGCTGCTGCTGCTGCTGCTGCTGCTGCTGCTGCTGCTGCTGCTGCTGCTGCTGCTGCTGCTGCTGCTGCTGCTGCTGCTGCTGCTGCTGCTGCTGCTGCTGCTGCTGCTGCTGCTGCTGCTGCTGCTGCTGCTGCTGCTGCTGCTGCTGCTGCTGCTGCTGCTGCTGCTGCTGCTGCTGCTGCTGCTGCTGCTGCTGCTGCTGCTGCTGCTGCTGCTGCTGCTGCTGCTGCTGCTGCTGCTGCTGCTGCTGCTGCTGCTGCTGCTGCTGCTGCTGCTGCTGCTGCTGCTGCTGCTGCTGCTGCTGCTGCTGCTGCTGCTGCTGCTGCTGCTGCTGCTGCTGCTGCTGCTGCTGCTGCTGCTGCTGCTGCTGCTGCTGCTGCTGCTGCTGCTGCTGCTGCTGCTGCTGCTGCTGCTGCTGCTGCTGCTGCTGCTGCTGCTGCTGCTGCTGCTGCTGCTGCTGCTGCTGCTGCTGCTGCTGCTGCTGCTGCTGCTGCTGCTGCTGCTGCTGCTGCTGCTGCTGCTGCTGCTGCTGCTGCTGCTGCTGCTGCTGCTGCTGCTGCTGCTGCTGCTGCTGCTGCTGCTGCTGCTGCTGCTGCTGCTGCTGCTGCTGCTGCTGCTGCTGCTGCTGCTGCTGCTGCTGCTGCTGCTGCTGCTGCTGCTGCTGCTGCTGCTGCTGCTGCTGCTGCTGCTGCTGCTGCTGCTGCTGCTGCTGCTGCTGCTGCTGCTGCTGCTGCTGCTGCTGCTGCTGCTGCTGCTGCTGCTGCTGCTGCTGCTGCTGCTGCTGCTGCTGCTGCTGCTGCTGCTGCTGCTGCTGCTGCTGCTGCTGCTGCTGCTGCTGCTGCTGCTGCTGCTGCTGCTGCTGCTGCTGCTGCTGCTGCTGCTGCTGCTGCTGCTGCTGCTGCTGCTGCTGCTGCTGCTGCTGCTGCTGCTGCTGCTGCTGCTGCTGCTGCTGCTGCTGCTGCTGCTGCTGCTGCTGCTGCTGCTGCTGCTGCTGCTGCTGCTGCTGCTGCTGCTGCTGCTGCTGCTGCTGCTGCTGCTGCTGCTGCTGCTGCTGCTGCTGCTGCTGCTGCTGCTGCTGCTGCTGCTGCTGCTGCTGCTGCTGCTGCTGCTGCTGCTGCTGCTGCTGCTGCTGCTGCTGCTGCTGCTGCTGCTGCTGCTGCTGCTGCTGCTGCTGCTGCTGCTGCTGCTGCTGCTGCTGCTGCTGCTGCTGCTGCTGCTGCTGCTGCTGCTGCTGCTGCTGCTGCTGCTGCTGCTGCTGCTGCTGCTGCTGCTGCTGCTGCTGCTGCTGCTGCTGCTGCTGCTGCTGCTGCTGCTGCTGCTGCTGCTGCTGCTGCTGCTGCTGCTGCTGCTGCTGCTGCTGCTGCTGCTGCTGCTGCTGCTGCTGCTGCTGCTGCTGCTGCTGCTGCTGCTGCTGCTGCTGCTGCTGCTGCTGCTGCTGCTGCTGCTGCTGCTGCTGCTGCTGCTGCTGCTGCTGCTGCTGCTGCTGCTGCTGCTGCTGCTGCTGCTGCTGCTGCTGCTGCTGCTGCTGCTGCTGCTGCTGCTGCTGCTGCTGCTGCTGCTGCTGCTGCTGCTGCTGCTGCTGCTGCTGCTGCTGCTGCTGCTGCTGCTGCTGCTGCTGCTGCTGCTGCTGCTGCTGCTGCTGCTGCTGCTGCTGCTGCTGCTGCTGCTGCTGCTGCTGCTGCTGCTGCTGCTGCTGCTGCTGCTGCTGCTGCTGCTGCTGCTGCTGCTGCTGCTGCTGCTGCTGCTGCTGCTGCTGCTGCTGCTGCTGCTGCTGCTGCTGCTGCTGCTGCTGCTGCTGCTGCTGCTGCTGCTGCTGCTGCTGCTGCTGCTGCTGCTGCTGCTGCTGCTGCTGCTGCTGCTGCTGCTGCTGCTGCTGCTGCTGCTGCTGCTGCTGCTGCTGCTGCTGCTGCTGCTGCTGCTGCTGCTGCTGCTGCTGCTGCTGCTGCTGCTGCTGCTGCTGCTGCTGCTGCTGCTGCTGCTGCTGCTGCTGCTGCTGCTGCTGCTGCTGCTGCTGCTGCTGCTGCTGCTGCTGCTGCTGCTGCTGCTGCTGCTGCTGCTGCTGCTGCTGCTGCTGCTGCTGCTGCTGCTGCTGCTGCTGCTGCTGCTGCTGCTGCTGCTGCTGCTGCTGCTGCTGCTGCTGCTGCTGCTGCTGCTGCTGCTGCTGCTGCTGCTGCTGCTGCTGCTGCTGCTGCTGCTGCTGCTGCTGCTGCTGCTGCTGCTGCTGCTGCTGCTGCTGCTGCTGCTGCTGCTGCTGCTGCTGCTGCTGCTGCTGCTGCTGCTGCTGCTGCTGCTGCTGCTGCTGCTGCTGCTGCTGCTGCTGCTGCTGCTGCTGCTGCTGCTGCTGCTGCTGCTGCTGCTGCTGCTGCTGCTGCTGCTGCTGCTGCTGCTGCTGCTGCTGCTGCTGCTGCTGCTGCTGCTGCTGCTGCTGCTGCTGCTGCTGCTGCTGCTGCTGCTGCTGCTGCTGCTGCTGCTGCTGCTGCTGCTGCTGCTGCTGCTGCTGCTGCTGCTGCTGCTGCTGCTGCTGCTGCTGCTGCTGCTGCTGCTGCTGCTGCTGCTGCTGCTGCTGCTGCTGCTGCTGCTGCTGCTGCTGCTGCTGCTGCTGCTGCTGCTGCTGCTGCTGCTGCTGCTGCTGCTGCTGCTGCTGCTGCTGCTGCTGCTGCTGCTGCTGCTGCTGCTGCTGCTGCTGCTGCTGCTGCTGCTGCTGCTGCTGCTGCTGCTGCTGCTGCTGCTGCTGCTGCTGCTGCTGCTGCTGCTGCTGCTGCTGCTGCTGCTGCTGCTGCTGCTGCTGCTGCTGCTGCTGCTGCTGCTGCTGCTGCTGCTGCTGCTGCTGCTGCTGCTGCTGCTGCTGCTGCTGCTGCTGCTGCTGCTGCTGCTGCTGCTGCTGCTGCTGCTGCTGCTGCTGCTGCTGCTGCTGCTGCTGCTGCTGCTGCTGCTGCTGCTGCTGCTGCTGCTGCTGCTGCTGCTGCTGCTGCTGCTGCTGCTGCTGCTGCTGCTGCTGCTGCTGCTGCTGCTGCTGCTGCTGCTGCTGCTGCTGCCGCCGCCGCCGCTGCCGCTGCCGCTGCCGCTGCCGCCGCCGCCGCCGCCGCTGCCGCCGCTGCCGCCGCTGCCGCCGCTGCTGCCGCTGCTGCCGCTGCTGCCGCTGCTGCCGCCGCCGCCGCCGCCGCCGCCGCCGCCGCCGCCGCCGCCGCCGCCGCTGCCGCTGCCGCTGCCGCTGCCGCTGCCGCCGCTGCTGCTGCTGCTGCTGCTGCTGCCGCCGCCGCCGCCGCCGCCGCCGCTGCCGCTGCCGCTGCCGCTGCTGCTGCTGCTGCTGCTGCTGCTGCTGCCGCTGCCGCTGCCGCTGCCGCTGCCGCTGCTGCCGCTGCCGCCGCCGCCGCTGCCGCCGCCGCCGCCGCCGCTGCCGCCGCCGCTGCCGCCGCCGCCGCCGCTGCCACCCCCGCCGCCGCCGCCGCCGCCGCCTCCGCCGCTGCTGCTGCTGCTGCTGCTGCTTTATACGTCAGATCTGTGGTCTTGCTGTCCGCAGTTGTAGCACACTTGCCTCGTCGGTCGGTATGGGTGGCATTTGTATTCGCCTCCCCACCAGTTTACCATCTTGGGAATGAAGGGCGCCTGTCGGAGATAATGAGGGCTGTCTTCGACTACCCCAGCATTCTGGCCCGCAGTACGGTTACACCCTGGGTGCGCAGTGTCAGGTTTTTCACCAATTCTTTTCCCGTGGTCCCGGCGTCTATCCCGTGAATCACGGCACGCTTGCAATCTTCAGGTGTCGCTACGTATTTATTGACTTGAAAAGAGCGTCCTCCGAAGCTCAAGCTGGTGACTCCACGAATTAACTTCGCGGTCTCGTCGCTTGGTGTGCTCGCTATTATGATGTTGGAGCCCAGTCGCAATCTGACGATAATGTCCTTGCCGCCTCTACTCTTGTTTCCGCAGGCCGCGCCGATAGCTTTCGCTACATCGGCTTCTTGCAGTGCGTTCACCGGCAATCGATCCTTCGGTCTAATAATAATCTTCGTGTCGTTCCTCGGGAGAGGCGGCGCCCTTTGCCTAGGCCGCTGCGTTGCTCTCCCGCCGTTTGAATTTGGCACGCTCGCGCTTTCCGCGCCGGCAACTCCGTCGCTTTTTGTGACGTCCCTTGCCGGCGCCATCTTGCCATTGTTTGCCCCTGCCAGGGGCTCTCCATTTTTCAAAACTGCGGCGTTCCGTGAACCGCGTTTTTGAGCCTTAATTTCGCGCTTGATCAGGAAGAGAGTCCAATCGTATTCACTCTTCGGATGATTTGTTGGCTCCGCTGCTTCGTGAAGCATAAAGGCGCCTTCGTAGTACCCGGTGTCCGCGGCCTCTAGGTCGGAGGTGGCCTCGAGGTGGTCGGCTTCCATTTCTTGAGCTTCGAGCATATTTTGGCGAATCCGCTCAGTGGTGATTCGAAATTCGGCAAACCCGTGTGGCGGAGACCGATTCCAGGCTGCGTCGATGCCATGGTGTCGGTCTTGCTGCCCGCAAGCGCCGTAAAGTGCTAGGCCTAACGTTAGGCTTAGCGCTTGTGCTCCGCTTGGCCACGTGGAAAGCCTCAAAAGTCCGATATACCCCCAAAATGGGCCTACCGTATTGAAACCGATATCCAGGTGGTTAGAATCGTGAGCAGTATCAGATACAACCAGTGGTTAATGGCCCGATGAGTGATAGTGGTCCGAGTTGGTCTAAAAAATGCAGAACCTATGCGACGCACGTGCGCACTCCTCCGCTGCCACGACGGAACCCCCAAAGGTAAGCTTGAACTCCAATAGAGCTTATAACCTGAGTATAACATCGTCGCCAGACGTGCCGATCAGCCAGCAAAGCAAAACTATGAGGCAACCAGACTGAACAGATGCTTCCGCGCGTCTACTCGCTTCCATTATCATCATAATTAGCCTGACTACGTTCATTGCAGGGCAAAGGCCACTCCCATGCCTCTCCAATTGACCCTGCCCTTTGCACGCTGCGGCCACCGTAACCCCGCAAACCTCCTAATCTCATCCACCCACCTGACCTGCCGTCCCCTGCTACGCTTGCCTTCTCTTGGAATCCACTCCGTTACCCTTAGGGATCAACGGTTATCTTGCCTGCGCATTAGATCCTGCTCAAGCCGATTTCTTCCTCTTGTTTTCGACTAGGATGTTATTAACACGCGTTTGTTCCCTGTTCCACTCTGCCCTCTTGCTATCTCTTAACATTACGCCTACCATTTTTCTTCCCATGGCTCGCTGCGTTGTCCTTAACTTGAGCAGAACCCTTTTTGTTAGCCTCCACGTTTCTGCCCTATAGGTGAGTACTGGTAAGACACAGCTGTTTTATGCATTTTTCTGTGCACTTCAAGCAGTACACACTAAACAAATTCTCACCCTTAAGGGTGCAAATCAGCTGTCCCCAGACGAACACCTTTTTGGATGCTAAAAAGGGTGCAGAGATCAGCACCCTTCAGGAAGGGTGCACAGCATGAAAGTTTATAGGGCGCGCATCAGGCCAAGGCTTTTGCTTCATGGGAAAATCAATGTGGAGCATCCTTCCAACATGCATTCGTAGAGGTATTATGAAAAATAGTACCCTTTAATGAGGGTGCAACCATTACATACTGTAAAGTATCATTAAGTGCACCCTCCTTAGGGGTGCTGATCTCTGCACCCTTTTTTAGCACCGAACAATTGGAAAAGGGTGTTCGTCTGGGGACAGCTGATTTACACCCTAAAGGATGAGAATTTGTTTAGTGTGTAGGACAAATCAACAAAGTGTACAGCGCACACACAAAGGCGAGAAGGTAACACAAGCGCCGACTCGCGACTGATTTATTCGACAGAAAAAACTCGTTCTATACCCCCGACAATGCCATATCCACGACCACGCGCAGTTAAAAAATCTGCCTTCTTTTTCGTACAAATTAATCGACGAGTCACTGACACAGTCGCCCCCCCCCCCTCCCCCTTTTCTTATGAAAACGCCTCGGTAAGTTCACGTGCGACCTGATCTTTGCTTCTCCTCAAATTGTTTTGTTTCTTCCAGCAAAGGCAGGCACGGCTTGCCGCGTGTCGCCCCGGGACATGCGCCGCAGTGCAGGGGTAAATTCGACCGTGTTTTAGACCTAATCGAAAGCTGGTGCTTCCTTAAACGATCATTTAAACATCGGCCCGTCTGACCAATGTGTACCCTTCTACAGGTTAGGGGAACCTAATAAACCTCATGGTTTTTCAATGCATCTTCGTGTTTACTTTTTTTTCGTCTTTCTTTCTTTTTCTGTGTAAATTATAAGTGTATAAGTTCATGCACTGATAACGTTTTTTTGTTGTGTCAGCCCAGCCGATGTCAAGTGCATGGGGCCGTGGACCTCGTCAAGCCGTTTGTGTGGCTTTTAGTCTACGGCCCTCAGTATCAGTATCAATGTACCTGACGCTTTGAATTTGAATTCGAATTTGAACCCCGGCCCGGCACCTGACGGAAAGGGTGGCATGTCGCTTCATGCAGTCTGGCGCACTCTTCCTTTCGGGCATGACCCATGGGCACAATTAGGTCAACTTGCACGGGACAGAAAGCACCACCGGAACACCGTAACGCTTCGCCATATTTTTCAAATTGTGGCAAGCCCTATGAAGGTAGGGCAGCACTGCTGGTTTACTTCCCTAGACTGGCCACCATCTGAGCACCGGCCTAGCTTTCCTCTTTCAAATTTCTCTGCCACAGAAGTAGTGACCTTAACAGGGAAACGTTCAAATCCGTCCACATTTTTTATGCACTAATTTTATAGAATTAGAGCGCACTCCATTCTGGATCTAATATATTTATTATAGACGAGAAGGTCGAGCTTACTAGAAGCATCTGTAGGGTTCCGCCCTGAATAAAACACCTTGGTAAATGCGGGGGAAGGAATGTCTGTAATAATATTTAGGGCTAATAATAATATTACCCCTCAACATGCACGATGTGCCATCTACGTAATGCAAATAATCTGCCGTCTTTGAGAAAAGAGACTAAAATATTTTTTCTCCCAGTGTTCGCAACAGGACGGTTTTTTCTTGATTTTATTCCACATCTCATTTATGAGCAACCAGAGCGCATCCCGTAGGAAATCGTGATCAGGGTGCACGTTTGTGCTCTTAAAAACACTGCACTCGTATGCAAAGGGTTTGACAGACACTTTCTCAGAAAAAGCACCCGCCAGGTCATTACCATAAATTAAAAAAGCCGCGTAACTAAGACACTTTGGGTGCATCTGATGGGAGAGTAAACGCCTGAGATTGGCAGGCGTTAACTTTTACGCACTTTTTCCTGTGACTAAGATAATCAATAATTCAATATGTGAGATAATCAGGGACGCCCAAGCGTATGATTTTTTTCAGATGAATTTGCAGTGAGGCACTCTGTCAAATGCCTTGCAAGAATTTAATTTAAGTACATCAACCTACCCGATTTATCAAGCGCAACTGTAAATTCATTAATGGTCATAACTGAGTTGAGAATTCTCTTTCGGAAGCCATGTTGAACATGTTACAAAACTTTATTTTCAGCAAAAAAAAACTAAAAATAGCAAGCAACTTTATGTTCAAGTAACTTACAACAGGACGAAAAGAATGAACTTGCTCGGTAATTATAAGTAGTTAGCTGTCATCGTTTTTTATGAGTTGGTATACGACACGGGCTAACCACCAGTCTTCCGCTACGTAGCCGAAATAAAAAGAAGCTTGAAAGATCTTCGTTAAGAATTCGGACAATTGGGCTGCAAAACTTTTGAGAAAGACATTTGGAAGCGCACCTCAACCAAACCATTCTTGATCACCGACCTCACGCAGCATGGACCGGACGCCATTACCGCAAGGAGGACGCTTTGAAAGTGCAAGTTAAAACTTGGTGCTGTCATCGTACAGTCGGTTACAAAGTAACCATTAATTGGAATTTTGTTCAACTTATCTGACTTTCCACCTAGAAGCGCGAAAACAGCTGTGCAGAGTGATGAGGCAACCGCATTGACAAAATGACAATTTTGTACAATTTTCCTCTTTGTTTTGACAAACGCGGCATTGAAGCAAGAAAACTGAAGTTCCTGTTCTATTTTAAGGAGCTGCATATTCACGAAAAATCATACTTTTGTCACCAAAAACAGCTGTATATTGTCGTCCTTATGCCATTATCGTACAGTCGGTTACAAAGTAATTATTGCCAGGAGGGAACACTTGGCAGCGGTGACGCCGGTGCGAACGGCAGCTAAACAAAATCTTTCGCATATCGCAGGTTAGAGCACTTTCTTTTTTTTTTTCGCGCCGCTGTTACTATCGCTGTCGCTGCTGCCAATGCAAGAGTGACTTTTTATGCCTAGTGAGTTTTTAGTGACTGCTTAGTGCTTGGTTTATTAATGGCTTTTTGTTTGCCCTACATAAAATGGCAAAGGAAATCGCCAAGCTTTTTAACGAATTGAGTGATAAACTGAAAGCAGAGTTTAAGTCGCACAGAGAAACAATGGAAAGGAACTTCCGCTCAGATGAACGCACCTTGCGCACTGAGCTTGAAGACATAAAGGCAAGCCTGGACTTTTGTAGTAAGGGGCTGGATGAAGCAAACAAACTTCTTGGAACTACTGTAACAGAAAACAACACACTGAAGAAGGAAAATGTAATGCTGAGGCAAAAATTGCAGGCCGTCGAAAAGGAGCTAAATGATTCCCAAACCAGCCTAGTGATATCAGAGCAGTGCACGCGGAACAGAAATTTAGAAATTAAAGGTGTGCTGCAGGACCCAAATGAAAGCATTCCTGAGATCTTGGAAGAATTTGGTAAAGCGATAGGAGAGACAATTACCCGCACTGACATTGACGCATGCCACGGGGTAGCAACGAAGAACGAAAACAGCTCAAACATTGTCGTCCAGTTGCAAAGACGAGAAAAGCGTGACAAGGTCCTGGAAAAGGCAAAAAGCAAAAAATCCCAAATTCGACTCTTGGCGTGCGCAACAGGGCTTCAGATGAGGATCAATCTGGTTCCCAAAACGAGATGCCCATATATGTAAATGAACACCTATGTCTTTACCTCAAGAAATTTCTAAGAACAGCCATTGCCAGCAAGCGTGAGCACAGCTGGCGATTTGTGTGGGTCAGAAATGAACAAACCTTTGCCCGTCACAATGAAACGTCAGCGGCGATTTCAGTCAAGCATGAGAGCGACCTCGACAAGATATGCGCTATCAATGACGTCTCTGATCTTTCGTCGTAAGCTTTTGTATAAGCTTTCGTTGCATGAGTCATGGCGATTCTTCCAGAAGATCTCCAAATAACAGTTCAAAATAACCAAGCCGTCAACTGGTTCAAAATATTTCATCTAAATGCTAGATCTGTCCGACCAAAATGGGATACATACTGCTCCTGTTGGAATCATGTGGCACAAAGTTCGACGTATTGATGTTCACGGAGACCTGGGATAGTGATGGTTGAGAACATTTAGTGTTACACGACTATAGTTATTTCTTCTTGAACAGAAAAGAGTGTACAGGAGGCAGGGTTGCTATACACACTTTAAATCCCGGTTTTATTATCGCATCTCAATATATTACAGTGAATATCGATTACGAAGTTTTGTGTATCCTGAAGGGAAAGAGTATGCTCGCTGTTCTGTACAGATCCCCCCACGCAAACGTGGCAGCTTTTCTAAATTTCTTGGAGGACGTACTATCTTTTGCAAATATGAATGAACATGTACTAACTATCGGCGGTGATTTAAATATTGACATTCTGAAAAGTTCAAACGCTGCTAGAGAGCTGTCAATGATTTTACAGTGCCGCAACAGTATAGTAGCTCCCACTCGTGTTACACCCGCGACATGTTCCTTGATTGACATATTTATTACAAATGCATCTTATTCAATTCAATTCAATTCCATTTATTTTCCAGAAAATTCTGGTGGCTGCCTGGACTAAAAGCTGTAGGTATACAGCTTGACGAGACCCAGGCAGCCGTTACAAGGCATAGAAGCAGACTTTGTTGAGAACATTTACATACACACAAAAAAACGAACACATAGTCAGGTTACAGTTTTCACAAAAAACAGGACAGCCAGAAAGCACAAAATCATCAATAAATTACAATAGGGAAATACAGAAAACATATTTACATATGATACAAGGGAGCAGCTGTACTTGGGCGCGAATTATACGTCAGGAATTATTTTTGAAGAAATAATTCACGCAATGCTTTCTTAGTAGGGTTATTTATGTCTTTATATGTATTTAAAATTACTGGAAGATTGTGCTGTAGTGCTTGGAACTTATAGTCAGTGCGAAAATGGGGAACTAACCAAGTGTCTGTGTGGCGAGTATTAACTGTGTGATCGTTCTGTTTCAGTAGCGCAGTGCCTTCTATCATAGACCTAAAGGATAACGACAGATGAAATGAAAGCAATATGATTCCACCATAACTATAACGTCCTTAGCTCTGACATCAGTGACCATTTCCTATCATTTTACTCTCGAAACAGCATTTGTCATATCAGAGACACACGAAGCCTGAAGTCACGCACCGCGAAATATCTTATGACACGATTATCAAACTTTCAGACAAAACATTTCATCTGAAGGCTGGAACGTAATATTCTCCCTTAGAGACGTCAATGAATCATATGATGCATTTTTAAACATCTTTAAAAAACACTATTACGTATCTTTTCTGATAAAAACGCATCGTGTACATCAAAAGTCGCGTAAACCATGGATTACCAGGGACCTCCTAAAACTCATTCGTGTGAAAGATAAGATGTATCAACCTTTCATACACTCTCGTGATGGTCAGAAGTTGCGCTAATACGAAGCCTTTAGGAACAAGTTAAATAAGTCCATAAAATTCAAGAGAAAATTACTACAAACAAAAATTTGAGACTTGCTGCCATCCCAAAAGTGATACGATGTGGAAAAACCTAAATAAGGTTCTAAATAGGCAAAAGGCAATTAGCAACAATACCTGCATTTTATTTGAATGGTACAGAAGTCACTGGCGCTAGCCTTGGAAATAAATTCTGACGTCTTCATCGAAATAGGCAGCTCTAATCCTTTTCCAGAAGCGGCATTCTGCATTTCACCTTTACTACAGTCTATTTTTTTCCAGCCTACAAGAGCCTCTGAAATTACTTCCATTTTTCCCGCCCTTAAAAACAGCCAAAGCCGCGATGCTTACGACATTGAAATATGACCGGTTAAATACGTCATTGATATAATGGCGCTTCTACTAGGCCACATATACAACTGCTCACTTTCCACGGGTATTTTTCCCAATAATATGCAAATCGCAAGGGTAATCGCAATCCACAAACATGGTGACAAAAATACTTTTTGCTACACCCGGCCAGTTTCCATAGTACCAGTTTTCTCTAAGAGCCTCGAGAAGGTCGTCAAAATACGTATTGATAACTTTTCACAGAAACATGAAGTCGTAACCAGGTACCAATTTGGCTTTAGAAAGAACCGTACAACAGAAATAGCGTTGTTGGCGCAAAAAGAAATGATATAAAAGAACTTTGAAGAGAAATTATTCGTTCTTAGACTATATCTAGATTTTAGAAAGGCCTTCAGTTGCGTGAATTATACAATTTTGGTAGATAAACTTGAGAGATAGGGGTTTAGAAGAACAGCTCAAAAAGTGATGCACTCTTATCTTGAAGGCAGATTACAATTCACTGACATAAGTAATCACAAATTGCAGCTCAGACGTACATAAACTGGGGTTCCGCAAGGAAGTATCCTTGGGCCCACTTTGTTTCTATACTGCATAAATGATACTGTAAAACTAGACGAAGAATGCGAGTTTGTTATTTACGCGGACGACTGTACCGTTTTACGCGGACGACTGTACGCGGACGACTGTACCGTAGAAGCAATAGAAAAATGTGTCAAATCACTTGGGGTGATTTTTTCGTAGCATATCTGATAGAATGATCATGTCAACTACCTTTCATCAAATTAAGCAGGGCTTTGGGAATAATAAACCGGTGCCGCCATTTCCTTCCAACTGAAATAAAAAGCATGATTATTATGCTCTTTTTCATTCCTACCTGCGTTTTTGTTTTAGTATGGGGCAACACCACTGTAACGAATATGGAGAAAATTTCCGTTCTCCAGAAACGAGCCCTCCGCGCAGTTGAAAACATGTCATTCTCGGAACACACAGCACCATTTTTTCATAAGATCATTAAGGCGCAAGACGTGTACGTGCATAAATTACTCTGCACATACAAAAGGACCAATAAAGGTACCGTAGATGCAATGTTCGTTTTAGCGCAACTAAAAAAACCTTTGTGTAACTACTGCTTTCGTCATTAATCACCTTGGCTAGTTCCATCATCATGAACTAATTACGGTAAAATGATGACCCAACATACGTTACCAACAATATTAAATCACTATTCGAATACATAACAAATAGAAAGTGAAAAACTATCCCTTAAAAGTATTACGGAACTGTTCATATAAATTTTGTATACTGCTACCACTACACACTGCACTTATGTAATATGCCATGCTTGCTTTTGTTTTTTTTTTCTAGTTCCAGTGTTTTCTGATGTTGTATGTTTCTCTTTTTTTGCTCTGTTCGCTTGTATTTTTTCATGTAAGCGCATCGTTCCCCACTGCTGATGGGTGACTGGAGCTTAGTCAAGTCGCAAAAAAGTGGCCTTTTCTTCAGTCACCTTTTTTTTCGCTGTATTTTCTTATGCGAAAAATAAATATATTGATTGATTGATTGATTCATTGATACCCATTGTTCCGATTTTGAGTGGTTTTGAACAAACGTTAGGCAAGGCATCGAGACGCCAGTGCCTTTGAGGTGTGCGGGGATCACCCAGCTAGAACCTAAACACTGTGGAAAAACTCAGCGGCGTCATCACAACCTGCCCACCAGATTGTGAACAAACTGCCCGCCGTGGCAGGGGCCACTTAAATTAACGTTTGGTCCCTCGGGAAGAGCAATCTGGGTCGCACACAGCCCACCTATCGCAGCACCTGCGATCACAGGGTAGTGTGTTATCGCTTAAGGGCTGCAGCACTGCACCAGGAAGGGTATGAGGACTCGCAGGAATCTATGAATGTAAAGTATAAAAAGACCTTCTGCATATATGGGAATTAACTCATACGCTATAGCGTGATACCCTTAATGCGGAGCTTAACCGTCCCCTTCAATTTTTTTTGTACTAGTAAGTTACAACTGTCGTTCACATCTACGACTGTTGATCACTAGTGTCATTTTATTCATGGTAATCTGTAAACCTACCATTCTGCATTGCCTGTTGCTCAGTAACCCTCCGCAGTTCGTCTGCCGAGTTATTAAGCACGGCACCGTCATCAGTAAAATAGAGATTGCCTGGATATACTTCATTAAATATTCTCCCCAGCTTTTCCAATACAGTTTTGTCAAAATCTTTTATGTGCGTGTGTATCCTTGTGTTACAATAAATTACACACCGTGAATAGTAATGGAGAGATCGGGCCCCTGCCTGATTAGCTCTTTAAGCACTTGCCCTGATGAGGATTGGTCGCTTTGCAGTCCCTATAGATAGATATGTTTTAGCACTTTTACACATTCCACTCTTATCCATGTGTATTGCGCAATCGCTGCATGACTGCTCACGTTTCGACTGAGCCAAATGCTTTCGCTTAATAGAAGGAGGCGGTATGGGGGGGGTGTAGGTTACCGTATTTAGTCGCATTAAACGCATGCTTTTTTTAAAACCGAAGATAGAATTGAAAAGACACCCCACGCGATATGATCGAATATTCTCGTCAAAATAGAATATTGCGCGAAGAAAAACACTATGTTAAACCTTTCGCGCCATACCGATTGCCGTGCCAGCAAAGGAGAGGACCGCTGGCAGAGAAGCGCGGGCACGCGCGCTCGGATGAGCTCTGGCCGTCATCTCTGGCTAGGATGCACGCATAAAAACCGCTTTTTTACAAAGCGTCCTAAACCTCAGTCCTTGAGCGCCTACTCGTGGCCCATCTTAAACATTTTGTGTCGGGACCCGGGACGCTCCTCCTTGGACCTTCCGAGTGTACCGTGTGTGGCTTCGCCATCGATAGGCTGTAATCCAAGCGTAAGGCTCGACGGATGCAGAAACCTGACTTATAAGCGAGGCAAGTGCTCTTCTGTCCTCCGTTTCTACAACACTCGGCCAAGTAACGTGCCTCTACGAGCGCCTGAAGGCAAATGACGACGAGCTCGAAGAGTGCATCGACGATGACGCAAGCTTTGAAGCAGAGTACGCGACGGTCATCGAGTACGAAGACAGCGCGACGCATACGCTGACCGGACTTCTGAGTCGTCGGCGTCGTCTTTCATCCACAGTGACCTCGAACGCCGAAGCTGCTACTCGTGTCGTCACCGTCCCTTCCGAAATGCCTGTAGGCAAGCTACCGACGCGCACCATCGCAGCTTCCTTCTACGGGGTCTTTAGTCGCTGGAGCGAGCTTTGGGAACAGTTTGACCACATGATTATTCGCAACGGTGATCTAACTCTGGCTCAGAAGTTTCACTATCAGAAACTTTTCCTGAAAGGTGCCGCGGCTTCAACCATCGCGAGCCTTCCAACAACCGAGGCCTGCTACGTGGACGCCGTTTCTGTGCTGAAGAAGCGCTTCGTCGATAAAACTCGTTTGGAACAGGAGTATTTCTCCAGACGTCGGATGTTGACGCCCATTCGCTCGCCGACCGACACCGCGGCATTCCGAAAG
Organism: Amblyomma americanum; assembly: GCF_052857255.1. NCBI lineage: Eukaryota > Metazoa > Arthropoda > Arachnida > Ixodida > Ixodidae > Amblyomma > Amblyomma americanum. The sequence continues at coordinate 46,388,730 of NC_135500.1, forward strand.
CTCCACGAACAAGTCCTTACCAGCATCAGAGGACTAGAGTTCTTGGGCGTGACCAAAAAAAAAAAAGAAGGCGTCGTTTTCTGCGATGATTTCTGCCATTCTCCTCCGGACGCTCCTTGGTGCACTTCTCATGCAGTACCACAGCTCATGTGCAACTGAACTGCCAGCAGCTGGTGCGGCATGCAAATAATGGCCACGACACCGCTGTGACCGCATCGGAGCTGGATAGCTTTCTGGCGTTTCTGGTAACTGAAGTCGAGAGCTTGGAGATGGCTGACTACCAAGACCATCTAGATGCGGTAATGCAATTTCAGACCCGGGCGCAGCACCCGAACAGCCGGTACGGGAGAGCACGTGTGCCAAGGCCCACGCCGGCAGTTCATGGCCGCTCCTCAAAGATCGTAGAGACCTGCGTACTTTGCCAGTCGAAGGAGCGTTTGTCTGAGTAATGCTGGTATTAGCTGCTTCTTCGAGACAAGAGCAGCCCCTGTGAAATGTTATGCGATGCTTCCGCTGCACAAGGTAAGGACACCGAGCTCGAGACTGCCGTCGCAGGATTACCTTCCCCACATACGGGGGTCGACACGGTTCCAGTATGTGTGACGCTGGCGTGATCCGGAGGACATGCCGAGGCGACGACAGAGTAGACACCGACACAACTGTGTGCACCTCCCTGAGATTGTCGTCGTGCCTCCTGCTGAAAATTATGCGTTGGTGGCCAGACTGCAGAGCCAACTGGCATGAAAAGTAGAACAGGGTGCTCACCAAACGCCACAAAGCACGGAAGGAAGCTCGAGTGCTGAGAGCGCGTGTAGATGCGGCAACAATGAAAGTTGAAGCTTTCAAGCGGAAAAAGCATGAACTGGAGGCTGAGCTGGACCAGCTACGTCGGTACAGATTGACACAGCGCAACGGAACGAGTACGAGAAGAAACACGAAACAAAGGACGGGCGAAGAAACACGAAACACAGGACAGCGCCCGTCCTGTGTTTCGTGTTTCTTCTCGTCCTCCTTCCGTTGCGCTGTGTCAATCTGTGTCGTAGAAAGTATGCACAAACTAGCCCACACCAGAATCCTCTGAGTAAGTCGGGAGTTTGACAATTCGCGGTGCGCTGAGAGTGGGACTACCAGCAGGGTGTCAGTTGCTAGCATCATCTACAGTGCTTCGTCATCCCATGCTGATCATGACCATCCTGGCCAGGAGGCAATCAGTAGCCTCCCACGTCAGCTTAAATCTCAACCTACTGATCAGCAAGCCTCACTGACGCAGCTCCGCCTTGATGAAACAACTAAGCTATTTTTTTCCCACAGAACCAAGTGGCCAAACAACTTGGGAAACAAACCGGAGAGGTTAAACATCTGCGAGCAAAATATGAGCTTCGGAAATATCATTAGGACACCCTCAAAGAGCTTAGTCAAGTCATATCAGATCATCAAGACGGCCTGGAACGTATGCTTAATGACCTCGAAGATGAAGCAAGTGGCCGCAGTTGTTTAGGCAAGAGAATTACTGAACTAAGGGCTCTTCTGGGTGCAACAGCAAGGGGAGAATTCTGCTGTATGGGGTTAGTGGAAGCGTCAGGACACAGAGAAATTGGCATTGGAGCTGGACAACAAGAATCTGCGAGCGTCCTTGTAGAAAATGCAGGAATGTTAACAGCGTAAGACCCAGCCCCGTCTTACTCCACAAGTCCTCACAAAAAGGCACTACAGGCTGAGCTTTAGCACCGTACAAAGTACCTGCTTGACCTTAAGCATGCTCATAGCAAGCTGAAGGAAGCTCATCAAGAGAAAAGCACAGAGTTGTCCAGCGCACTGCGGCGACAAAAGCTATACAGAAGCTTGTGCCCTTGGAGCTAAACGCCACACATTTCGCGGCCGGGAGTGTGTTAAATCTTTCGCGCCACACCGATTATCGCGGCAGCGAAGAAAAAGAAGACCGCTGGCAGAGAAGCGTGGGCACGCGAGCTCGGAGGTTAAGCCATATTTGGCTATAGGGTGCACAAAGTTTTTACAAACCGTCATAGACCTCAGTCTTCGGCGCCTATTCGTGGCCGATCTTGACCACAGTATTGCATATTTGCTAGCATACAGGTTGATGCCCTGTACTTCTGGGCCCCAGCTTAGAGAATACGAAAAAAAAAGCTTGAATGCCACATTGGTCCACAAACAGAAGCTCCGAACCAGAAATAGCGGTCAACACGTGCCGAAGCAGCGGCCGAGCAGTGAGACTCCTTGCCGGAGACAGCGCACTTGCGTACCGAACGCGGATTACACGCACCGTCCCGAGGAAATGCGATAGAATACTTGCGACTTGAAGGCTTCGCAAAGGCGTCAATTTCGTTTTCTGAAGGTTCGGCAGACCCACTCAACGTTCGCAGCGCTGTCGTTGCCGCACACCGATGGCAGTAATCCATTTCGGGTGCGCATTAAGCTTGGCGTTGCTACTGCTTGCGAAAAGGCACTATCGCTGTTTTCCGCCGTATCTCTATCTGACGCACTTTTCGGTGATGTCGAACGCTCAAAACTTTCCGACGGCCCCGCGCGTACAAACTGCGTACAAACAAGCACAGCTCATCGCACAGAATGAGACATCCAAAAGGCGCTTTCACCAATTGTGGTTACTTCGATAGTGTTGGTAGAACAACGGAGACAGGAGACGTTTCAGGCCAGATCAGGGCCGGCTACACGACCACTCCCATCCCTCGTCATGTCCAGCCCAGCCTACACAAAGGCAGCAGTGACGCTCGACCTCAGTACAAAAACGAAGTACAGGCGAGCCCGACTAAACATATGCGGGCCGCGAGCTACTCCAACAGCAAAGCCATGGTGGCTACGGTGGTCGAGGCTAATTACCGTGAGCTCGTTCCTGCCACATATATACGAAATGTCCCGTAACTGAGGCCGTCGCTGTAGCTATTGCTGAGGGCAATAGACGGGGCAAATCCTTCACAGTCATCTCTGACTCGCAAACGGCCTCGCAACTTTACAAAAGGCACACACTGGAGAGCACCTTAAGCATCCTGAGGCAATGTGAGTCTCGATAGACCCACAGGAAAAGTCGGCGGAGACACTTAAGACTGCTCACTTTGTGAACGCAGTCGCCGCGTGCTGCGGCGTGATCTAACCCGATTCCACGAAGCTGGCAATTCTACCTCTGCATGGATCTACGAAAGCGCCGCCGCACTCCTTCTGATCTGCGCGCTAACTTCGTGAAAGCAGTCGCCGCCTTACCACTGACCGCGCCCTGCCTTAAGGGTATGACGCGATAGCTGATAGGTTAATGCTCATATATGCGGAACTAGTATTTCCTTACTTAACATTCTTAGATGCCTTGCAGTCCTCATACCACTCCTGGCGCAGTGGTGCACCACTGCCCTGGGATGGCAGGTGAAGCCACCAGTTGATTTGTGCGATCTAGGTTGTCCCGAGCAATTTCGCGCAAGCGACCTGGGCAGAACACCGTTCGACGATGCCGCTCGTAGCTTGCCGCCGTCGCTTGGGCTAATGGTTCGGCAGAGCGGAAGCTTCAGGCCCGCTGAGGCGACAGCCTGAAATACTGCGCTTGTTTGTACCTTATCCGCATCGAAAAAAGCGAAACGAGCGGCTGAATTTCAAATCTTCACTTCTTATAGTAATCAGCGGAGAACTTTTGCCACATTCTTAAATTTCGGTCGACGGTGGACGGCCGGCCCTTTTTTTGATGAAGCCTATCGAGTCCGCAAGGATTTCTGTTTGCAACCCTAGCCAGGAAATGCTACGCGTAGGACCGGCGCTTCCCGCTATTGCATCTACTCTCTCCGATCTCACCAATACTTGATTTTAACCAATGCAATCAAGGCGGAAAGCTGGGCTAGTTGGTGTTTCATCATAAATTAAAAGACTAGCGCATATAACAAAGACACAGACAAAGAAGTAGACAGGACGCGCTTTTCCTGTCTACTTCTTTGTCTGTGTCTTTGTTATATGCGCTAGTCTTTTAATACTTGATTTTAAATCGTTTTATCTAGAAAATCGTTCGGGGAGCATTTGCATTAATGAAAACAGCTGAGAGTCGACGCCGACGACTGCTGCCGGCTGCCTTCAACAGATGCTCTGCTGACCGGGTCACATCGGCACTTCTCCTTATTGTACGCGCGTACTGTTGTGTAGGCAGTCGTCGCTTTGAGGTCAACGTAGTTAACTACGCTCGTAGGTCATTTGCATGCGCTAAGACTTATGAATTCGCTCTCCGACACCGTCGAAATAAGCATGCATGGAGCGGGAGAGCCGTCGCATTCGACACTTTTCTCAGCTCTTTTCATGCCACAAGCTTTACTACCCTGTAATGATTTCAGTTTAATTATCAGCCCACGGATAACGGGCAAGGACTTGGTAGTCATCGATCGAACGCCGACGCCACTCCTTTTACGGAGCACTTCGGCGAAGGCATGTACGGCTCGTGCCGCGTTTCACATACGGGAAGGCTTGACATGCTCAACAGAGACCACACCCATAACATACGAATAACATGCTTCCAAGAATAAATAGTCCTGTAAAGTCCTGTAATTTCATGGAAAACCTAATGCTGAACCTTGCCTTAAACTTTGATCTGTTGCAAGTTGTAAATGAGCCTACAGGAATCCAGCACGGTTCAATGTCTATCCTAGATCCCTTTTTGTAGCGATAGCTACACTACGCCACCTCTTCGACCCTTCAGCGTGGCACCACTTGAGCTCCGTGGCGGCGCCGTTGGTCACGTGGTTGGCCACGTGGGCTGATGACGTGTGCGGCCGTTGGTCACGTGTTGCTGAGTAGCTGCTGCTGCCGGCGGCGCGGCGCGAAACAGAGCGGCGAAAGACTGACTTTGCATTTCGACTGAGCGAGTTCCACTCGGCCAGATGTAGCTTTCGCGTCACTCCAGGCTTAAGCAGAGCTATACCACAGCCATTGTTTTTTTAAGTGGCAATACGGGAAACATCTCGTGATTTTTGCTACCGGTATATAAGATCATAAGGCAGTTTTATTGTCATTGAATGATGTTTCTTTAAAGAATGAAGATGCTCTTCATTGCTTTCAAAATTTTTCATGAGCAGATAATGAATCCATTATTGACATTCTTGACCTTGGCTATGACGATTTCCAAACGAATCCTTGCAGTATTAATCACTTGTGGCTCATCTTCAAGAACATGGTTCATGAATGTATCCAGCGTTTCATGCCGAAGGTATCCAAGAAGACTTGTAGCCGCAACCCTTGGATCAGCAGAGAGACGCTGCACTTGCAGCGTAGGCTAAAACGCCTTAGAAGGCGAGCGAAATCAACCGCCCCTTCCATAGCTCGTATTATTGAAGAAGTGTCACGACAATTAAAAGATCACACTTTATTGACAAAGAAAGATATTTTGGTGTCCAACTGTCATCATTTATTAGAAAACCTCTTGAAAAACCTTGGAGGACGACTACTCCGAGTTCCCACTCTGCTGACACGTTTGTAATAGGCGGGAAATGTATACGTGATGATAAGCAGCCTGTATTGCCTTTAATAACAACTTCAAAACTGTATTCACTGAATACATTGGTCATCTCTCATCATTCAGTCTGTCTTTACACCATATACCTGGTGTTACAATATCTGAAGATGGAATTTGCTTTTAAGTCTTGATATTAAGAAATCGTTCGACCCAGACGACATCCCAAATGCCTTTCTGAAGCGGTACGCGCAATGGTGCTCCAAGTATTTATGTGTCGTATTTAGAAAATTCATAGAGGAAGGTGCCCTACCCGATAACTGGCGAGTTGCTGGAGTTAAACCATTGCATAACACTGGTGACAAAACACACGTGCAAAACTATCGTCCTATTCACTTGCTTCTACAGCATGTAAGACACTTTAGCACTTTATCCATAAACATTTATCTACCTTTCCTGAAGAACATAACGTAATACCGAAAGTTCAACATGGTTTCAGAAAAGGATGCTCGACATGTACAGTACTCACGGATTGAAATAGGACATTCGGAGCGCGTGGCCGTCGCTTCATGGAGCGCCGCCCGTAGACGCTCATGGAACCAAGGTGGTGCATTGTGGTATGGCGTGAGAGGGAGAACATCTACAAAGCAGAATTGTTCCTTCCAGTAGCCAATCAGCCGGCCTGTGGTTTACCACATGCCTGCGTGGCACTGCAAGGCTAGCGCCCGAATGTCCTATTTCAATCCGTGAGTACTGTACACAGCTTACAAAGACAATTCATGATTTTTCAAAAACAATAAACGAAGGGAAACAAACTGATGCAATATTTCTGGATTTCCGCAGAGCTTTCGATACGGTTTCTTATAACAAGTTAACATAAGAATTGAGTTCTGTAATAAAAACCGATAAACTAATAACCAGGCTTAAAGCTTACCTGACAAACAGGCGCCAGTTTGTTACACTAAATGGTGTCCGCTCACATGGCATTCCAGTTGAATCAGGGGTCCTCCAAGGATCTGTGCTTGGGCCGAATTTGTTTATTATATTTCTTAACGATATTGTCCATAATCTCTATGTCCATGTTAAATTATATGCTGATGATTGTGTCCTCTATGAATGAATTATTTCAATTAAAGGTGAAATCAGGCTAAATAATGACTTTCAGAAGGTGATGCGTTGGTGTGATAGGCGGAAAATGGTAATAAATTTTGATAAAACAGTATATTTATTTATTTATCAATACTGCCAATCCCTGTTTCAGGAAATTTTACAGGAGTGGATTTTGGCCGCAGGAAACAGTCGAGCAGGCATAAACACTATTTCAAGTATGCAAAAAGTACAGTGAAGATTATGGGGACAATAAGAATATGCATTGAAAAAGGCAATACAAAGATAACATAATCATCACCTTTTTCCTTCATAAATGATCGCGAGAAATACAAATAAATACATGGAATATACAAATACATGAAAAGCTTCCCAAAATGTTTGAAAAAGTAAATAAAAATTACAGTTTCTTTCCTGACAATACACTTTTGCCAGCTAGCGCCAAAAATTTCTCAGTAGTTGGCTGTACAATCACTGAATCATCAAAACAGTTCTACTCGCGCACAGCTCGCGGAAAAAAGGAGAACATAAAGGTGTTATTTGTGCAGAAATATTCCTGTATGGTGAGTTCATTTTTGTGACGCGTTTCCCTGGAAGTGTTCAAGGTAATGCATGTAGCAGAACCAACCTTAAGCTTGTAATGTAAAATCATGTACAGAAACTTCAGACGGCGAAGCGTCGCACGACTAGCTAGCGTGTCAAGCCCAGTCTCAGATAGCATCATCGTCGGAGAATCGGTGCGCCTATATCTGTTTCAGATAAAGCGCACACTTTTTCGTTGGACAGCCTCAATCGTAGCTATGTTATCTTGCGTGTACGGGAAGCAGGCGACATTTGCGTAGTCTAGTATTGGGGAATGATTCTAGTATATGCCAAAAGCTTGGCTTCTTTCGTAGAATACCGCAGCGCTCGTTTCAGAAACATGAGCTTACGCATCGCTTTGTTTGTTACGTGATCTACGTGAGCTGTCCACCCCAGATTGGCTGATATAATGATGCCTAAATATTTGTGCTCGGTGACTGTCTTGAGTGCAGAGCTGCTATAGCCGTAAGGAAAGCTAAGTTTGAATTTCTTTTTTGTTGTAGTCATTGAAACTGTTTTGTTTAAGTTAAGGGCCATTTGCCACTTCGAACACCATTCTGCTACCTTGCCAAAATTATTGTTTAAGCTTATTTGATGTTCTCGGCCTTTTATTTCTCTATACAGTATGCAACCATCTGCGAACAACCTCAGTTACGCTTCTACCTGGTCAGCAATGTCGTTTATGAAGAGAAGGAAGAGAATTGGGGCTAAAACAGAGCCCTGTGGTACACCGGAAATGACCGGGAGAGTATCTGAAGTGTGGTCGTCGAGTTGCACGAAGTGGGGACGGTCGGTTAAATTATTGGTGATCCATCGGACTACAGACCCACCCTCTAATATATGACTTTGCTTCTGTACCAGTTTGGCGTGCAAGACCCGGTCAAAGGCCTTTGAGAACTCTTAGAAGATTACATCTGTTTGCATTTGGTCGTTAATTGGTTTTGCGAAGTGATGTAAAGTCTCGACAAGTTGTGTAACAGTAGACAGACCACGCTTGAAGCCATATTGTTGGGGGATGGAGAAAGTTATTATGTTCAACGAACTCTGTTATTGATTTTAGGATAATGTGTTCTATAACTTTACAGGAAGTGCACGTAAGAGAAATAGGGCAGTAATTTCACTGGCAAGTCTTATCACCTGATTTATGAACTGGTATTATTTTTGCAACTTTCCATTCCGCTTGGAGGCAGCGCTCGCATATGAAATTATTGAACATAAGGCATAGGTACTTACTCATGGGTTCGGCATAACGTTTCTAGAATACATTTGGAATTTCGTACGGACCGCTGCAGTTTTTAGCATCTAGGTTTAACAACAATGATAGTACTCCTTCTTCTGTTACGACTGGGACATCAAGTACACTATATTGCTCTCTGTTTTCTTGTCTAAAAGAATGCATAATATCATTGTCTGGTGTAAATACGGATTGGAAAAATGCGTTAAACGCAACCGCCTGCTTTTTTTCTTCGTAAGATGGCAATGGGTTTGGAGGGTTTTCATTGTCACTAATAAAGCGCCAGAATTTGTTGGGCGATTCTTTGATAAAGTTGCTAAGAGCTGTTTTACAGAATTGCTGCTTTGCTTCTTTAGTCTTTTCCTTCATTTCTTTTTAAATTGTATTAACCTTTTGGCAGTAGTCTGAAACCGGGCTTAATTTTTTGGATTTTCTCAACCTTTTAGTTCTACGTTCTAAGTGAATTACTTCGCGATTTATCCATGGATTGTACTTTCTTGTGGTATTTTTTATTAGTGGAACAAACTGCCTCATACAGTGCATTACATGATTTTTCAACTGCAGCCATATTTCATCGATGTCTGCAGAGCCTTCTGTGCATAGGTTGTGGAAATCGAGATATTCGTGTGGAAGGTATGTCATGATAGCTGCATCATCAGCTTTGTTAAAATCCGTACATGGTTTGTAGAACCACTCTGGCGAAAACGTGCTGGATACGATAGTGTGCACACAACGAGATTATGATCAGATAAACCAACAAAAATATTCATGCTAACCTTTTCATTCAGAAAATGATCGCTTAGGAAAATAAGATCCAGAATAGAGCTTGAAGTACCCTGCACCCGAGTAGCCTTGGGAACAACCTCTGGTAGATCCAGAGTGAATAAAAAGTTTACCAGAAGATAGTTTATTGCCGTGGACGGGCTTAGCAAGTTCCAATTTACGTCTGGAAGGTTGAGGTCACCTGCCATTATTATAGCGCCACCCAGCATGTACCTCTGCATATACTCCAAAAGCGGCTCAAGATAGGAAGCCTCTGCGTTTGGGGGTCTGTACACAGCGCCAACGCAGGCAGAGCTCTGACTTAGCTAAACATACACCAGACTGCTTCGACGCCTGAAACGTCTGGCATTAGTGAATAGCGTATGCCTTGCCTCAGAAGCACAGTCACTCCCCCACATCTAGTTATTCTATCTTTACGAACCACGGTGTAGCCAGGAGGAGCAATTTCATGGCTCTTGATATCTGCGTGCCGCCACGTTTCTGTGATGCAAACAATATCAGGGTTTAGAGCAATCAATATTGCCTCTAGCTGTTCAACTTTGTTTACGGGGCTACGCGCATTAACACTGATAACAGTTAGGGGCGTCGGCGGCTTCGAGTTGCTCGGGCTGGAGCGTCGTCCTGGCTTTCGTTTTTTGTAACTTCAATAATGTCGTGTTTTTCTTCGTCCAATGTGTACAAACGCTTCTTTATTTTTATTTCATTGTATTTGAGGTAGACCTTATCTTTTTGATCACGATTTACTTGTGTTCGCTTCCAGAGTTTCTTTCTAACTTCTCGCACAGCTCGGGAAAAGTCTTCTCCAATTGAATACCCATTTTGTTTCAGCTTAGCGCAGTTTCCCAGTATGTTAGTTTTATCTCTGTAGTCAAATAATTCTAATATAACAGGCCTATGCTTTGAATCGTCAGTTGCTTCCTTTCGTCCGAGACGATGGATCCTTTCAAAGCCTGCCGTTTTGATTTCTACATTTTCTTCAAACATTTTCTCTACAGTGTCCTGCAAGCGTTGGGGGGGCCTCATTTTCTTGTTCCTGAATGCCATATATAATGAGATTAGACCTTTGGCTTCTGTTATCCAGATCAACTGTTTTCAAGGATACAACCATTTTCTCAAGTGTATCAACTCGTTCCACGCATTACATGACGTTTTTCAATCTTACCGATTTTTTCTATTTTTTTATCCATTAAACCTAGTTTTTGGTCGGTCGCCATTTTCTCTTGTTTTATTTCCTTTCGCGATCACTTTCAGTCGCTCTTCAATTGTTTCGCTTGTAGTCTCGACGTCCTTCGCCAGTAACAACAGAGATCGTAAAGAGACCAACTTGTCGCAAAACCATTCAAACTGCGGCAGTGGGCACGGCAACAAAATCAGACAAAGGTTGTTGCTACGAAAGGTTTTGCCGAAGCGTTTTCTCACCTGAATCACATGAGAATAACGCTTAAAAAGAATCCTCTCCTCTACCAGCATGGTACTTCCGATAGTACGCCCTCTGAGGTAACATGCTACAAATATCTAGGCCTATGGATTTCCAATAATCTTTCTTGGAACAAACATATGATACCGTCTCGGCAAATGCTCTTCGTAAAACATTCTTTTTGGCCTGTAGTATTCCCATACATTCATAAGGTCACGCACGGCTTGAAAAAAGTCGCTAACCGGTATAATGTACCGATGGTATTCTCGGCTCCCCAAAAGCTTTCCCAGTTAAGCCGTCGCATTACTTGCGATAGGCAAAAGCTTGGCTGCCAGAAGAAACATGGCCAGCGTTTCGTGAAGTGTGCCACAAATGTGATTTATGAAATTCCTCTGTCCTGCGGAAAATCCTATATTGGACAGACGGGGCGGTGTGTCAATGACCGGCTTAGGGAGCATGCACTAGATATAAAAAATAACGAAGGTGAGCGACTTGTGGTTCACTGCAGAGCCTGCACCGATTGCTTCCCACGGTTCCGTGAGGCGAGGATTTTGGGTAGGGGCAGGTGTCAGACATCCCGAGAAACTCTGGAAGCGTTCTACATCAAGAATGCGGGCCCTAACTGTGTTAGTGATACATCGGTTTTTCTTTATGAGGCTGAGCGCAAGTTTTTATCGCGCCTAATCAGCTAGTGTTTTTTTTTTTTCATGTTACCTTGTACGCATGCGCGGTGTTTTGTTTCGTGGCCTATATATGTCGAGTGCTTCACCCTCAATAAACAGTTGAAGTGTGCGCCCGTGGTGTCGTCTTCTTTCTGTGTGTGGTGTGTGTTAGGCGCAAAATCTTTCAGTATGCAACACCAACTAGCCCAGCAGTTAACTCTCCTAAAGTATATTCTTCTTGAGGCTTACACTATGGTTCGATACTCCTCAAACACGTTTCTTTGCGTATAACACTATTGTGTGGCCAATATTAGAATATACCGTAATGATCTGGGACTCATATATCAAGATCAACCAAGATACCAAGATCATATACCAAGGTATACCAAGATCGGGTTACCGGGGACCCGGTGTCAGTGGCCATGTTAGTTAGACTCGGTGGCCGAGGCTGCGTCGTCCTTTTAGGCGGGAAAAGGGGCCAAAATTCAGGCGACTCTCCGCGGATATGGCGGCTGGGTCGCTGGTGGACAGGTGTGAGGGTCGTTGTGATGCTGTGCGGAGTGCGGTAGTCGGGAAGCGTTACCCAGCACTGCTCCACCTGAAAGGGGGTTTAATAGCTCAGGCACCACCAGAACCAGGAAGGCAGAACCAGGCGCAGAACGAGGCCTTCTAGGCGTCCGCGGTTATTCTAGAGCCCGGCAGCAGCACGCGCTCAGCGATAGCACTGCCGCTACCTCGTTGTCACATCTTCGTGGATGAAAGGAGCCATCCTGGCGACTCAAGGCGTAGTGCAGATCAAGGGGTCATGGTAAGGCTTGAGACGACTGACATGCACCGTTTCACGGCCACGACGGCGAAGGTCAGAGGAGGGTGTCAGTGGTTCGACGACATAGTTCACAGGGGAAGGTTGAGAAAGAACACGGTAAGGGCCTTGATATTTGGCTTGGAATTTGGACGACAGGCCAGGAGAGCCAGCAGGGATCCAGAGCCAGAGGAGTGAGCCGGGGGAAAGGGGTACGTGAGTTTGACTACCGGAATCCCGACGCTCTTTTTGTCGATTCTGGTCAGCGGACGTGAGGGAACGGGCGAGCTGGCGGCATTCCTCGGCATACTTGGCAATTTCAGAAGCAGTTGCGCAGTCAGAGGCATCAAGATGGTAGGGAAGAATGGTGTCAAGCATGCTTGTAGGTTCGCGGCCGTAAAGAAGAAAGAACGGAGAATAGCCTGTGGTGGACTGGACAGCGGTATTATATGCGTAGGTGACGAACGGAAAAACGAGTTCCCGGTTGGAATGGTCGGGACTGATATACATGGTGAGCATGTCACCGAGTGTCCGGTTAAACCGTTCGGTGAGGCCGTTGGTCTGAGGATGGTACGCTGTGCAGGTTCTGTGAACGATGCGGCACTCTTGCAGAAGCGCCTGGACAACCTCGGATAAAAACACACGGCCGCGGTCGCTCAGAAGCTCACGAGGGGCGCCGTGGCGGAGAATGAGCTGGCGGAGAATGAAGAAGGCCACGTCTCGCGCTGTAGCCGCCGGAAGAGCCGCCGTTTCAGCATAGCGCGTGAGATGGTCTATGGCGACTATAACCCAACGGTGACCTGAAGGGGTAGAGGGCAGGGGCCCGTAAAGGTCGATGCCGACGCGATCAAAGGGACGGGCAGGGCAAGGTAATGGCTGCGATGGGCCAGAAAGGCGCTGTGACGGAGACTTGCGGCGTTGGCACACAATGCATGAGTGAATGTACTTGCGTAAAAAGCTGTACATTCCACGCCAGTAGTACCGGTGCCGAAGTCGAGTGTAGGTTTTCAAAACACCAGCATGAGCAGTCTAGGGGTCTGCATGGACAGAGGCGCAGACTTCAGCTCGTAGTTGGCGAGTGATGACGAGGAGCCATTTTCGACCATCGGGCATGTAATTGCGACGATATAGGATACCGTCAGGCAGAGTGAAGTGACGGGCTTGTCGCCGAAGTGAGCGAGAGGCAGCTGCCGTAGGGGGCCCAGACAGATGGTGCACGAGAGATGTAATCCAGGGGTCCTTGCGCTGTTCCACAAGCATGTTTACCGGGCGCAACGAGGACAGCTCGGAGTCAATGCTCGAGATGGTCGCAGTGTCGGAAGGCAGCGGAGACCGGGAGAGGGCGTCAGCGTCAGAGTGCTTACGGCCAGAGCGATAGACGACTCGAATGTCGTACTCCTGGAGGCGCAGAGCCCAGCGGCCAAGGCGACCCGATGGATCCTTCAACAATGACAGCCAGCACAAAGCGTGGTGATCGGTGACTACGTCGAAGGGGTGGCCGTAGAGGTATGGTCGGAATTTGGTTATCGCCCACAGAATGGTCAAGCATTCTTTTTCTGTGAAAGAGTAATTGATCTCGGCCTTGGACAGCGTGCGGCTCGCATAGGCGACAACGTATTCTGGAAATCCAGGTATTCGCTGGGCGAGCACAGCACCAATGCCCACGCCGCTAGCATCCGTGTGTACTTCTCTCGGGACGTTAGGGTCGTAATGACGAAGGATGGGAGGTGAAGTAAGGAGTCGACGTAGGGTAACAAAAGCTTCATCGCACTCAGAGGACCATGACGACAAGGAGTTCTGGGCTTGAAGCCGCGTCAAAGGCGAAATGATTGTAGCGAAATTTCGGATGAAGCGCCGAAAGTAGGAACAGAGGCCAATGAAACTCCGCAGTTCTTTGAGAGTAGAGGGCTTTGAAAAGTCGGCAACAGCGCGAAGCTTTGCCTGATCCGGAAGGATGCCCGCTTTGAATACGACTTGGCCGAGTACGGTCAGTTGGCGAGCGCCGAAGTGGCATTTATTCAAATTTAGTTGCAGGCCGGCGGCGGTGAGGCAGGTCAACACTTGGCGCAGACGAGTCAGATGTGTGAAGAAGTCGGCCGAGAAAACAACGATGTCGTCGAGGTAGCAAAGACACGTCTTCCAGCGCAAGCCGCGCAAGTCGTTATCCATCATGCGTTCGAATGTTGCGGGGGCATTGCAAAGACCAAATGGCATGACGTTAAATTCGTATAGTCCGTCGGGCGTGACGAAAGCAGTTTTTTCATGATCGCATTTTGACATTGGGATTTGCCAGTATCCAGAACGCAGATCCAGGGACGAAAAGAATTCCGCACCTTGCAGACAATCGAGGGCGTCATCGATGCGTGGTAGAGGATAAATGTCTTTCCTACTTATTGTGTTTAGGCGGCGATAATCCACACAGAATCATATGGAGCCATCTTTCTTTCGAACCAGCACGACCGGGGATGACCAAGGGCTGTGCGACGGCTGTATAATCCCACGCTCGAGCATGTCGTCCACTTGCTCGTTGAGGACTCGACGCTCTGTCGCTGACAAGCGATATGGGCGCTGTCGCAGAGGTGGATGGGAGCCGGTATCGATGGTATGGTGGACATGTGAAGAACGCCCGAGGGGAGACTGGCACGCGTCAAACGATGAACGAAATTGGTGTAACAGGTGGAACAGCTGGTCACGGTAGGGAGAAGTGAGATCTTGATCGATGGCGCTATACAGAATGTCAGAGGGCGGTGGGGATGACAGGGGAACAGGAGTAAGAGAGTCCAGCGATGGCGGGAGAGCAGTTTCTCGGTCGTCGTCAAGTTGCAGAAGTTCAGCCGGTTCGACGCACCCAAGGCATTCACCATGAATCAGGGTCACTGGAGATGAGAGGGTTGCTGACGAGCGTGGCTGTCGTTCCGGAGGTCACCGTGAGGACAGCGAAGGGTAGCGGCATGTTCTTGCGGCGAAGAAATAACTCCGAGGGGGTAAAGAGTACAGTTACAGCAGTTTGGTTGCGTGGTGAGGCGCACGAGAGGGATACAAGGACAGAGGAATTTGCCGGGAGCTCGACATCGTGAGACAGGTGTACTTTGGCCGGATATTCAGGAGACGTTGCGGCCGGGTAGGCGTTGGGCAGGGCAGGAGAGGATCAGGAATTGAATGATGTACAAGGCGTCTTCAATAACGACTCGCGCGGTGCAGGTTGCGAGCGGCTCGACCTGTTCGGCGGTAGCAGTGCGAAGAGAAACTCCCGAAAATGGCGTCATGACTTTCTTCAGTTTTCGACAAAATTTCGCGTCCATAATTGAGACAGCAGCTCCGGTGTCCACGAGAGCATAGGTTGCAACACCTTCGACAAAAACATCAATAACGTTTGTTGGTGAGAGCAGAGGCCTTGTAGAGTTCCCAGGGGACGCAGCTCTTGCCTCGGGAACTGCGCTCATTAGATTTCCGCAGCGGAAGGGCTGGCCCGACGGCGCATAGGAGATAGGGAACGGCGCCGCGGAGAAGAGGAACGATGAGAGGTGGCAGTCTGGCGGTTGGTGGAGAAGGCAGGAGGCAATGGGTCCGCTTGCACGCGGGGCGGCTGTATGTAAGACCCATACGCAGATGGTGGCAGGGCGTCAGCAAGCGAAGAAGGACGTCTGCGGCAGTAGCGGGCTACATGGCCGGCGAAGCCGCAGGCGAAGCAGATAGGCCTATTGTCGCGAGTACGCCACACACGACCGTAGTGCGAGACTGCCGGCGTGAAGCGAGGCGACGGTTGTGCCACCTGAGCCCGATACGAGAAATCAGGCGGGGGCGTCGAAGGTGGCGGCGCTTGAGTGGCGTCTTGAAAAGGGCTCAAGAGATGGGATGGTGGTCTGGCAAGAACGGCGGCGTACGTAAGAGGGGCAGCAACAGGTTGCTGGGGCAGGGGTGGCAGGGCCTCCGCGACTTGGGCTCGGATCGTCTGCTGAAGGGTGGGAGACAGCGCTGGCGGGGGGTTCCGAACTCCAGAGATGAGCGCTAGTTGGCGTGCGATCTCCTCTCGAATGAACTTCTGAATGTCATGCCTGAGCTGCTGCCCTCCTGCGGTCTCGACATCAGCGGACAGGACGTCAGCAGGCTGTACGGTGCGAAGAGTGAGGACGCGTAGCTCGCGGAGCTCCTCGTAGCTCTGGCAGAGGCTGATGACGGAGGCCACGGGGGCCGGCTGCTTGGCTAGAAGCATTTGGAATGCATCTTCATCGATACCCTTCATGATATTTTGGATCTTATCAGCCTCGGTCATATCGCTGTTCACGCGCTTGCAAAGATCCACCACGTCCTCAATATAACTAGTAAATGTCTCGCCAGGCTGCTGAGCCCGTTCGCGTAAGCGCTGTTCGGCGCGAAGTTTGTGCGCGCCAGGACGGCCAAATACCTCAGTGAAGCTCGTCTTGAACGTGGACCATGTGGCGATATCGGCTTCGTGGTTACGGAACCAGAGGTTGGCGACATCAGCCAGGTAAAAGATGACGTTGTTTAGTTTCATGGCGTCGTCCCAGCGGTTGTGCGTGCTGACCCGCTCGTAGGAAGCCAGCCAGTCCTCGATGTCAGAGTCGCCGAGCCCACTGAAGACAGCCGGGTCCCGTTGTCGAGGTGTGCCGGAGCAGACAAGCGGAGCAGCCGGTGGCTGGGGAGCCAGGGGGGCGTTATTCGACATTCCTGACGTTACAGTGCCGCTGCGGAGCTCCAGGACGGGATCAGGAGCAACCTCCACCACTTGAAACGGGGTTTAATAGCTCAGGAACCACCAGAACCAGGAAGGCAGAACCAGTCGCAGAACGAGGCCTTCTAGGCGTCCGCGGTTATTCTAGAGCCCGGCAGCAGCACGCGCTCAGCGATAGCACTGCCGCTACCTCGTTGTCACATCTGCGTCTTTACACACCAAATGTTACGAGCAGTTCGAAGGAGAACCTCCGGAGACGAGACGTAAAACTGTGGCGGTCCCTCCGAGCGCGCGGAAGAGAAGTCCGAGCGCGCGAGCGGAAGAGAAACATCTTTCTCCACGGATGCAGGCGCTTTTTCTTCTATGCCTGCACCTCTATCACTAATATTCTTAAAAAAGTGGCTTACCATCCGTTCCTGATAGAAATCGTATTTGTCGCTTGAAATTATTTTTACAGTTAATTAATGGACATTCCAACAGTGACATCTCGAAAACTGTAATTACTCTAGTGGTTATGCTACACGCCTGCGACATTACCTCTCCGTAAAGCCTTTTATCTACGAGAACGAACTGATACAAATATTCCTATTTTCCTAGAACCATTACCGAACGGAACAACCTTGCCGGTCATATAGTAGAATTCTTTGCCCCATTTTGAGGCGCTCCTGCAATAAGTGACGAATTTTTTAGGGTTCGTTTCCTCCGTAATTTGTACTGTTTTACTCAAAGTGCTTGATTATAACCTGTTATATGCTTGGCTCGATGACTATAGGGTATGTATTATAATGTTGTGATAACGAACAATACAGTGTGATGCAGTAATTTAGCTGCTATTGACGCCTTGCCTGATGTATTTTTCTTGTTGTCCTTTGGTGTTATATAAATGTATGTACCCACCTGCGAGATTCTTCATTTCAAGACCGCAGTATTTATAAATAATAAAATAAATGAAAACCCAGCGGTTTCTGTATCCTCGACATCACAAGGCGGGCGCCACGCCAAGCCCGCTTTCCCAAGGATCACTATATAATCTCGCGCACTATGCTGAATGCTTCCAAAAAGAAAACACGGAAAATACATTTCGTATCGCTAGGCTAAAAAACTTTTCTAGCGCCCGCCGTTCACGGTGTGCGTGCAAGCACCTCAAAGCAGCGAACAGCGCGCAGCAGAAGAGGCGGGGCGAGTATGCATGGCCTTACGACGTCAGCGACCAGGGGTTGCCAGACCAGCTAGCTATTCGCAAAAGAAACGACTAAAATTATTTCAGACAATATCTACCGCATCAAATCAACTGAAACTTCGGGGAGTTGTAAGTTGACGTGTTGGAAATTAAACGCAATAAGCAGGGCATGCATGAAATTAGGCTGTTCATGGCCCCTTTAATTTAGCCGCGACATGCAAGGTTGCATGACGATGTCAGAGCTAAGACGAGGAAGACTACCTCCGACAGCGTTGGGCTTAGAACCAAGATTTATTGCGCTGCACGCGCGGCGTGGCCCAGTGCCAACTTCGTCTTCATTGAGCGGCGCCGCGCACGGCGCGAGTTCTGGCCGGCGACAAGGGCGCGACGCGTGGTGCGCTACAGGTGCTACAGGGCTCCCACAGGGGCCGCCGAGCAGACATGTTTTGATGAGGCCGCAGTAGAAGGGTGGCAGGGTTGAAGCGAGAGTGGGTGGATGGACCGTGGTTGGAGGAGCGGCAACATAGACTGGTATGAGTCTGTCAGTAGACACGACATCTTCAAGACCGTTTATGTCGAGCGTGAACTTCTTAGGCGTACGATGGAGCAAGCGAAACGGTCAAATGTAGGGCGATGTTAGGAATGGACTACCGCGGTCACGCTGGACTAAGACATGGCGGCAAGAGCCTACATCCCAGCTGACAAACACGGACTGAAGGTGACGGTCAGCATGGATGAAAGCAGTAATGTGTCGAAATGTGTTGCGCAAGCCCCGGAGGTGGGTGGAAGCATCATGGATGAATGGAGGGGACGAATGCGAGAAGGGAGGCGCAGGGGAACGCCGTAGACTAGCTAAGCAGAAGAGTAGCCCAGGTCAGCCTTCAGTCCCGAGTGGATGCCCAGAAGGATGAGGGGGTCGAAGGTGGTCGGACCAGCGTACCCTGATAAGTGATAGGGGCAGCCGACAGTTGTCGATTAAGACGTCCCACCATGCCATTAGCAAAAGGATGGTAGGTGGTGGTATGAATGTGGCGAACGCCCAAAATGCTGGCAGGGGCGGTGAACAGGGCCAATTGAAACTGATGGCCGTGGTCAGGTCTGACGCAAGAGGGGCAGCCAAAACGAGACACCCAGCCGGCCATGAAGCCCCTAGCAACTGTTTGTGCCGTAGTGTCAATAATGGGCAGCGCATCGGGCCAGCGGGTGAAACAATTCACACATTTGAGCAGGTAACAGGGCCACGTGATGAAGGGAGGGTTCCAAGGTCTATGTGGACGTGGGCAAACGACGCGTCGGAAGTCGAAAAGAAGAGGCAGGCGTGACGGTATGTCGGTGAACTTTGACGCACTGGCACTGAAGGCAGGTGCGTTCCGATCGGCGGACGTCGGCGTTGATGCTTGGCCAAAGGAAGCAAGATGTGACCAGCTTCTGCGTCGCACGGATACCAGGTGGCTCAAGCGGTGCGGTTTTTCAAAAATGGTGCGGCGGAAGGCCAAGGGTACGCAGGGGCGCGAGCCGCTAGTGGATATCTCGCACGTAAGGAACCGGTAGGAAAACGGCAGTGGGCATTCGGCGAAGGACAGGAACGTGGATGAGGAGCCAAGACGATGCAACTCTGGATCGTTGCGCTGTGCAGCCGCTAGGTCATCCATGTCCACTGGTGATTCGGACGACATGGCACTAACATGGGAAAGCGCATCAGCAGCAGCATTCTCCGGGCCATGGACGTGACGGAGATCCACTGTAAACTCGGGAGATCAAACACAGTTGGCGCATCTCGCGTGCAGTGCAGGTGCTGTGGTTCCTTTGGAAGGCAAACGTCAAGGGCTTATGGTTCGTGGTGACGTGAAAATCCCGGTCCTGCAGGAAGTGGGAAAAAATGTTTGATGGTGAGTTAAAGTGCAAGGAGTTCTCGACCGAAGGTGCTGTATTTAGCCTCAGGTGGCTTCGGTTTTTATGCGAAGAAACCGAGAGGCTGCCAATCTGTAACCTGTCTCCAACCCCAGACTGCCAACCTGCGATCGGTCGGAGCTAAGGCGACGGAGAACTAGCTCCGACAGCATTGGCCTTCGAACCAAGATTTATTGCGCTGCACGTCCACCGGCCCAGTGCCAACTTCGTCTTCATTGACCGGCGCCCCGCATGGCGCGAGTTCTGGCCTGCGACTAGAGTGCGACGCGAGGGCCGCTTCATGGACGCATCATTTTATAGGTACCATTAAGCTAATGGCTATATATACAGAATTGGTCTTCCTTTACCTAACATTCATATATCCCTGGGAGTCCTCATACCACAAATGGCGCAATGGTGCAGCAGTTAAACTCTGTGGCACCGCCCTGGGATGGTAGGTGCTGCCACCTGTGGGGCTTGTGCAATCCAGGCTGTCTGCGGGCGACATGAGGACTCCATCTTTTATGGGTACCATCGAGTGTCGGCACACACACACACACACACACACACACACACACACACACACACACACACACACACACACACACACACACACACACACACACACACACACACACACACACACACACACACACACACACACACACACACACACACACACACACACACACACACACACACACACACACACACACACACACACACACACACACACACACACACACACACACACACACACACACACACACACACACACACACACACACACACACACACACACACACACACACACACACACACACACACACACACACACACACACACACACACACACACACACACACACACACGCACACACACACGCACGCACGCACGCACGCGCACACACACACACACACACACACACACACACACACACGCACACACACACACACACACACACACACAAGGACACCCAATTAGCCGATACCATCACTCGAGGCCTTTGCCATATTTCTCAAATTCATTCTGTTCTGTGTCAGCTGCGGCCATCCTATCTCCGCAAACTTCCTTATCTCATTCGCTCACCTAGCTTTCTGCCGCTTCCTGCTGCTCTTGCCTTTCCTTGGAATCCGTTCCAATACGCTTGAGGACCATCGGTTAACTTGCGTTCGCATTATATGCCCTGTCCACGCCCATTTATTCTTCTTGACTTGGATTATATATGTCATGGACCCGCGTTTGTACCCTTGCCCACTCTCCCCTTTTCCTGTTTCTTAACGTTACACATATAATTTTCCTTTCCATAACTCCTTGCGTGGCTGCCAATTTTAGTTGAATCCTTCCCGTTATCCTCCACGTTTTTGTCCTATAGGTGAGTACCGCTAAGATACTGCTGTTATATGCCTTTCTTTTGAGGGAGATTGGTTATATGCTATTCATGATCTGAGAGAACCTGCCACATGTGCTCCCCCCATTCTTATCCTTCTAGTTATTTCCCTCTCATGATCCGGATCAGCTGTCACTACCTGCCCTAAGTAGACGCATTCCTTTACCACTTCCAGCACCTGCACCTCGCTGCCAATTGTGAACTGCTGTTGCCTTGCTAGAGTGTTGAACATTACTTTGGTTTTCTGAATATTAATTTTTAGACCCGCCGTGCTGCTCAGTCTGTGTAACTCATTGATTATACTTGGCAGTTATCTCCTGAGTGACTTAGCAAGGCACTGTCCTCAGCGAATTTAACTCTTATGCCCAAATGTAATACGAAGGCAAGATAACCGCTGGTTCTTAATTATAACGGAGTGGATTCTAAGAGAAGGCAAGCGTAGCAGGGGGCGGCAGTAAGTTAGGTGTGCGGATGAGATTCAGAAGTTTGAGAGCATACGGTGAGCGCTGCTGGCAGAGGACAGGGTTAATTGGAGAGACATGGGAGAGGCCTTTGCTCTGCAGTGGGCGTAGTCAGGCTGATGATGATGATGACATCTAAAGTGTGCTTATTCTTTTAGCTATTACCTCGGAAGTAGCTTGTAAACGCGGAAAATATACTCATTAATCAGTAGTTTTTGCTTTTGAAGTCCTTGACATCCTCTTTCTTATGGATTATAGAAATGTTAGCGTCCTTCCAAGCTTCCTCTACTCTCGAGGTCTTGTGCCGTTGAGCACACACGGTTGCAAGTTTCTCTACCACACTATCCCTACCGTACCTCAACAAATGTGCAGTTACTTGATTTTTTCCCATGGCGCTTATAACTTTCGCGTTCATTGTATGCCTTCCTGTACTTCCTATCCAGCAGCCGGTGGCGTATATGCTTCCTCGACACTATGGGCCGTGTCACTGGCGTCCCGATTATTTCGGCTACTTTTTAAACCTGTGCTAAATTTTTCGACTTTGTTAGCTTGAGTCTGGGCTGAAATTAATTAGCGCTCCAAACAGTAAAAGAACCTATGCCCTACCAGCTGCACTTGAGTACCGGACGCTGGGGATAGACTACGGCAAGTGGTCGATTTTGAGCAACGATGAGAGATAGCACGCAGTAGGTTGTGGATTGTCTTTTGAAACCTTGCCTGTATTTTCTTGGTCGTACCATAAATGATTAAGGTGCCCGGGAGATAAGGGCCGGACGTTTGAAGCAGCCTTTGATTTTTATAAATCTCAGAACATTAGTGTTCTTCTTAAAGTGTGCATATAAAAGATGGCCTCGTCCAAGACTTTGACGAGGTCGTTTTCAGAACCTGTCGGAAAGATGCGCCACCAAATCTAGGATCCCTGGGCCCCGGCATGTTTCTATTGAACAGCTCGCACTATTTTTCTGCATTAGTTGACATATATGTCCCTAAGTTTGCATATGACATACGCGATTATAATCGTTCCGTTTACACGCGTATTTATAGAAATTAGTCCAGTTACCATCAAAAGCGTCAGGCTATATACGATAGCTTCGCAAATGTCGAGCTGCTGCAGTTGTGAGATTTACATTTGCAGTACTTTTGCCGTCATGGAATCATTGACAGACCTGCTTCGACATACGTGGCAAAGCTGCCCGAGCAGCAGCCTCAAAGAAAGGTTTGAAGTCTTCCGGTTTCGCGCTTACCTGCTAGCTTTATGTTTGTACTTACTTGAGCGCTACAGTGGAAGCATCAGCCTGGATGTGATGACAGCCATTACAGCTGCCCCGTCGGAGCGGCTGCAGAGCCTTACTGTACCGTCCTCTTGCAGCAGTCCTCTTGTGCCCACACCATTCTCCGTTAACCACAACGGTCTGTGGACAACATATGTGCTCACAACAGTTCGGCTTAATCACATTGAGTCGTCAGTCTATTGCCAAGACAGTGCTGTCGCTATGCAAGGCTTTACATCATATCACGCCTAAAAGCGGTACACTCCTGTCATGCTGCAAATAGCATCCCTTTAAAGAGTACCGCCGCTGGAGTACAGACCAGAAGTCGCTCCTGGAGAACGCCGTGGCCCCCGCACCGTCAGCGGTGCCTTCATCTTGGGCTCCTCCGGAGGTAACGGCGTCTTCCTCGCCAGGAGGAGCGGCCGGGTATAGAAGTGCACGAAGAAAGGGATAAGTTTAGCCCGTTTTGTTTCGGTGGCGGCGCGTGGGACAGCCACCGCAGAAGGAGGAGCCGCTTCCTCGGGCCCCCCATCGCATTGTGGCGCCGTTGTGCACAATGGCGCAGCCACAATGGGGGAATGCGCGCATATGCGCGCTCTCTGCCGCCGCCGGCGGATCATCTCGGCACTTTCACCGGCGCGCAAACCGGTTGCGCCGACTCGGTGGCCTCGATCGGCGGCGGCCGGCGCAACTTCTTCGGCGTCGGCCAGAAGCGGCCCATTCGCCGAGCACGCTGCCGCCATGAGTGCAGGCTCCCCGGATTACCCCTGCTGCTCCCGCGGCGACCTCCGCAGCTGAGAGAGAGCCCCGTGTGCAGTGTGTGCGTTGTGTGTTGTCCTCGTCCAGGATGCCCGCGCCTCTCTTCCTCCTCGCCTGCCTGCTCGCCGCCGGTGAGTGCCGGACCCGGGTTCCTCGGAGGGTCCCGTTACTCGTCCGCCGCTGCTCCCGCCGCGGAGGCGTGGACGGAAGCCACGCAAATAGCGGGCCCTGTATAACGGTGACGTGATGCTTGCGGAACATAGCGGCGGAACGGGTCGCATCGCGATAACTGGTCGGGCTGCCCGAGCGCACTTGTTTGTGCCTCTTGCTTGTCTTGAAGGATGAGAAACAAGGTGGCATGAGAGCTGCTAAACGAATCCTTGGGCTTTCCAAAGGCTCTTCAAAGTTTTTCTTTTCAACAAAGGTGCTTTCGTTTTCTAGCTTCTGGGTTTGGCAATCCGAAAGTGACACACACGTTTACAGGGCCAGTGAGAGCCGTCATTTGGAATCCGTGAAGAAGGTGTGACTCATCTTTGTCTTCTTTTTTTACTAAGTACGCGTGCAGCCTCGCAGGGCGTCAGATGGAGCGGAGTCCTATTTAAGGCACCTCTGCCATATACTTGATGTAGCCGCTTGCCAGAGGAGGCCCGCGCGGCCCGCCGGGGTCGCACTTGAACGAGGTTGCGCGAAGACACGACTCGTCCGCAATCAGGCCTCCGCTTTCTTTATCTTGCCGCGTCAGCCTCTAGGCCTTCTCCTGCTTTAGTGCAGCGGTATCGAACCATTTTCACCGTTTGCTAAGCGAAAACCAGGTTCTATCGTAGCCCTGCATCTTTCCTGGTCCTTTTTGTTTTAGGCGGACGTCGCGGACGCGTTGCGAAGATGAATTTACTGTGGGGAGTGATGTGAAAGCCTGGGATAGTTAGCACCAGGAGGAGCAACGTCCGCGTTCCTATTAGTCCCATGACGGTATTCTCGACACGTCCCTGGACAAGATGCGTCGCTTGAGTTTCCAGTTCACAGAAGATGCCAAGCGAGCGTATTTTGCTACTTTGGCTGGTACTCCCACGGCCAAGTAGATTTCTCGATGGCCTCCGTGGCGCTGTCAAGACCCAGCTGCACAAATGCTTTGTCCGCACCGGCCCTCCGTGGGATGCCGTCTTTTGCACGCCGTATGATTCTAAGCTCGGTCTTGGGCCGCCGCGGTGGCTCAGTGGTTATGGCGCTCGGCTGCTGACCCGAAAGACGCGGGTTCAATCTAGGCCGCGGTGGTCGAATTTCGATGCAGGCGAAATTCTAGAGGCCCGTGTACTGTGCCATGTCAGTGCATGTTAAGGAAGCCCAGGTGGTCGAAATTTCCGGAGCCCTTCATTACGGCGTCCCTTATAGCCTCAGTGACTTTGGGACGTTAAACCCCCATAAACCATAAACCTAATCTAAGTTCGGTCTGTGGCTTCTCTGGTGGCCACGCATTTTGCGGCGCGAATAACCCGATTAAGGAATTACGGCGTGAGAGAATTATTATGGTGCCCCGCTGATGTTGCTTTGGGCTTGTTAATGAATGTGACGCGTAAAGCCAACATTGAATGACGCCTGAAAACGCCGCACCTTGCAACAGAAGCGAGGCAAATGCTGTTTTGGATACGTCATAATAATAACGTCGGGTCAACGCTGGCCGAACGAGGCGACTCGTGAGGGTGCGCCGCCGGGGGAACTTCGCTGATGAACTGGCATTGCCGGGACGTATGTTCTGAGAGGCAAGCGATGATGCGTGTACGTAACGGGGTTCAAGCGGGTGATTCCGGCCTGCCGAAACAGGAGGGACGGGGAGCGGAATGGGCGTCAAACCAGACACCCGCGCGCGGGGAAAAACAAGCGATGAAACCGACGCAGCGCCTCCAGCTCCATGCGTAGACTTTCCGGACTCGCATACGCCAACCGGTTATTGTAGTCTTGAACAAGCGCAAGTACTGGGCTGCGCATACTTATGCAGTCTTACGGCAGGATTTGTTATTCTTGACACCGAAGTGAGTGAAAGGACGTGAGAAAATGCATCCCTTACACACGCATGCTCGCGTCACCAGAGCTCGTTGCGATGGCTATGGTCCTTTTCTTTCTTAACTGATTCCTTCAGCACAGCTTCACAAGCGCTTTCTTTTCCTTTTTTCAGGCGCAATGCTCGAGGATTTTCAACTGTTTTCAGGGTTAGTTTCGATAGCTGAAGCTGGTATTTTGCTATGCGTGGTAATTTCCTCGCAGTATATTCTATGGACATATGGGAGCAGCCTCCCAAACTGCCCAGCCAGTGCGCGGAGTTCTCGGCCTTAGTTACAACCTTTACAGGTGCGTGCTTGTCGTTCAGCGTGCACACGTGACATCTCGTGTTCTTTAGAGTTCGTGACATTTGGTGTTGAGACGCAAATATTATGCAGCTATACACACTTGACAGTACACCTGCAGTCGTAGCACCGTGGAAAACTCGGCAGCGGTCGCATGCCGTCATCGTTGAATGCAGGAGCTCTGTTCTGCGGGTATAAAGGGCACTTCACCGCGAAGCTGTCCACAGTCACTGTGTAGTACGCGGAGAAATTCCTCCTGGGGTCTGGCTAAATGCCCAAGATGGCGTTTTTTTTGGTCTAGTTTGCGCATGATTAATTTATATACAAGCACTCGAACGACAAGGATCGATAATGTTTTCTCGAAGTCAAGAGGTTTAATTTCAATGCATATTATTGGCGCGGGAAAGGCGGGCACATATAAAAGGCTCGGTCGGTCCTTCCCCAAAGAAATTGAAAAGAAAACGAGTTTTCCGCCGCACAGCGCATTCACTTTTCTTCTCGGGTTATGAAAGTGCTAAAGAGAAGTCCGCCACACGTGCGGTTTATGACCATCCTGTCTTGTTCATGTGGCTTACAAAAATATCACAACGCTAAGAGAAACGTTTCTTACACTGGGTGTGTCGTCTTTTCCTTGTACCACCTCTACGCGCTGTTTTCAGCCATGTTTACTATTCGCTAACTAGTCCGACTCCAGACAGTTATCAATAGCACTCTTCACTTTCTTTTGAAAGGAATGCGGTGATTACCCTAGAAAGGCTGGCCAGTAGCTGAAAACGACGACGCCGACAGTTGCCGGTGCACTGCAGCTTCAAAATAAGCTCCATGGCTGCGTCGTTCAAGAGGCCTCCATCGATCTGTGAGAACAGCCGCTGCTCGTATATCGTAGCTGGGCGCCGCACGGAACTCCTTCAGGTCTTGCTGTGCTTTGTCTGCGAGAGCCAGCGTCTTGTATGTGATCTGCTCAGGGTGAGGTCGTGTGCTTATCTTGCCTTTGTGTTTCGCTTTCGTTAATTATAAAAATGAATGGCTGACTTCTATGACGTTTGCCTGAGTCCCGGATGTCTTAATTCCACAGTTGGTCGACTGACCTGCCGCCTATTTGTGCTGAGCTTGTTGAATAAATTTTTTCCCCAGTTTATTTGCGCTCACAGATCTGTACTGTGCAGTAATACACGGGAAAAATTCGTCTTAACAAGCATTTTGGAACCTTTGTTTATGCTTCCACAGGGACACTAACCCTAAGCTGGCGCTTCCGAAAATCTCTATGAGATTAAATTTAGCATCACGTTTGTGTATTTTTTGTATTATTTCACCATAGCTCGGCAACAAGTCGTTCAGTTAGTGTCGCATTCCATTATCAGTGCCACTTATACGTGTTTTGTTGCCTTCATTGTAGTCACGAGATGTTACGTACTTCAAGAACAACTTCGTGAGGCGACTCACCGTGCGCATAAAATCGTTAAAGCACGTGAAATGGTGGCACGATACGCATACCGCTGTGCTCGCAAATGTGCATTCGAGCTCTGGCTCGCGGCAAAAAACTTGTCTCCAGGAGCACAGTTGCGCGCTCTCCACTACATCTGCACCGCCAAATTTGAAAATATGACTTCGGGCGCTTTCTATTGGAATAACGTATGGGATTGCACTACTGCGACTAGCTCTCGTTCTCATTCCACTCACCAATCCACACTAATCCACTTTAATCCCCCATAATTTAAATTCCGGAGTAAGTCTACTTCCAAAAATTTTGAGAATTTTGGGGGTGAGTCAACTTGAACCAACTTCGAAGTGCTGTCGCATTTTCTCCTTTAAGAGTGTGGTCACGGTGTAAGAAAAACTATTCTTGCACCGTGAGTGTGGTTAAGGGGCCCCCAAGTTTTTTTCTTTTATTTCGTCTAGTAGCGCCGTACTTACCGCATTTGCCAAAGGTAACCAGGCTGCGTGGGTAGCTTCTCAATCGTATAGAGTACCACTGATATCGCCCCTCAAGCTTTGAATATCTGTAAGATCGTTGACCTCACCTTTCAGTACCTTTTGACCTTTAGGGAAGCCCTAAGGGCTTTATTACACGGGACTGCATGGTTGTAGTGGAGCCTTTAGGGCTCCTTCAAATCTCGTTGAACATTTTCAGACCTCTGTCTGAAAGGTAACGTCATGAAAGCTAAAGGTCATGAAAGGCAACGTCAAGGATTGTCCTCACTCTGCAGATATTTGGAGCTTGAGGGGCGAAATAAGTGCTACACTATACGACTGAAAAGTAACCCACGCAACCTGCTTACTTTTGGCAGAGACAGTGCACCACTACAAGTGTCAAACTAAGCCAAATTTTAGTTTTTCTGCGCTGCCTTAGATGGCGAACACGTTGACCCCATTGCATTTGTCCGACACTTGAGCAGTTTGTCTTCCGTCCACATTTCGCGCTGGCAATTTTCTTTACACACGAATAAACAAA
Organism: Amblyomma americanum; assembly: GCF_052857255.1. Classification (NCBI taxonomy): domain Eukaryota; kingdom Metazoa; phylum Arthropoda; class Arachnida; order Ixodida; family Ixodidae; genus Amblyomma; species Amblyomma americanum. The sequence goes on from NC_135500.1 coordinate 46,417,201, forward strand.
CTCCCTTGCGTTAGTCGAGGACTCCTGAACGCAGAAGCGAAGCGTCATGGAAAGGGGGCAGTGGTTGGCCACTGGTCATTACATGCATAAAGAGGACGAAGTTACGTGCGAGAGAACGGTGCGAACTAGGGCTCTGTAAGCCGTTCTTGTTTTGTTTTAGTCGTGAAACCGTGTAGTAAGTGGGCCGTATGCCGGCCTGTAGGTTGTCTAAACGTCGTCGCGTAATTAAAACATGGTGTATTTCACGTTACAAAGGCTGGTAAGATATTCCCCGTTTAATATATACAACTTACTTTTTTCTACGAAGAGCCATTCAAAAATCAGCGCCGAGCTATCACTCGTTGGAAGGAACGCCTTTTGCTGGCGTAAATAAGGGACACAAAGTGAAATCCGATTAGCATCACTGCCATGAAGCCAGCAAGACTGGTGAAGAGCGAAAGAAAAAAAATTGAGCTCGAACTTGATGGTGATGAATTTTTGTCGTGCAAGGGCATCTGTGGCCATGAAGTGCCATTGCACAATGTGTATTTTCCTGTACTCAAGTTAGGCTCAAAGACCCATTTCCGACGCATATCACCCCAATGAAGCCGAGCACCAGGCCAGCAGAAAGCCTGCACCCATTGTATCACCGGTAGGAACCCAGCGGCACTGGAGATCGAACCCCGCACCTCCCGTTTGCGAGGCGAATGCTCAAGCCACTAGGCCACCGTTGCGATATAGCTCAGACTTAAATCGAAAGTGAAAGTAAATGTGTCCCGAAGCGACTGAGGCTATGGGGGGCACCGCAGTGGAGGGCTCTGGAGAATGTCGACCCCGTGCGGTTCTTTAATCCGCACTGACATCGCACAGTACACGGGCCTGTAGCGTTTCGCAATGTCCAGTCGAAGGTCGCTTGAGCAAAAGTTCCTAAATGGGCTGGCTCCAGCATTCAGACTGCTTATACAGAGCGTCGAATGTACAAAATAGTGACCTGTGTCTGAAATGTGCTCAAATCCTGCGCGTAGAGAATTCGGACAGTGTAACATGACATTTTCCGACAGTTCGCGCTGTATGATAGCGCATGACGTGCAGTCTCTGCCCAAAATACGCGTCGCAGCCTTCGGACCACGCTGTCTGACCGCTGATACGCGGTTGCCGCTTTGAAGATGCGCGCCCCCTTCTGTTCCCCAGCATAGGACTTTGGAAAGTAAACAGCGCCTGGGAGTTCCGCAACCGTGGCCCGGAAACTGCTCGCACCGACAGCTGAGGTGCCGCAGATGTTTGACGGGGACCTAAGCAGCGCCAGCGTTGCCAACCCACGCGCGCTCGTTTCCGTTCTTCGCGGACGAACCTCGTTCATCTCTGCTGCCCACGTGTCTGGCCCACGTGGCTCCCTCCCGCGCTGGGAGCGGCCGCTGTGTGGTGTCACCCACTGATGCCCCAAGTTCAAGGCACCTCTTTCTTCGGCATGGCTGCGCACCTTTCGATGGAAACTGTGCCTCGCTATGGGATAGTCACTAAGCTCCGGAATTACACAACGTCTTCGTTGCCACTCTGGGCAATGCTCATTTCAGCAAAGCATTCATTATATCTGGACAAAAACAGGAGGCGGTTCTCCCAAAGGATGTCAGCTACTTCTGAAATGAGATCTAAATAAAAAAGAGTGAAGACACTGACGTCAGGTTAGCCTTGTGTTGTTCTGTTTGCGGTTTTGTGCGCCGTTTTTGTTTTTTAGAAATATTAAGAAATGTGTTGCCTATTACGCGTACATGTCTTAGAGCCTAATGTTTTGTCTAGAATTTCATCTGTTGATTTCTGAGGAGCGCCCTTTTTTATCAATCGAGCTGCTGAATGACGGAGAATAATTTTTGTACTTTATAGTTGCTTAACGACAATTGCTGTCAAATCATTTTTTTGCTTTCTTTGCTACACTAAGGTGACACATGATTCAGGGTCGTGGAGATGTCATCGACAAGCCCTTGCTATGTGTTGACACGACAAACACTGACATTCCATAACTACAAATTATTCGCTCGCTCGCACACTCACTTACTCCCTCACTCCCGCACTCACTCGCTCGCTCGCTCACTCACTCACTCACTCGCTCACTCACTCACTCACTCACTCACTCACTCACTCACTCGCTCACTCGCTCACTCACTCACTCACTCACTCACTCACTCACTCACTCGCCATGTCACAGCGGCAACAGTTTCTGCTTGCTCGAGAAACGTTGTCTGTCTTCGCACGCCCGCCTCCTGCGCTCGGCGAGAGCGGAATCAGCCCTCGTGGCTCCAATGAGGCCCCGGCGCATCGTGTGCGGATGCCTCTCCGCCTGCGCCTCACGATGGCGCAAAGGAGACAATGAGCGCCGGGAGGAAAGCTGCTGCGCCGCCGCTCGACCACGCTTGTAAAACACGCGGCTGCGGGGCACAAAAGGCGCAGTCCTTGTACGACTTTCTTCCCACATTTGCGCGCTGTTCCGCCGCCAACAATGGCGGCTGCCCCCCTCTCTCCCGGCGGCCATGCTAATAAGGCCGTTGCGTACACACGCGTAAGAGGCCCGCGCGAACAAGGGGGCGCACTTCGCCTCTGCGGGGAACAAAGCAGAAGACGTGTGTCTGCGCAGTAGCGCCATGAGCCGGATGCGCGCTCATGACGCCGCCAGTGTAAACGCAACCCCTTTGCTTTCTCCCAGAGGAGCTGCGGGGCTCGAAATGAAATCGACTTCCTCAAGCTTAGACGAGGTATGCTGATACCCTTTGCGCTGAAATCTCTATAGCAAACAGAAATGAAAGCAGAAAAATTACAGGTGGCACTTGGGAAGATTACATGCTTTCCATTCCATTGCAGATCGGTCCCAGTTCCATTCTAATTTTATGTAATTTCTATTCCAATTCTATTCTAATTGTATTGTATTCCTTTGTAGTTGATGGAAGGGTAAGTACTAGTACTATTACTAGCTAGCATTATGAATTTTCTCGCCATCGATGACGTCACACAGTTTCGACCAATCGCGAGTTTTGTAACCTCGGCATTTAATGTGCAGCGCCATGATTTTATGTGGATAAGCCATCTAATGGTTTCGCATCATAAACAATACATCGCAAGTGTAAACCGCGACGACGAGAAGAGGGGGCACTTGAGGCGCTCACTTTGTACACTGTTCTTGCTTGGACCTCTTCAACTGCTGTGCTGCTTTACGACCGCTAACAATATATATATATATATATATATATATATATATATATATATATATATATATATATATATATATATATATATATATATATATATATATATATATATATATATAATGTCAAACGAGCCTCATTTCCTTTGCCTCGTCTGCTAATATCTTAACGAGGGTCTCGAATCTCGCAGTCTTGATGCAATACGTAGCATTAGAGGGTTATTGCACAGTTTCCACCCCCTCCGTTAGATGACGTTCCACGTCACAGTCGCGGTAATAAAGGACGTGATACGTCCGCTGCTATGGACGAGGGTGGCGCTGGTGAACACCCTCGAGGTTCGCTTACGCGCAGTAAACATAAATACCCACGAAGGCAGCACATGGGACAGCCGTCGCCGTAGCTCAGTTCTTAGAGCACCGGACGCGACATTCGGAGGTCGTGGGTTCGGATCCCACCGGCGGCATGGTTGTTTTTTCTGCTGCTTTATAAGTAATTTTCTTTAAGTGACAGATTCATCGAAGTATTATTCTCCCATTGATCAGCACTACAAATTTAAAAAAATGGAAGCATCCCCTATGCACCTTGTTTTCGGTAACTGTTGGCTTCCTTCATATGTTTGTCAAACGAGCCCCTCATTTCCTTTACGATGTGTATATATATATATATATATATATATATATATATATATATATATATATATATATATATATATATATATGTATATATATATATATATATTTCAGGCCTGCTTTGTAGCAGGCCTGAAACAAAGTGCTGTCGGACTAAACCAATGCTTTCGCATTCTAAGCGCGGAAGTGGTCTGAGGTGGCGTCTGTAATCTTTTTTTTTAACTTGCACTGATATGGCACGGCAGAGGAGCATTTTCACATTGCGACTTTCCTGGAAACTGCGGCCGCCGAGTACGAGATTCGATACCGCGACCAGCAGCTGACCGCCAAAGACCAGTGAGCCACCACAGCGCGGCTATATTGGGCGAGGTTCCGAGAGTGATTCCCGTGATTACCGGTCGAGACAACGAGGCATGTGCCTTTCCTTTCCTCGTAAATTAACCTCCTACTCCTCTTCGGAGAGCTAGGCGCGATCGAGCTATTCGGACCTCTTTCTCTCTTGCGCATCCTCTTTCCTCCCTTCCCTCGCGGCGCGGTTGAGGTGTCCACCGACAAGCGAGACAGTCACCGAGCATTTCATTTCCTATTATTCGAGTGGCCGAGTGCTACCGCGCCTTCCCTCTCACTTTTATCCATAAACGCCCCATAACACTCCATAAAGTAGGTGGTCTCCCTGCCACCTAGATCACGTAACCTTGTGACGTAATCGAAACCTTCCCTCCGGAGAATGTACAGGAGAAATGGAAACATGGATTCGACCCAGTTGCACAGTGACGGTGAACAACTGCAGTGTCAGCAGTCGCACCGGTCCCCATGAGCCATTCAGAATTGTTCCGTTCAAGTCAAGTGGCCACCGGTGAGCCATATTGCTCTGAGATTGTGAGAAGGCAGAACGGCGATAGTATGAGCAAATCTCGCCAGGCCTAGTCTACAACCTGGTCGGCCCCTTGTGTGAAGCATGTCAAGCCAGACGTTGCCAGCTTTTGAGTTACAGTTTGAGGCGGAGGTTCGTATAAATATCGATTCCAAAGGAGCGAACTGTGGTCTGTCGGCATCCTCAAAGCGCGTATGGGGAGGAATCGTTGGGAATAAATTGTTGCAGAGATGACAACGTGGTTACTTTAAGTGACAGGATGGTGCAGCGTGGGTTACGACGGTGGTTACCAGAGCACCTGCATGGTCTACGTGGAGACGGCCGACTCGGCGCAGCGTGCCAACAGAGCTGCCTCGCGCGTCTTCGTCGGAGCCTTCCCTGAAAGCGAACCGGTGTAAGGAAAGCGGCAGCCGCCGGAGGAGCGGGGCGAAAAGCATGACGTAGCGCAGTGTCGTCTGCCAGGAAGACGCGCGTGTTTTCCTGGCGGGGCGCGCGATAAGCGCGCGGGGGAGAGATGCGCGTCCGGTTTCGCGAAGGATACATCGGGGCCATCGGCTGGTCACTGCCGCCGAGGAGCCTCCGTGGGAACAGGCAGCGCCGCGTGCGAACCGGAGCGCCCCGCTCACCGCGCGAGGACACGCGGGCAGCCGCTCGTATATTTGAATAAAAGGAAGAAAATCTCGGGGATACACCCTGCGTTGCCAGTGACATTGTGTGGACGCAGCCCGCGGTGATTGTCGTGAGCCGAGCTTGCGGCAGCGTGGTGCTGTGGCAGCGAATCGCCCACAGTGCACCAGATTAGGGGAGCGCTCGAGTGACCGCCGATGCAGCGGAGAAACTAGGCGGCGTTCTCATGCAGCCCCGAGCGAGCGGCGAGCGCTGGGTAATTAAGTGAGGCAACAACAGCGTGTGCATCAGCGAGGCGAGGAGTTCCGAACGTCCCTCTTCCCGTAATGGCCTAACGGCGGCAGCGCGGGCGACGACCACTGACCACAAGGTGTGACGGCTCTGTTGCGGCAAGGAGGCGGCGTCGGTGTCGACCAAGACATCCGGAAAATAACAAAAAAATTCGCGGTGGTTTAGCTCTGGTTAAACCTGGAGTGACGCGATAGCTACAGCTGGCCGAGTGGAACTTGGTCACGTGACCAACCACGTGATCAGCCACGGCGCCGCGCCGCCGGCAGCTGCTCCGCACCACGTGACCAACCACGTCACAGCGTGGCGGCGCCGCCACGCTGAAGGCTCGAAATGCTACCATAATGTAGCTATCGGTACAAAAAATGAACACTTTCAAAGCTTTCCCACTGCTTGGAGCAGAAGGAAGGATATCGATATCGGTACCGCTTCAAACACATGTATCGCCCATGGAGAAAGAAGACCAGACGATGCAAAGTCTCGTGACATTTTCGCAGCCTAGCCATAATAAACAAAAGGGAGCAAGTCGTGACGCTTTGGTGACAAGTCGTGACAGTGGGTGACGCTTTTATTGGCCAGGGCCAGTGTCAGCACTCTCGTGGTGCCGACTATGGCGCTCCCGAGAAAGAAGGGGGAAAAAAAGGGACCTGGCGGGCTTGCATGATATAACGCTCCCTGCTGAGTGTTCGTTCCTCCATATCTCGCCTTGGTGCCCATCAAGTTCACTCTCCGCCTGCTGCTCTGTCGTCGCTGAACGTGGGCATCTCTGCAAGCACGACGCCAGAGCCACGTTCCTGCTGTCGACCTCCCCGACCTGGCCCAACGAAGCTCCTTCCTTCCCACCACCACCGCCAGCAAACACTTTCTTGGAGACATGCGTGCCCAGCCGCACGGTTGTCACTCCTCGCATGTTTTTCTGCGGTCTGTTCATGTAGATCTCCCACACGTTCTACTGATAATTGCCTCCCGTGAGCGCATAACTCTAATAAACCAACTAGCAGAGCGCAAGTGAATGAAAGCCACTGGCAGCGGAGATGAGTGAAATATGCCGAACGAACTAAATCAAACGTGAGCGTGTCGTTGCCGTTCGCTCGTAGGAATACGTCGCGTGGGGCACTGGGCCGCTAATATCATCAAGCGTAAGTAGCAGTGCGGACAAGTTGGGCGAAATACAAGACGTAGCGCACGCTAAGACTTGTGGGAAACGAAACCAGTGTCCTTGGCTGGGCTTGTGCTTATGGCGCTCGGCAGGTGACCATATGGCAAAGTGATCCGTCGCAGCTGGAGTGGCCGCGTTTCACTGCACGTAAAGTGCGAAAACATCCGTGTGCTTAGTCGCGAAGTTTCGGTGCGCATTGAAGAACTCCAGGTAGACATTATTCCCCACCACTCGACTGCGCCATGCATCCGCATGTCGCCCTCGGCTTTCCCGTCGCAAAACGTCCAGGGTGACCACTTCGGACGTGAAAACCCTCTAAACCATGCGCCCCTCGTATACATATCGTGAACCTCTTCTGTTAATTTGCCCTCTGAGGTTGCCAGTTGCTTACAAAGAACCTAATAGTAGTATTTCTGACGCCTAACGATTTTGAAAAACTCAACGGACCAAACGTAAAATATGGGAAACGGAACATGCGGGAATGACGCGCGTCATTTCCGTGTACATGTCCAGTAACCAGCATTTCCAATTAGCGTTTGGTTTCTGCCTTATGAGTAACAAAACTGTGCGCCCAGTGTTCCAGAAAACGCTTGCAGGTACACTCATCAGGTTTTAACGGAGCCCTTACCGAGCGTCCTGAAGCTCGGTGTCGGGGCGTGTCGTCACCGGTCACGGACCCCTGGCCCGCCCGTTGACCAATAAATTGCGGGTCAAGCGCGTCCCCATAGGCGTCAAAATAAGTTCGCGCCATATACAGCCGACGCTCCTGGACCAGTGTGCGCGGTGCCTATTCGAAGGACGAAAGAAAAAAAGCTTGGCTTCCCAGATAGAAAGGTAACAATGCTTTCTTTTAACGCACAGTGGAAGCCAGTCCCCCCCAAGCAACTTGCGGGAATTTCGTAATTCTCGATCTCGCGTCCTTCGGACAGACCGTGATTCTTTTTCAGCCATCTGCTACGGCGCCTTTTTCGCGTTTCTTTCACTTCCTCCTTCATCCCTACCCTCTGCCGAGAGTGACACAGTGAGTCAAAGTAAATGTTTTTTTTTTTTGTGGGGGGGGGGGGGGCAACAACGGTTGCCTAGCCCCCTACCCCGCGCCCCTGCCTTATTCAGGAGTGCTCCAACTTAGATCATTTATTCCAGCTAGGACTGGGCCGTAACATGGAGGCGGGTTGCCTGGGGAATTGAAGTTTGGAAACCAACGCGGTACGTTCTTCCAGAAGCAGACGCAATTCAGCAGTTTTCATTTAGAGTCTACCGATGCGTCAGATTCGATCAGTCTGGAATTCTTTTCGTGCACAATGAGTCGCTTTCACACTACGGTTACTTGCTAAGGTCTATGTGACGGCGTCAACAGTGGTCTAATGATTGTGCAGACAGTGTTCACAGCGCGTGCTTGTTTCGCAACGCTCCTTTCTGGAACGTACGGGTGGCCCCGCGGCAGTGCAAAGGAATGAGGGTAATCGGCGAGCAACCTTGAGGGCCTCTGAATGACCCCCAGCGCCACTGGGAGCTTGTTCAGCAGGCTCAAAGTGCTGAGACGGTTTGCAGCGCTCGTGTGCAGTTCTGGCAACAAAGGAAAAGCATTTGTATACATTTACACCCATAGAAACGTTGTTTTAATGCGAGAGCGTTGTGGTGAGGTAACCGTCAAGAACAAAGCGGCTTTTTTCCCGTCAAATGGCAACTTCCAGTCAAGGGCGTCGTCCGATTTTCATGAACCTGCTAGTGTGCCAAAGCAGGTACTAGTGGCAGATGAAAGGGGATAGTCCCCGCCCCGCTGCATTGTCGAGAATAGTCGCCTGCTTCATTTGTCACGCGAGTCCCTGCATTGCCAATAACATGGTTCATATTAGTGAAATAAAAAATAAATACGCGGTAATTGAAATATTCAGCGGTAGCTGCTTACATTTCGTGCATTTGCATTTGCTTTTGCGTTAAGTTGCGCTGTGGCTTGTCTTACGTTGGGTTCAACTGGAAAATGACACTCCGAGTGATTTCTCCCTACGAAAATAAAGCTGAAAATATGTTACGCTCTATTTTCATCTCATTTAAATTACTGTAGCCTTATTTGGCTTACCACAACAAAAACAAACATTCAAAAAATACTTGCACTACAAAAAAAGGCCATTCGCTATATTGGCAATGTTTCGTTCCTACACTCGACCCAAATGCTATTTCCCTCATACAAAAAAGTCAGAGCTAATAACATATATGATTTCTGTATTTTGCGTTCTTTCTTCTTCTCAACTACTGAGCAGAAGAATTTTTTGGTACAAACTGCAAGTCTTACACCAAGAAAAACAGTTATACCTACTCGTAGTACTGAATTATGGCATACTTCGCATTTCCGCACAATCGACAAATTTCAGTCATTGCAGCACAACCCCCCACAGATACTCAATCAACATCAATATGCAAAGATAATTTCATTTAAACAGCTTCAAGAATCCTTTTCAAAACTATAGGTAGCCACGTTTCTGATATAAGTTTGCTTCACTGACCTATTATTTCTCGTACCTGTATGCTATCTTGATTTCAGTTATGATTGTACAAATCTACAGTTTTATTCAAATATGTATGTATGATGTATTCTTGGGTTATTTCTGATAGTATTTGGAAACTAAGCTTGCATGTGTTTTTCAATACTACTCAAAGTTATTACTGTATAGTATCTGCTATTCTAGATCTATCCATTGTTTTTCTTAACTATTGGTAATAACTATGTCGGCACTGTCTTGCAGGGGTTGTGTTGGCCGTGTCTAGCTGTGATTCACAGCTTTTAGCCCAGATATCCTTCCAAACTTCGGGTAAAATAAAATGACTTGAATTGAATATCCTTCACGCATGGAGTGAGCCTAATGCGCGGACGCCGTATAAGCGTTAATCCGCTTGGTCTAGGCGCCCGAACGTCGGCAAGGTGGCGTCGCGTGCTGATTGCCCCAGCGTTAGTAGCAGCAGTTCGCATCGTGATCGTCCATTTTTGGGGGAAAAAAAGGGAAAATGCGGCAGGCTACCAGCAGTGCGATGTGCAATGGCTTGAAGGGCATGAACGTCTGTCTCCGACTTCTGTGCAGATATGTGCCCTGTGGCAAATCTTTCTAGAAAAAAATACATCTATCAGCTCGAACAGCTTTTGTGACGAGTCTTCGTTTCATTTCATGCATTTTCAAAGTGTACACGTCATACGAGACGCGAACAGGAAAATGCGAGTATAAAAATATTACGGAGGTTCCTTCAGACTGCTTACGTGCTTTGAATCCGAAAGCATTGTGTCATCGTGAGCTCCGTTGCGGGGTTCATTTAAGATTCCTTCCTTTCCAATGACACACCTACTCACCACAATACGGTCGTAAGGAAACGCATACACTCGGTTCGCCCTTTTTCGCCAAGTAGTAAAATGGTTTCTTGCCCTATGGGCTGCGCGCTCGCCTCGCAGTCGAAGGTCCTCCGTTCAATTACCCGCACCTTCGGAGCGAACTTTACTTTTTATGCCTTGCTGTAGACGTGACTATCTTATGGTCTACTGCTGACGTCCTGCGAGAGCATGGTGACGTCACTGAGCAATTTCGTACCATGGGCGCCGACGGTCGGCGGATGGTGGCTTTTGTGCGAATTTGCTTTCGCATTGATAAATGGAGGAGAAATATTAACGCGGTTCGTTATGACAGGAGAGTGGTCATCGAAGTTTTTAAGTGACAACTTCGACAGTGTTCAGTTTCCCTCAACTAAAAGGTTCACGTTTTGCTTTTCACATTTCTTTGTCTCCTTTTCCTTTTTTTATGGCCAGCAGTGCGTTGCCAGCGGTTTTGAGCAAGAATAAAGAGTAAACTGGCGAATCTGGAGCGACCTACGAACTCGTGCAGAAGACATGCTGCTAATCAAGAGCAGAGAGACTGTTTTCTCAGTGACGTACAAACTCGAATTCATTGCCCCAAGCCATGTTAACTATGCTCTACGTAAAGTAGGCCTAACTGCTAGTTATTACATAATCGTCCGATGGTTTTACTTCTAACTATAGTGCGTGTCTTATTTCTGCTGTGAATTTAATTTGTTCATGCAAATGCATTCAGATGTGGGCCATTGATAAGAAGCAAAACACAACGCGTCTGGACTCCGGCAGTGATACACAGCAGTGCGAAAAACGTTTCTGCGCGACAGGCAACACTCTGGAATGCAACGCGCCGGTTGCCACAGCTCTCACTCTCTCTCTCGCCAGTAAATCGCATCCAAACATAACTAGCAGTAGACGGCGCTTTGGCGGGCAGCTGAGATAGGGCTTCGTTTTGACGGGTATACATACATGAGTTTATTTAGATTCGCGGACTCCACAGACTGTTCTTCGTGTAGCCCCACAGAGACTGTGACAAAGCATGTACTTGCTGTGCGCCCTGTATACGCGAGGAAAAGACCGGAGTCGGACGCTTCCTTGGCGCGTTTCGAGAGCTGGCCACTCTCGGAGGACCTTGTTTCCGGCGCCTGGCCGGAGGGGTGGGCGACGCGGGCGCTTCTTCGTTTCATGCGCAACCACGGGTCTTACCTCCGGGGTTGCGATCAGGCGCATCGTAATTCTATCGCTTCACCCCTTCTCGTTCCCGCAGTGAAAAGTACCAGACCAGAAAATGGTCCTTCAGGCCATTTTATTCCTTAAGCCTGATCTTTCTTCTGGAGGAAGAGACAAAAGGCTGGGAGCACCTGGCACATCACTGGGAATGTCTTCATTCGGCAGTGGAAGCAGCCTGTGGCCCGCCTTTGATGAGAGGACCATACACGTGTTCTCGGGAAATCTGCGCCCTTCTACCTCGCGAGACAAGAGGCAGCATGAGTGCGTTGGTGGAGCTGAGGCCCCGCAAAAAAACCATCACCCCTTCCGGCCGTCCGTACGCAGGGAGCTGGTTAAATGTAGCGAGACGGGTACTGTTATTGCATCATTTATCTTAGTGTATTTTAGTCACGCCACGCTGGCAGTAGCGGTGAAGAAGCAGTTCCGAATTCCAGACTAGCATCGAACAGTGCTCAGACGAGCTTAGTTGACATCAGCGGCCGTAGTTTCCCGATAATAACTGCGGTGCCTTTCTTCAAGGGCTGTCCGTGGCCTCAGAAAAGGAGCTCATCGTGCACAGGGTAGTCCAGCAAGCGCCAAGTGGGACACAACGCCGAACTGACTGCGCGCCGCGAAACCAGGACAAAAAAAAATAAAGAAGCGAATGCAAACAACGCACTGCACGCGCAGCGGTGGGGGGGGGGGGGGGGGGGAGGCAATTAGAGAGGAAGTCAATGAAGCGTAGAAAAGGCTCTTGGGCATGCCGGTTCGCCCCGGTGAAATAGTCGCGACAGTACCTAAGGTGCACTGACGATTGTTTCCGTGTTAATGTTGGCGAGGAGGATGAACGAGAACAACGGAATCGCGAACGAAACTGGTGAACGTACGAAGCAGAGAGTGCGAATGAAATCGCTTGCGGAAAGAGAGTCCCTATAATGCGGGTGAATAGTCCCCCTCTTCGGTACCGCGCCGAGTCGGCGCCGCTGGAGTGCAACCTCCCAGAGGACTCTCGAGACGGAAAGGGAGATGCAGGCGGGCGACCGACTGTTTAGCAAGCGGGCTGCGTTCGTTCGACAGTTGCCCTTTTCCTAACCTTTCCACTGTATACTGCCTCAAGTTGTGTAATCCTTCAAGAGCGCGGCTGTGACAACCCGTGATTTAACCGCTGGACAAGAAGGGGGCGGCACGGCTGCAGGAGATGTCTATTACGCGCCGCTCGCTTGTCTGGAAGCGAGTGGCGACGGTACTGGATTTCGTGTACGCTGGCCGGCTGTTGTGAGCGCCCTACTTTGCGTTGGACCTCTTTTCATCGTGTGGCTCTTGAAGAGATTTTGAATGCGTACAGTGTTATTGGTGCTGAAGGTGAAATAGTCCTCTTCTGACCCTCCTGTTGCAGAAATCGATTTCTTCGGCCGAGGTTCTTTTTAGGGCACCGAACACGACTGTGATGAAAACGCTGTGCTGTGTCACTCTTCTGCGCATCTCCGTTTCTCTTCTGAAGCCAGGTGCGAATTTTATCTGTCTTCGCCTTTTCGAATCTTGCATGTGTCGTTTTGCTCAGATAAGCTAATAACGACTCAAACTACGAATCAAGTTATAGTGCTAGAGGGAACGTAAGCAACCTCAATTTAATTGAATTCACGAAGTAATTTTTCATCTTTTTCGCGAATTAATATTCTCATCACGTCTTTCTTTTTATCTTCACTTGTTTTTTGTAATCTCGTGACATACATAACTGCTTTCATTTCAATTTTCTCTGTTCAGTTCATAATTCATAATCTTAATTCACTAGAAAGGAGACGCCAAGGACTTGCAAAAATTACAGATCGAACTGCTTACTGTCCCTTGCCTAGAAGCTATTTACTTAGGTAATCGCTAATAGAGTAAGGGAAACTTTAGACTTTAATCAACCAAATGGTCAGGGAGGCTTTCGTAAAGGATATTTCACAATAGATAATATTCACACTATCAATCAGATGATAGAGAAATGCGCAGAATATAACCAAACCCCATCGGCCTTCTTTGATGACGAGAATGCATTTGACTCAGTGGAAACCTCACCAGTCATGCAGGCATTGCGTAATCAGGGTGTAGACGAGGCATGTGAAAATACTGGAAGATGTCTATAGCAACTGCACAGCTACCATATTCCTCCATTAAGTCAGCAATAAAATTCCAATAAGGAAGGGCGTCAGGCAAGGATACACGATCTCGCCAGTGCCATTCCCCGCCTGTTTACAGGAGGTATTCCGAGGCCTGAATTGGGAACAGTTGGGGATAGAAGTTAATGAAGAATGCCTAAATAATCTACGATTCGCTGATGACATTGTCTTGCTGAATCACTCAGGAGATGAACTGGAAATCATGATCAATAAGTTAGACAGAGCAGTACCGTGGGTCTTAAAATTAACTTGAAAAAGCCAAAGTAATGTTCAACAGTCTAGCAATGGAACAGCAGTTCTAATTGGCAGCGAGGTGCTGTAAGTGGTAAAGGAATACGTCTACCTAGGGTAAATAGTGACAGCTGATCCGGATCATGAGAGGGAAGTAACTAGAAGGATATGAATCGGGTGGAACGCATATGCCAGGTTCTCTCAGACGATGAATGGCAGTTTACCAATATCCATGTAGAGAAAAGTGCTCAACTGCTGTATCTTACGGGTACTCACCTACTGGGCAGAAGGGTGGAGGCTAACGTAAAGAGTTGAGCTTAAGGACAACGCACGGAGCTATGGAGAGAAGAATGATGGATGTAACGTTAAGAGAACGGAAGCGGGCAGAGTGGGCGAGGGAACAAACGCGGGTTAATGACATCCTAGTCGAAATCAAGAGAAAGAAATGGGCATGGGTAGGGTATGTAATACGAAGGCAAGATAACCGCTGGTTCTTAATTATAACGGAGTGGATTCTAAGAGAAGGCAAGCGTAGCAGGGGGCGGCAGTAAGTTAGGTGGGCGGATGAGATTTAGAAGTTTGCAGGCAATGGGGTGGGCGCTGCTGGCAGAGGACAGGGTTAATTGGAGAGACATGGGAGAGCCCTTTGCCCTGCAATGGGTGTAGCCTGGCTGATGATGATGATGATGATGATGACGACGACGACATATAAAGTGTCCTTATTCTATTAGCGATTACCTTGGAAGTAGCTTGTAAACACGGAAAATAAACTGATCAATCAGTAGTTTTTGCTTTTGAAGTCCTTGACATCCTCTTTCTTATGGATTATAGAAATTTTAGCGTCCTTCCAAGTCGAGTGCGTACTCGAGTAGTCGAGTGTGTACTCAGGCAAGAGTGTCCAGCTGCTTGGCTCTCAGCGAGCAGTGTGGAAACGCAAATTGTAAGATTCCGCCTTGACGTTATAAGCTCGATCCTTTCGATTTTTTTCGCGCAAAATTAGCACCACATGGTGTGAAGGCAACAGCCTTATTGGACACCATAAACTGCTGCGTACGTGGCGAACTGTCGGTGCCGAGAGTGATCTCGACTGTCAATGCCTGGGTAAGCTGTCAATCGTCAATCGATTAGCTAATTGCACACAAAGACAAACGCCTCTTCCAATGACCTGCAACTAATGCTATCCTTTGCTAGTTGCAACCACCGTATCCTCTCAGACTTCCTAATCTCATCCGCTCAAAATATGTCCTCCGAACCTTGCCTTCTCTTGGAATTAAATCTGTTTCCCCAAAGGGCCGCTGGCTATCAGATCTCCGCATTACGCGTGCTGCTGAAGTCCGTTATCGTTTACTGATTTCACAAAGGCTATCATTTAGTGGCGCTTCTTCCCACTGAGCTCGTTTCCAGTCTCATAACCGCGAGTCTATCATTTCCGTTTCCATAACTCGCAGCGTTTTCCGCAATCTATTTTCAAGCTCTGTCGTTAGCCTCCAAGTTCCTGCCCTCCTGCCCCTTCCCCGCTCCCAATGTACGTACTGGAAATTTACACCCGTCAATTTTTCACAGAACGATATGAAGACACAACAGAGAGCTTGAACTTACATCTGGTTTTAATGGATGAAACGTGTGATCTTTTATACACAAGCCGTGAGTGTCATCACTGGCATACAAAGAAACGAGATAACACATTGGTATCAGCCATTGTAAGCAGATCCGCACTAAAAAAACACTAATCGAGATAGCCTAAGCAGGTGAACATTTTTGCTTACAGCGCAACAAGAACGGGACACGAGACGAGAGACTAACACAAACACGAATCTTCAAGGACCAGCTGCGGGTGGCCTGCAAGCGTGAACGGGATTTTCTGGAGTGGTGTGCAACGTCGGAAAGCGTAACTGAATTTATATGGAACGCCGTTGGGCCAACGCTACCTACAGTGCTTGTTTGTGTTAGTCTTTCGTCTCGTGTCCCGTTCTTGGTGCGCTGTGAGCAAAAATGATGAATATTTACCAGTCGCCCAAATGTCCGCCTAAGCAGGTCAACTTCTTTCTCGGACAATGACAACGACACATTACTGACACACTTTTCGGCACCGGCGGATTGTATTTCACAAGCGTCTGGTGTATAAAAGAATACCCGTGTCCTCCGTTAAGACCAGTTCTAAGTTCGTGCTCTGTGTTGTGTCTTCATCTCGTTCAGTGAAAAGTCAAGCCCGTTGTACCACGATGTTGTACCACCTACTAGGCCCAATTCTCGCCATCTTACCCGTTAATTTATTGCCCTTTTGAGGTATATCAGTAAGTCACTCTTCATAGACTGAGAGCACTTGCGAAATGCAGTTGGCGACATTCTTTTTCATTCACATGGTCAAGGTCTCCTGCCACTACTTGCACTCGGCATAGATATATTTCCTTACCACTTCCACCACCCCATTGCCTATCGTAAATAACCGGCCACTTTTAGAGACTGTTTAACATTACTTTATTATTATATATATTAATTTGTTCCACCGCTCTGCTTTTGATATCCTTAGATGGTGGATATCCGAAGTCATGTGTGGCAATCCCCCCCTTCAGTACACAGGAGGGCAATACCATCTGCAGATAGGAGGTTACATGACACTCTCCAGTAGCTTATATTCGCAGCCATTCCCACCTTCAGAATTGCTCCTCTAAACAGGCGGGAACAAGCAGCGGAGTGATTGAATGACTTTGCCTGCTACCCTTACTGATTGGTATTATGTCACTTTTATGCGGATGACTATCTTTGCTTTGCGGTATACCCATACACATTAAAGAACCTTTACATGCGCTTTTACACACACTGGTTACACTGGTTCCACTTCATCAAATGCGTTTTTGTCATGTATAAAACGATATATAAGCGCTCATTATATTTTCCACATTTCTCTGTAACATGACTGGTGGTGTCGATAATGTCTTTTGTCGAATGCCCTTTATAAAGGCCAGCCTGGTTCTTTGGTTAACTGACGACTTAAGTTGTTCTGATTCTAATAGTGATTACCTTCGTAAATATCTCGTAACCCATGCAAAATAAGCTGATCGGTCTGTAGTTCTTCAAAGCTTTTGCCAGAACTCTAATATGGAATAGCATAACATCAGTATCCTTCCGTGCTTCCGGTACGCTCGAGGTCATTTATCTCTCGGAATGTTATTTATCCGAATTTTTGCTACTCATCTGTTTCACTGATTTTGTTGCTGATCGGTTGTGCGTTTGTCAACCATCTCAAAGTTTACAACTTGATTTGCAGTCAAGGGTCGGACGGAATCCCGTCTGGTCTGGATGGTACATGATACTAGTAAGTCGCACCGACCAAAAATTGATAGAATGACGTTTCTGCTCCCACACAGGAGCCTTGTTCACAATGAGGCAAAGCGTTCTGGTGGTGCCTTTTATATACATCGTATATGCGATCCCAGACATCTCGTACAGATATTTGGCAAATTCCCGTCATTGCGCTTAGTAGTATGCGCTGTGGTTTGAATGATCAGCGACTAAAGATAGAGCCGTGATTTCCTTTCTCTTTGGCGACCACGCGTGCCTCTGCTCAGTTGATATTGTGCCTGGAAGATAATGAAGGCTCGGCAAGCGCATTTTGTTCTCCGCGCCAGTTCTTCACATCATTCATATGTTCACTGATTATTCCCTGATTATTCAAACCACAGCGCATACTATCAATCGCAATGACGGGAATTTGCCACCTATCTACGTGACATGCCTGGGATCGCATACACGCTGTATATAATAGGCACCACCACAACGTTTTGCCTCATTGTGAACAAGGCTCCCGTGTGGGAGCCGAAACGTCATTCCATCATAATTGTTGGTCGGTGCAACTTACTAATATCATTTACAACTTGAACACAGATTATTTTATTGAGCACGGCACTACGGGCATGTAAACACATGAATTTTCGCTCATTCAGATCGCCGTTTTTTGATAAATCGGCTCAATGGAAAGTTTCGCAGCTGGCAAGAGTAAACAAATCTGGCTGTGAACAATTCTGCTAACATCGAGATATAACGTCTACACCTTCCGAGAGGCATCTCCCATCCTCCGACCCAGAGGCAAGACTAGACACCTGCCTCACCATGACACCTGCCTCACTCGCCCAGCACCTGATTTTAAGCATGTGAACAATTGGTGTGCGAAATGAAAAGAAAAAGAAAAGCACGAGAAAAAACGAAACTTCAGCAGAGCCCTGCACGCTGAACAGCACAAGAGTTGAGTCTCAGTGTTTACTGCGTGTCATCGGCTGCGAATGAGAGCTTAGAAGCATTTAAACTGTGGTGCATCAACTCTTGAAGATATGTTTGTGCAGTTATTTCAATCCTTTTCATTGCTTTTTTTCTGTCTTGTCTGAAAATTCACCGCTCAGCGTTGTAATTTTACCATCTAACATTTAGTCATTCGCGAAAGACCTGTAGTCTGCGAGTTTTTTTTTTCAATTCCTCCATCGCTAACAACGAAAAAATACTATTAAGTGCAGACAGTACACTCCGCTCTCGCAGAGCCGTTAAGTGTTTTTCACATTTAACTGCGGCCGACATTACACGCACTTTATGTGGCAATAACTGGTTATTTAACTTCGTTTTTTTTTCCATTAATTTTGGACGCGTAGTACACCTATGCTGCTCCGCGGATATATATATATATATATATATATATATATATATATATATATATATATATATATATATATATATATATATATATATATATATATATATATATATATATATATATATATATATATATATATAAAATTGGTTTTTGGGGAAAGGAAATTGCGTAGTATCTGTCTCATATATAGGTGGACACCTGAACCGCGCCATAAGGGAAGGGATAAAGGAGGGAGTGAAAGAAGGGAAGAGAGAAGTGCCGTAAAGGAGGGCTCCGGAATAATTTCGGCCACCTGGGGATCTTTAACGTGCACTGACATCGCACAGCACACGGGCAAGTTCATTTTTCCCGTTGTCTTCGCGCGTGTGTGATGTGGAAGATCGACGAGCAGAAAGAGGGTCAGGAAGGAGGGAGCAGAGAAAAGCGGGGCTCGCGAGCGCAACGTAGGAGGCGTGCCCGTCCCCGGCGAAGCTGTCAGTCAGGATCGGGCGCACTTCAGAAGGCCGTCGGCGCAAAGGGGGCACCACAGTCGGCACGCAGAACAGTGCATGAGTTTCGCCGGTGGGGGAAGCTGTCTTTAAGAATGTCGCTCAAGTTAGATTGCGTGAA
This sequence comes from Amblyomma americanum, assembly GCF_052857255.1. Lineage (NCBI taxonomy): Eukaryota > Metazoa > Arthropoda > Arachnida > Ixodida > Ixodidae > Amblyomma > Amblyomma americanum. Next base: position 46,436,138 of record NC_135500.1, read on the forward strand.
GCGATGCACTGGCACAGGGTGATAAAGTGACGTCCCTCTTGAACCCTCCTTAGCCCGCTGCACTGACTGGCCCTCTGTTCAGCCTTGTTACAGCACGTGCAGACCAGTACAACACATGCAACCCAGCAGTGAAGTTCCTTAAACTCCGTGAAGGAATAAAAAGGCTGAATACAGCGGTCACGAGACAGTTCTCAAGCCCGACCGTTCAATAAATAAGGGCTAGCCTAACGTGTGACCATGCATGTCAGTTTGTGACAGAGGCGATCAGGCGAATAGGCTCTCGCCGACATGGAGGTCGGTGAGTGCGCTTGGTCTACGCTCTTGTCAAAGTGTGGAGGGAGTCGGGAGTGCTGGTGAGGGGGTGGCGGGACGAAAATGGCCGAGGAGGTTTTAATGTAAGTTCGCTTTTCTAAAGCTGCCTCTACCTCTTGCTCCGAGAGAGGCAGCTTTTTGGGAATGCCGTGCATTCCTGTAACTGTAATATCGGCTGACGTGTTGAAAACCAGGAGGCTGTCGGTGCCGTAGCAAGTTGCTGTTGCGCATATCTTTTGTTGGTTTATTTTTGTTGCCGCATAAGTGCCCTAGCCTATGGTTGTATTCGGATGTTTGCTTAGTTGCTTTGAGCTTCTTTCTTGTGTACAAGCCGTGATGGTCCGGAAGGGTTCTTGCGTGCGCGAAAGATTCCACCTCTCCGCTTTTTTTTTTAAGGTGAGGAAAAGGTTTATTTTGATCAAACCCAAGAAAAGGTTACGCGCATACGCCGTGAATATCACTGCTTGATCATATTTGGGCACATTCTCAGGGAGTCATATGAAAAGCCTTCTCACATTCCACCTCCACTACAGTGAAGGAGTTCGGCAGCAGTGCGTAGTTCTGAGTAAGCCAATATGACTTTAAGCTGTCTTGGTCAAGTACCTCTGCAGCGCGCCCGAGATCGGTTTCTGGTACTTTTATGCCGTCGCCTTAACGCCTCTGGAAGCTGCGTCACTATTCAATTAGTTTTAAAAGTGTGACTACTCACTGCATAAGGCAGTGAAAAAAATACAAAACTTAAAACTTTTGGTGATTTGGTAATCGTGCATCAACATTATATGTAGCTGGTTTTCAGAAGTAGCCAATTCGATGCTGCCCCATAACTCTAAGGGGCTGTGTTTTATTGTTTTTTTTTTTTTGGGGGGGGGGGGGGGGGAACGAGTAGCGCGCAAGAACGTCTAGCTTTATGCACGCATGCACGCAATGCACGCAATGCACGCAATGCACGCATTGACTAGAAACCGCATTCACCGCTCGTTATACGCAAAGAAACGCATTCGGACTAATGTTCTATTCCCGGCTAGCACAATCCCTTTCTCTGGGGTCGTGGCTGTCGCGGTTACATCCTCTGTACGTAGAACGCCACAGAGCCCAGAAACTCTTCCTCGTTATGCTGTGCCCACACTCAAAGAGGAGGGTGTCCCAAAATCCAGTGGTACACCAACGCCTTCCGTGCCTGCCATAACATCCAATAGGAGCAGCGCGGACGCCTCGCTCATTGGCCATCCGTGGTATGATGTGCTCCAGCAGGGGCTCCTCGTTATTCAGGCGCAGCGCCCCACGTGATCAGCCTGAGCAAGCGTAGGCAGAAAAGCTAGCGAGGTGTAAGGGAAGGGCTTGATTCGCCACTTTAAATTGGCGTGGGAGGGACTCAAGTCGACAGGAAACGTTGGCTACCTGCACGGTGCGGTAGCTAACGAGCTCCCGTTGCTAGGGCCCTAGCCCCCTCCTAGAATTTGTAAGTAGCTGGCTCTTAAGGCCAGTTCCCACCCTCTCCGGTAAGTAGCCTTTAATAATATTATGTTTTCCACCGCCACCACCTGTCACGTAATTGTCTTGAAAAAAAAGCAGAAAGAAATGCGTAAAACCAGTTTGCGCCCTTCCGCAAGACGCACACAAGTGCATCTGAGTTGAGCGTTACAAAAATGAAAGTGGTTTTTGAGGGAAGGAAACAGCGCAGTAACTGTCTCACATATCTCGGTGGACACCCGAACCGTGCCGTAAGGGAAGGAAGGCGGTAGTGAAATAGCTCGCACGGTAGATTGGGATATTTTGAAAGGAAAATGACACGCTCTGTAGTGAACATTGTCTGAAATTTTAACCTGAAAAATTCTTCCTACTTTACTTATCAGTCATTACTGTCACACTGAACCGGTAAGAAGCGTCCTGCGGATACCTCATTTACCAACGCTGTGCCTTCAAACCTGCTCTTCCTGGCTTGTTGTACGGGCGTGCCCATGACTGCTGGGAAATGCTTCGGCCTCAGGGATCGAGTTTAGAAAGAGAGCGGGAGGAGTGCAAGGGGCTGGCTTGGTTCGAAGGCGGCTCTTCAAAGCAGAGGGTAGTGCAGGAAACCCGAGTGCGAACCTCCGGGGCGTCTGTGAAGGAGGACCAATCAGACAAGAATGGTCGCTGCGCTACGCGTCCGATCCGACCGTTGCAATGTGTATCAGCAGAGCAACGTGGCTCAGTGGGCGAAGCAGCCGCTGGAACGTAAGCTCGTTCTTTTTCCTTTCTATTTAGGGGGGGGGGGAGGCTGTTTAATGGATTCTGTCTGGGGCTTAAGGCGGACGTGAGCGCTGACGAAGCATGTGGCAACCAGAACCCTTCGCGTTCAGCCTGGTGACCACTGAGAACGGTCTACACGTGCGCTCTGTGAGGGACATTATGGTTCTCTCAGAGGAGGGCCACTTTCGACCATGTAATTCATGCGCAGCACACAGCGGGAGCTCTTTCGTAAGAAAGAAGGTGCCGGTGAGGCAGTCTGAAACGTATGGTTATTTTCTTCTGTCGCCACTTATCCGTGCTACTCAGTATTTGTGCATTTACGATGATGCTTCTGGAAAAATGTGTGAGTGAATTACAGGGCAGTTTCTGACTTGCCGTTTGGGTACACAAATGCGTGACAAGGGGAAGCACCCGGGGAGGTCTTTGGGACTCTTCGAGCCCGCGTCGAGGGCTGCAGCGTAGCACGGTTGCACGCGTGCGGCTGGCGACACTTGTCAGTTTCAGGGCGGCCACAAGGTGACCGATCTCGAGAAGGAGTGCTTTGCCAATCAGCGCAACAACACTGCGATCGTCGCGATGCACGAGGGCGATACACGCGGAGGGGGCTCCCCCGGAGGGCCGCTGACGGCTATGCACCACGACGGCGGCGCCGGGGCGAAGCTTGCGGTGTACGCCAAGGACGCACTTTTACGGCCGTCGCCTGCGTGTGCCTCCTCCGCAACTCTCCTCGTTTTCTACTTGTTTCCGGCGTCGTCCTTCGTGTTGAGCGTTGTAATCCCGAAGAGACGCCGCACTAAACACTTGCACTCACTCGCTACCCTGCACCCACGGTTGCCCGGGCTCTGAATAGGCGAAAACGACGAAGGGTTCTGCGCTCTGCTTAGCCCTATAGGTCGCAAGCGACAGGCTTCCACCAAAATAGGTGCGGAATACGGAGAAATCCTGCTCGGTGAGGATTTGGCGATGCGCGGGTTTGTCTAGCACGGCATCACCTGCAGCCAATTGTTTCCGGGCATAAAATGGAGCAGTAACAATTTTTGCTAGCCATGGACAGTTTCGGGATCGGCTGATGGTTTCGGTGCTCTCCTCAGACCAAGAAAATGCGCTTAATGACTTCAGGAGCTGTCGGTACTACGAAAAAAAAGGAAACCTTGATGCTACAGGGTGAGCCGAATGTCTTATTTATTTATTCCTTTATTTATTTGTTTCAACACATTGCACGCCCAGTGAGTGACCCTGGCAGGAGGGCACAATAGCACGCACACAAACAAAAAATAAAAGTACAAAACAGAACATGGCCAAAAACAGCCATGGAGTCAACGAGCGCCGTATTCTAAAGCATCAGTTTTAGAAGGGATCAATGTGATGGCACCTGGTTCCGCTCGGTTATGCTAAGAAGAATAAAGAAACAAATTTTGAAGATGTTCCATCGTTCTTGTAAAGTAAGACATCAGAGGTTCTGTGTGTTCGAACCCCGGGCGAGGACAAATTTTTCTTGAACTGCGAAGTTTCTGATTAAGATGTATAGCTTTCCTTTGTAGCCGTATGGCTGCGCTTGGGTGGATGCCAATGAGTGATCACTGCCTTATTGGAAATCTACTCCACCTTGGGGGATTCCTCTAAAACATTTGTCCAACACTGTTTCCACTTCGAGGTACTGATCAACTCGCTCTTGCCCTACCATAAGCTTGCTGTCCCGTTTAGTTCAATTGGTAGAGGGACTGCTCCGATTAAGCAGTGGTCGCGGGTTCGAACCCCGGATCAGGACGAATTTTTCTTTAACTCGAAGTTTCTGAGACAGTTGCAGAGACTGCACATCCCACGTTGAATCATCATACTTGTGGGCGAGACAGTGGCGCGGTATACTTAAAAATATCAATCGTACGGTTATGCGTTGAATGTACGGTGTAGCTTAGAATGAACTGTGTACATGTGGGCTACATGAGTTCCGTACAATCATACCCTGTGAAGTACGCCGTATAGCCACCAAATGATGCAAACCACTCTTGTTTTGCGGAGTAATACCCTTGTCTAGGAGCGCTTTCGAAGCGACTCATATGCGTCCAGTCGAAAAGTACAACAGAAAATTTTCTGTTGCCACAAGACATTTTCTGTATTCTTTTTGACCATGAACAGGTAGTAACAAGAGAAATTTTTGTAGTAATAACAGAATTTTCTGTAGTTATTACAGATTGCTCTTGGAGAACTAAAGACTACAGGAAACTAATAGAGGAACAACTACGGTACATCAAAAAAAAATACTACGAAACAAGGGAAAGATGTGTTGGTCCGACGAAACGAAAAACATTTTGTCGTGTTTTTGACATGGTTCTGTCGTTTTTTTTTCCTTCCGACCGGGATATATGCTCCTCTAATGCCATGCGCTTAGCGGCGTGCAACTGCCCTTTGCTTACGGCCAGCACCGAGCCGGCATGCAAAGACTCCGCAACGCGCTGCGAGAGGTGAAAACAAGCTAGCGCGCCGAACGTCCCTCATTACCAAAGCGCGAGTAAACAACGAGCAGCGTCTTTACAGCCGTGCGTGAAACGAAAAGACAAGCAGCGCGCGCGCACGCGTCCCCGTGCCTCTGGCGTTTTGCAATGGTTTTTACGCGCTGTTTCCGCACTGCTTCCCGCTTGCAAATGAGCCGCTCGTCCGACGGCCCCCGTCCGCGCACGACACGCCGTCGTGAAGCACGCGCTGTGGTGGCAGAGCGGAGGGGGATGTGTCCCGCATCGTGCACGTCTGGGAGACACTCGGCAAACCTCTTCCGTCCGAGGTTTGGCAGCGGCCCGTGCATCTGTACGACAAACCTGTGCCTCAAATGAGCAGCTTTTCGTTCCTCACAGCGGGTCACAACTGAATCGCAGAGAACTTGGATGTGGTCACGCGACTTTGGTGAAAGCGGTAGTTATAAAGAGCGAATGAACACAATTGAGCGCCACTATAGAGCAAATATAGGGCGCACAAAGCCCGTAGCTTTCATGGTGCTTCTTGGAAAAGAGCTTTCTCAAATCCTTGTACAGGGGAAGCAAATGCAGATTTGCTTCGAGCTCGCAGATAGCTGTAAACTAGAAAGATCGCTGCTACAATCGAGCTCAGCAGGAGAGGTGGTAGGGGGCCCGAATTAGACATTGCAATAATTCACTTGGTTGTTGGCGCAAAACTATCCTTCCAGGTTAAAGAGAAACCTCTCACAATGAACGGGCCACTCTTCAAAGCGCACTGGATTATGATGAAGCAGTCTTGTTGGTTAGGAGAGCGGATAAAGGGGGGGGGGGGTTACCACGCCACTGATATTTCTAATTTGTCACGGAGGGACCTCGCACGCAACGTGACTTTTTGCTGGTCGATGCCCACGCACCGTGCTTCAGACTCGACAGGGTAGCAGTGCGGCACTTACGCCTGTTAATCCGTGCTCGCTGCTTTTCCAAGGGCCGCGTCACTTCTCCCACTACTGTCCGCTTCCCCGCACGCTACTCGTCCGCCGCGGAGACGTCACTCGGCGACGGCGCTCACTTCCCGGCGGGCGTGCAGGAAATAAGGGAGCTGCACACACATACATCAGCGCGCCTGCGATATCGCGCACCCTTCCACGCAGCTCGGCTGCTGCACCCGACCGGCGGGGAGTCGTGCATGCTCGCGGCGCGGTCGGCCGAGCGTGACGCTGTTGGCGCCGGGCTGGCCTCCACTTCCCACCATTAGCGCGCCCCCAAGTGTCGCTGTACCGCTCGCCACTGCCGCGAGGACGCGTGGCACCGACTGCACGCTTTGTCGGCATTATGGTAATAGGGGGGCCGTGAATGTGCGGCGAACGACTCGGAGTCCGCCGCCGCGCTGCTTGCGCGTTTCCTCTCGAGACACTTCGGCGAAGGTTTTGTGCAACGCCCGCGCCATCAAACGTCCAAGCACGCCACCGTTGCCGCGAAGATGGATGTAAGCCGCGGAGGTTGCAGCCGAAGCGACGTGCCTCTCCTATATAAAGTTAGCCTCGCGTTTCTTGCGCGATTTTTTCTTCTAGTGACTCTCGTGTGAGGCGCACCAACGTCATCTGATTGTCGCCTTTGCGATCTCGGGGTGTGCCATTTTCTCAACGGTCGAAAGAACGCCGCATTACTTATTTTCACAGTCTCTCACTGAAGGCACCTCTAATGTCCCCCGCTGCTAGAGAAGTAGCAGCTAGAGTCACTAAAAACATTGACAAAAACTGTTCTGAAAAGACAACTGGGGTTTATCGAATTTTCCGCATAAGCTCGGTTACTCAATGTAGGTATTAATCTCTGCTCCCTAATAAAAACTTACCTGGCATAAATGACATTCAAAGCACTAAATTTTAGGTGCAGCACATAATTTAATAAAGATGGCGCTGCACATTACTAATATTACTATTATATTTTTTGTTTGCAATCAACACTACTTATCACATTATTTTGCTAAACATTGAAATGGCATCGCAATTGTTAGAAATGCATTCCGCACGCATAAAAGACGAACACGAGAAAGACGATGTGGACGGAAACAGCACAATTTCGCAATTCTGTCGGTCAAATTTAATCGTTTAGCAACTTTCCACCCCTCGCGCAAACTCAACGCGTCTTCTGCGCGCGCCCGTATCCGTCCCGTACAATGAACTCCAGCTTGCCTCTACACGCTTATGAAGTTCAGCCAATTTCCGCTTATTAATACCCTAATGAAACGCACTGCCTGATAGCGTATGAACACGCTAAGAGAGCCATCTTCATTTAATTCAGCTATGCTTAGCTTTGAGGCCGTGCAAGCAAAAGGTTTTCTTTTTTTGGAACACAATACACAATGTTATTGTTGTGCTTTTCTGCGTTTAACTTGTGCGTCCTTCTGTCTTTTTTGACTTGCAGTGCTAGTTCTGCCTTTTTAGAGAATACCCAGTGCGGCCCCTAACGGAAATGAAGCAACTAATTAACAAATAGAACCGCGTCAACGTGAGGGAACATGCTCGGTGCCGCTGAGAAAGCGCCTCCGATTGTAAAGAAGAAAGAAGCGCCTTTGACTTATTCGCCAAGCTACTTCGTCATGCAGCGCAGAATGCGTGCAGTTAACTATACTCAGCTAGCGAGAAGTTTGGAAATACGGCACTGTGCCCGTGTGTGCTTGCCTGTCGGATCCCATGAATAGAGGACGAGGAAATGCATTCGCTGGGCGGCTGCGTATACGATTATACACCCGGCAGTGACCAGGTTTGCTTTGACGCTGCACCTGATGCGTTCGCGGCATTGCTTGAAATGCTATGCGGCTAAGAAGTCCTGCTCAAGATCTACCGAGGATGTGACCGATCACCCATGGCCGTGGACGACAACTGGCTGTGCCGCAGCGCAAGACGAGACTGTGAGGCCCGATGCATGCATATCTCTTTTTCGCTCCGCACCCATTGTAAACAGGGGAAGAAACAGCAGTCACTTAGGATGCATGTAGTACATGCATCAGCCTATGTCAAAAACATTCGCGACTTTATCGGGCTGTATGGGTCGCCACTGGTGATCCAATACGGCTACCTGGGAGGCTGTCCGGCAGCGCAATGAAGCTGCATTAAAATAATCATGTGAGTGTGCCGCTCAGGAGGTGAACATATTCACAGTATCGTCTCTCACCGTACACGCATTCTATGTGCACGCGTCGCAGGTGCGATTGGAATCGCACGACGCAGATGCGGTTGGTGTGGTATGGAAAACATTCGGCTGCTGACGGCGGCAGATGCGACACGTACCGAGGCGGCTCTAATCCGGGAAGAAATCCAGCGAAGAAACGCTCGACGCGTGCGTGGAGAGCTAACGCGCATACCGGGAAAATTTTACACTCTTATCCGATTCATGGCACTCGCAGGCGCCAGCATTTCAAGGCGCCGCAGTGCGCATTCACGCACGTAGCACGTGTATGCCGAGTTCCCAGCCAGTGGGCCACTATCTACCTCGCTTGAGCGCATACGCCGTCCCATCTGGCTGCATAGACAAAAAACGAAGAATCGTTGTCTGGGCGCAGCGACAAAGCAAGGACGTTGACTAGCGATGACTTTCCACACTGCGCATTCCAGCCCTGCTGGTTTCTTTTGAAGCGCCACAGGCAGGCAACGATTTTGACTGAAGCAAATTGTGAACAAGCCCTGACGCAAATATTTTTCACCAGAGATCGCACGACTAGCGAAGAAGCTCTGGCTTTAAAGAGAAGCCGTAGCTACGGTTTCCTCGGTGCTACAAATGGTGCTGGTACCGGCAGCGTACAGGAACAAGAGGACAGCTACATCACCTGTATTTGGTTTTGTGAACATTCTTTCGCTGTCCTTTTTTTATCGCGATGCTTTAAGGTTTCATGGTGAGTAATAGACTTGCCCACACCGAGATTTGAGTTGACTCGCTTATAATCTTCTTCTTGAGCTTAGAATCTAGAAGGAACATGCCCAGGTTTATATAGCCTTTGACTGCACAGTTCGAGCACTGCGACAGACCGAAAATGTGGTTGCTTTTATGCTTTCTGCCCATGTAGTGTGCTATGGGCGCGCGCATGGATATCATATTAACCTTTTGCCGCAGCTGTCAGCAAAAGGCTGCTCAGAAAGGCAATAATACGCTAAAAGCTTTGCGCGACTAAGTTACTAGTACCAAAATTGTGTGGTGTAGGCTGTACCCAGCCGTACGACGTTCGCCTGCAACACTTCTCGGACGGCATACCGGAGGCGGTTCGCGTGGTGGCGGCACCCTGCGTCAATGTTGCGAAAAGAGCAGAAGGGATTTTGTGCCCGGCCATGACTCGTGGCTCGATATGCATGACCAGCGTTCTAAATGCCGTGAAGGTGAGAGAGACTCTCGTACGTATACCCACCAGAAACTTGACAGTTTCTCGGGGGGTATACAAGGACCCCACTACACGGCTTAGATTGAACCAAACCCCTTGGGATCTTTACTTTTGACAAAGGCTGTACGTAGACGCCGTTGGTCAGCAGACGATGCCGGGAGCCATCGACACCAGGCGCAGTTACTCACGCTTAGCAAGGCGGCGACCTGCTCTATCTGGCGGCCAAGCGCAGTACAAGCATCTGGACTGTAAGGCGCTTCGCAAGTGTTTGCGGAAAGCAAACTGGGCGTGACAATAAATTTCAGCCCACACGTTTTGTGTTGAAAGAGTTGGTTCCCTTGACGTGAGTAGACGGCGCACTCTTCCGGCCATGACACGGGAAAAGCTGTCAAGATCGTGCACAGCCGCTGTGGCGTGCCGACTTCCCGCACTGGCCTCTCGTGGGTGCGAACAAGGTCGCAGGCGGTTCCTCCCTCACTGGCAACACGCACCAGGAATGAGAGGCGCTTGAATGAAAGGGAGAAGGCGAGAGAAAAGGAAGGCGATGCTGATTACGGGAAACGAAAACCTCACGAACGAGGCATTGTTCCGCAATGCATCTTTCTCTTTGTGCTGCTGCCGGTCAGCGGCGTTACCTCGGGGGAAGTTACAAAGCTCCGTGCCGCGCATAATAATGCGTGCGGGGATTATGAGCGCCGGAAAAGGCCGCCGCCGTGATTAGAGAGGCTGCTCGAGGCGGCGCATGAACCTGGCAGGATTCGATTGTTGACTCTCCGCCGCCGTGGCGAAAATCGCGCGCTGAAAACAAGCGCGAAGATTGCACCCCGATATGCGGTCGTTTGCGTTTTCAGTGGCTATCGGGAGAGCTGTCTGCCGACGCTGAAGGCGCGCAAATGAAGGCGTGGCGATGTCGACCGAATACACTCTGGAGGCCGATGTTGTGGGAATGGCCACAAAATTGAGACGGCGAATGATAATGACCCCGTGGATTCGTATCAGAGATCGCGTAGAGGAAAAAGAAACAAAAGAATCAATGTAAATGGGACCTATGACTTGTCAGCCGTGTCGTGTTATAAATTACGGGCAGTACCCATTCAGTACCGATTGTGCTGAACGTTTGTCAATACATAAAAGCAACACACATGTTTCGGCTGTGGTGGCGGCAACATTGGAAGCGCAGGAATGCATTTTTTCGCCGTTACTCGTTCTCCACGTGTGCACGGAGGCTAGTGCATCACAGCAACTGAAAAGTTAAAATGCGCTCTCTGTTTCCGATAGTGTCTGTTTAAGCGCCGTCCACACAGCTGCTCCGAGAGACGCGGCCGGCCGAGCGGAATTAGAGATCGCCCTGTGGTTCCAGAGCCAGGAAAGTGGTCGTCGCCGCCGGGCTTTTGTCTCATTTCCACGTTTGCTCTTTTCCCTTTCTGCTCTTCCGCGCCGCGTAGCGACGGCTGGAGATGCAGCAGCAAGAGAAGAGGGCGCCATGTCAGCGCTGAGGAGGAGGAGGGGTCGCTGTTCTGGTTTGCCGCGCGGCCATTGGACGCTGCTGCCTCAACCGGTTCGGCGCCGGTGACACACGCGCACACACGACGCGACCCAGAAATGCGGCCCTTCGCCGAGGACGTCTTCCCAGGCGGCGGCCGACTCGCCGTGCTCGGCCGCTGCTCCTCCGGGACTGCCGACTCGGACGCTCCAGTGCTTCGCCCTCCGCCCACGGCACAGCTGGGCATGCAGCGCTCATGTAACATGCACACCCTCCAGGCCGCACTGTGGGCACGGCTGGTGGGACGTCGGGGCTTCCAGTGGCGGAAATTCCTCACTGCTGCCGATCGCAGCGGGAAACCTTCTTAACGACCGGTCAAAGAAAACTGGGTAGTTTCGTTGTGAGCTGCATGCGTTGGCTGCTTGCAGCCACTGTCTAGAGAAACTAAAAAGCGTTCTGAGCAGAACTGAGCAAAAAATTGGTTCGGGGCTAATTGGTTACTCGCGAGCGTGCCTGATCGGGATAGCTGGTAATTTATGACACCCTGGAATACAACACAGTGCAAATAATTTGCTGCCGCTTGAAGAAACTTGGCCGGTGAGAGAGCCAGGGGCAAAAAACAAACGTACAAGACTGAAGATGGTCACTTCCACGCATTCTTTATATGTAAATGATTACTAATTTATTGAACGGTGAAGCATACTGCATATACTATAGGCTTAGAGTAGAAAGACGGGTTAGTTGGTCTTTTTCAGCTCAAAATTTGGACGTAGGAAAGAGGCATTGTTAGAGATGAGGGGTCCTTGAGTGAGCTGACTCTTTCAGCGCCGCAGGTCCCTTCTCCGAATGACGTTGTCGGACTTGGTTATGAAGGAAACTGTACAGGGGGTTTATTTTACATTATTTACAAGATTTTGGAACCCATTGAAGGGTGATGGGGGAAGGTCGGAGGATCTGAGATCTGAGGATGATCGAGGATTCTTTCTCACGGCACTCGTCGTCCGGTTTAAAAAGGGTCCGGTCCCTAGGATTCCCCAGGTTCGAGGCGGTCTTCGCCAGGTTGGGCGTGGCCTAACTTGCGTTGTCGTACACACACACACCACTTAACATAGGGACACGCCCCCGTCACATGCCTCGCCGGAGAAAGAGGGTGCCGCTGGACAATCGCCCCCACCAGAGAGAGCGTTGTCTTCGCGTCCGAACGACAGTTCTCACGCTCCAGCCGGACACGTCTTCCGGGAAGTCCGAATGGGCGAGGCGCCGGCGAGCAGGCACAGTTGAAGGGGTGAGTCACCCCTGCTCGGTTCTGGCGGTCGCTAACTGCCTCCGTGCCGCACGGTCGATCTTCCGGGAACAATGTTGTTTTCAAACGGCAGTGGAATCCTCCGTCTCGAATCCAATAAACCACGCGAGGACCGGCCGTGGGAACCAAGATGCCTATCGCCGTGCAGGGACCCCGGCTGCAGGTGTCCTGGCCGAATACGCAGCTGAATCAGACCACCAGCTGTCGCCAGAAACCTTACAGCACACAGTACTCGCCACAGACCTGCGCGGGCGCAACCTTACAAGGCATTCTAAAACCTGCCTGCAGAAATTTACCGAACAAGGCGGGAATCAAATGTCGTCTCGGCGCTATAGAGAACAACTGATGTGTCACTCACAGAATTTGGTCCCTCTTTTATGATACAAAATGTCGCCAATGTTTCACGGGCTGTTTTGTGCTTGCTTCAGCCCAGAATTTTCACGTCACGGAAAGTTGAATTAAACTTGGATGAAAGCGATGCAGTGCTTAAAAAGGCGTTCGCCTTTATCACTGTTAGCTTTTTTCCGTGCTCCATGAGTCGGTCATTGACACAACGCAGCGTTTGGGCGATGTACGTTTCGCCACAGGAAAAACATCTCGTAGCCAACGTTCAACAAAAAGATTTTCGCGCTTCTTCTGACAGCCCAGCTTATTGTGTTCTCGCTTAAATGGTTACGTAGCCACGTAAAGAGAGGCGCAACGGTACGCAGACAGGGGCGCAACAAAGGAACACAAGAAATGCGATGCCTAATGCACACGAGGAAGAAACAATGGGAGCACCGGAAACGAGACCGTTTACGCGAAAGCGAATCAAACAAAGGAGAGAGCGTTGCATGCGCTCAGTTTTCTAAAAGCTGGAAATTATTCTCGTGTTGCTTTAAACGATGCAGTCCTTCGCGTTCGTGTCGCTTTGTCTCATCCTGTCTCAGTGCCGCCAGGTTCCATTAACTGAGGCCAGTGTTCGCTGTGTCTACTTGTACTTGTCTCGCATATTGTCTTCTCGCGCACCGTGAAAACCCGCGGGGAGGACGAGCCTGCAAAGAAGCAGCTCGGAGAGGCAGCGTCAGTGTTGAGCTGCATGAGCCTCGCCTGTGCCGTGAAGCCAGCAGGCGCACGGAGCGCAAGTGACTGAACGAATGTTGCCGTCAGAGCCAAGAGAAGAGAAAGCTTCTTGAGCATTTTTGTTCGTTAAGTTTTTTTTCTTATCTCTCACCCACGGTAACATGATCTGCTCGTTCCCCGTGGGACATTAAGTTCACAGTTAGACCGACATACGTGCCTCTGATTTTGTAATCGAGTTCAACTGTGAGCCGCGGAGGCGATGCGGAGTCTTACTTTCAAGGCGCGAGAGGTGGTTTCGTCGAGGCCCAAGATAAGATGTTCTTTCTTATTTTTTTTTCAACAACTTGTCAAGATGCTTTACACTCTTCGAAGAGCGGTGCTGTCCGCATTTCCTTTCGTCACGAGCCATGTCGGAGATGCACAGGCTAGACCAGCCGCGGTGGCTCAATGCCTGGGGCGCAAGGCTGCCAAGCCCGAGGACGGGGATCGAATCCCGGCTGCGGCAAACGCGTCTCGTTATAACAGAAATGCAAGAAGCGCTGTGTGTTGTTCGGTGTCAGGGCATCTTAAATAACCCCGGATGGTCGAAGTTATTCCGGACCTCTCCGCTACTTCGCCTCTCTCTCCCTTCCTGTTTCCTCCCTTCCCTCACGGTGCTGTGGAGGCATCCACCGAAAAGTGAGACAGTTACTGCGCCGTTTCCGCTACTCAAAACCAAGTTGCCTCTGGCACTCGTTTTTATAGACTTGTTTTCTTTCGTTTCGTTCCCCTGACCTTCACTATGAGGCAACTATGGAGTGGAGATCAGCACTTCCTTCCATTCCTACCGATTCCATTCATGCCGGCTGATGCCAGATGATGGTACTGTTTTTCAGTTTAGTATTCATCGGCACAGATCAGCCGTAGAGCCTGTGCTGCGCCAGCGAAAAGGTGCGACGGTTTGACAGGAACGAAGACGACGTTTCATCCTGACACGCAATGTTTGCAGATAAAATTTTGTGTCCTTTCCAGGCTGCAGCAAGGCTTCCTTGCGAGCGAAGTAAAAGCGCGCGTAAAACTAATCCAGCGACGTGAACGTATATTGACGCCGATTGCCTAAGCGTGATGAATGGGAGTGGATAATCTGCGGCGAGAAATGGCCAGGGAAGAAAAGAGAAGGCCGGTGTATTAACATACGTGCATCGCGTGCCACACAGGTCAAAAGACGATGCCAGCGTCTCCTTGACTCCTTCACGCATGCCGTCCCAGCTCTGGACAATGGCCGAAAGGAAGATGAAGCGCCCCCAGTGAAATGTGCACAAGAAGCACTAGGTATTTCTAGCTCGCGCGGTGATTTTAGATGTGTCCCAAACAACCTGTGCCGCAGCCATAGCTGCGTGACGAACGTACATCGGGGTAGACGGCGTGGCGCACTATGCCGTGACTGAAAACATGCGCGTTGTTGCCACGGTGCTGGTAAAGATTGTGGTGAGAGTGGGCTCATTTAGGAAGGGAGCGGACTGGCCGAGATTGGAGAGGGGAGGAACACTGCACACATTTCCACTCCAAAAAAATGAGAGAGCATGTTTACAACATTCGAATCAGTGCGAAAGCAAGGATTTTTGCTACGTAGAAGACGACGATGAGCGGGAAGTGCCATGGGACGGAGCGCTCGCGCATCTAAAGCATACCATGTCCAGCATCCTTGGACAAAAATTTGAATATTGGAATATTCTAAGGTACGGTCGTGGAAATATTGAAGGTAATGGCACATTCTGCCGATGCGCAGCAAAATCTTTTTTTTTTTTATTGTTCCTCCATCGCTCGCATCGACCAGTTAAGACTGCCATAAAAACCAATGGGGGACGTCTTTGACGATAGCAAAATTCTTAGTAGGAAGAAATGAAGCGTTCCGATGGCAGATCTGCGGATTTATGTTATAGCGAAATCTTAAAATATATAAAAAATTGCGTTCATAAGCTCTTTCCTGCTGAAAAATGCCGTTCTCTAGAATTTCTGGGCATGAATACGAGAATGTGGTTGGCAAAAGACGATTTTGCTGGGCGGATTAGTGTTCTCTCACCAGAAGTATCCCCCGCTGTGTTGGTGGTGGTGAAACTTTATTTGGCAAGATAACTCGAGGCCCCCTGGGTCTCCGCACGACCCCACCCATGGTCTAAGCGTCCATGTGGTGTTGGTCCATGACGTTTGCGGCCCGGCTGACGGCGATCATCTGCCTGGCCAGGTCCGCTGACCGCAGTGAGGTCTCCCAGTCCTTCCAGGTTCGCAGTTGTGAGCGCACTCGGCAACTGAGCCGCAACACTCGGGTTCGAACCCTGCCGCGGCGGCCGCGTTTCGATGTAGGCGGACCTCAAAAGGCGCTCGTGTGCTGTACGATGTCAGTGCACGTCATTGATCCCCAAGGGGTACAAGTTAATTCACAGCCCTCCAGGACGGCATTTCTCTTTCACTCCCATCGTCCTCCCTTCTCTTACGGAAGGGTTGAGGTGTCCACCGTGTAGCGAGAGTTACTGCGCCTTTTATTTCATCTAAAGCTAGTTTAAGGCGGAAAGTCTGGCACCTTCTCTCTCGCTCTCTCAATTTCTTTTTTTTTTTGCTGTCATTTGAAAGTTTCCGGTATTTCTTTCTCAACTTGTGGCAAAGTATGCGTGCGAGGTTGAGTCCGGTAGCGAGACACGCAGAAATTTAAGGGTTTTTGAGGGAAGGAAATTGCGCACAAAATGTCTCGCTGCTTCGTGGACACCTCAGGCGCGCCGTGAGGGAAGGGAGGAAGCTGGGAGTGAAAGAAGAAAGTAAGAAAGAGCTGCCGTAGTGGAGGGCTCTGGAATAATTTCGACCACCTGGGGTTCTTTAACATGCACAGACGTCGAACAGTACACGCGCCTCTCGCAATTCGCTAATTAGTTTTGTCCACACATGTCTTTTTTAACGGATACTGACACCGCACAGAAAACGCGCGCTTTTTCATTCCTGCTCCAGTGTAGTGCGGCAGCCGCAAATATTGCGGCCATAGGGTTTGCATTCGAACGCCATTAACGCTTGAGCTGCCACAGACGGCCACAATATAAATGCAAAGCAAATGCAATGCAAATTATAGCCGTGAGCAAATCAAGACTAAAAGAATTCCACCAATACAAGAAGTTTTTTATATTGGATTGCGCTATTAAAAGCTCTGACATCTTCCCTTAAGGCGAGGCACCGCCAAGTATTAAATTGGCCCTTTCGATGCCGTGTCTGGTCGCCGATTACTTCAACACAGAACAGTCCAAATGAATACAGACTGGCGTTCTTACCGTGTTTATCTCAAATACCGGCGGCGCCCAAGGGCATTAATGCCGGGGGGAAAGAATACATACGTTTCCATGATTAGTCTTGAGAAAGTTTTGAGAGAGCAGCTAGGAAAGCAAAAATTGCATGAAATTAACCTGCGTGGCTGAAGTTGTGAAAACTGAAAGGAAAGGTTGCCTGCCTTCCCAGCGACTGAGATCTACTATGACTGCAGCGGTGATCTAGTTGTTTGAGCATCTGTCTTTCAGGCGGGAGGTGCGGGGTTTGATCCCCAGTGCCGCCGGATACCCACCCATGATACTATGGGTGCAAGCTTTCACCTGGCCTGGTGCTCGGCTTATTCAGGGTGAAGTGCTTGGGAAATGGGTCTCTGACCCTACCCTGAGTAAACTAAAATACCTTCTGCCGTGGCGCTCTTTGGCCGCAGATGCCCTTACGCCATAAAATTTACTGTCATCACCATGATAGCTATTATGGTGGACGTGAGCCTTGGTTCCTAAAGAAAAAAAATGCAAGAATAGCGTGTGGTACGGCAGGAAAAAAGGTTGTAAGATGCCGGGGCGGAAGCTGCCACCTGATGTTGTCGTCACCTTCCACAAGGAGAAAGGTAAGCTTCTGTAGCACTGCACCAAACA